>NC_080742.1:54315670-54618701 GCF_020826845.1 Diceros bicornis minor | reverse complement strand
TACTGTATGATTCCACTTATATGAGGTACTTAGAGTAGTCAGATTCATAGAAACAGAAAGTAGAATGGTGGTTGCCAGGGGCTGGGGGGAGGGGGAAATGGTGAGTCGTTAATGGGTACAGAGTTTCGGTTTTGCAAGATGGAGAGTTCTGGAGATTGGTTGCACAACAATTGAATGTAATTAACCCTACTGAACTGTACACTTAAAAATGGTTAAGATGATCAATTTTATGTTATGTATATTTACCTAATTAAAGATTTCTTTAAAATTGCTTAAAGCTGAATTTATTCAATTTACAAGACTTTCCTTTAGTTTAAGATTATGTCCTTTCTATTCTTATAATAGTTGTAGATGGCAGTAGTTTGGGGAGATTCGCTTTTTTGTTTGAGTTTTTTTTTACTTCCTTCTTTGACACAATGAAAAATTGGTGCCCTGATATTGATTCCTAAACTCATTTTGAATTTTTATTGGCCTGTCAAACCTAAAAGGTAGGGAATCATTGCTCAGGAGATCAGTGGCTCTCACCTTTGTTTTTCCTGCCTGCCCCAGGACACTGGAGTGATATGATACACCTCCATCAGCCAGAGTCTCAGTAGGGCTTATTGTCAGCTGGAATTTTGGCCTTGAAGGGGCAAGGTGCATATCAGAATGGCTGGGAGTCATGTATACTATATAAAGGTCCCAGGTGGTTCTAATAGGGCCCTCTCCCCCCTCCCAGGTGGTATTGACTCCCACCCTCCCTCCCCAGCTAAACTGAGAATTCCTGCCAAGTAGTATTAATACATCCAGGATATTTTAGTGGGGCTAAAAAGGACCTGGACACCTCATTTATTAATTCACCATTTTGCCTTCTCTACAGGGCTGAGCCTTAGCCTCCCAGAAAATGTGTGGGGCTTCCAGGGAAGGCAAGTCCTTCTGAAATATCCAACAACCAATACCATAGAGAAGACTTTCTTTATTTCTAACACCAATCTTGGAATTTGAACACATTTTTGTTTACTCTTCCAGGCTGAGTTATTTAGATATTCTGGGTCGTTGTTTCCTCAAGGAAATATTGAAGGGATTAAGTCAGGTCTTTCAAACTGTAGGTTGTGACCCATCGGTGGGGCAGGAAACCAACTTGGTTAAGCATGACCAGTATTTTTCTTTATTGGTGAGAAAGGTTGGCCCTGAGCTAACATTTGTTGCCAATCTTCCTCTTTTTGCTTGAGGAGGATTGTCCCTGAGCTAACATCTGTGCCAATCATCCTGTATTTTGTATGTGAGATGCCACCACAGCATGGCTTGATGAGCGGTGTGTAGGTCTGGCCCAGGATCCAAACCCGTGAACCTTGGGCTGCCGAAGTGGAGCTCGCAAACCTAACCACTACACCACTGGGGCGGCCCCAGTATTTTTTTTTTTTTTTAATGAAAGAGAAGAGTATTGAAAGACTAGAAAATATCAAAGCACATCGCATGTAACAAAGGTAAATATTGTTTCATGAAACTTTACATATATTCTGGGCTGAGACATATTTCTCCTAATGTGGGCTATAGTCAAAAAGGTTAGAAAACTACTGGATTCATTAAATGATCTCTATAATCTATTATAGCTTAAAATTCTGTGAATCTCACTGTCATAGTAAACGCAGAACTCTCCCTTCACCCAGACCAGCTCACCATCCCCCTCAGTAAATCCAAGAGCTCCTATTCGTCCTTGGGACTAATGTGGTGTTCTGTGAGCAATCTGCCTTGATTCCTCCATGCAGACTTGGATCTCAGGCCTTCCTCTGGATCTCCCCTGGCCCTTGGGATAATGATTTTCATAATGCTTACTCTACTATATTTTGATTGTTTGTCCATCTCCCCAGTAAGCTGTGCCTGTACGTCAGTGAAGTCAGTTGCACGTAAGAGAAATGCGTGAAGGAGGGAAGAAAGGAAGGAACCAACAGCTGTATTTGCTTAAGGAGTGGTTCTCAGACCTAACATCATAAAAGAATCCACAAGGAAGGTTTTTAAAAGCCCAATACCCAGAGCACACCCAGACAATTAAAGCAAAATCACTGTCAGTGGATCCCAGGCATCAGGATTCTTTAAAGCTCCCCAGGGGTGTTCTACATACAGACAAGGTTGAGACCCACTGGTTTAGACCAGGACCTAGGGATCTTGTTACAATGCAGATTCTGATTCCCTATGTCTGGAGTGGGGCTCAAGATCCTTTCTAGCATACTTCCAGGTGATAGTGATGCTGCTGGTCTGCAGACTATCCTTTGAGGAGCAAGGGAAGAGTATCTGATGGACGCTAGCCATATAGAATGAGCCGAGATAGCAAAATCAACAGAGCTGGACAACAGCGAAGTTAGCGACCAGGCATGTGGCTTCTGGAGTAAACTGCCTGGCACAGTTTCTTACTAGCTATGTGACCTTGGGTTAGTTACTTAAGGGTTTTCCCATCTGGTAATGGAGACATAACAGTATCTTAACTCAGAGTGGTTGTGAGGACCAAGCAGCATACTTCATAAAGACCCTGGCGCATACATGTGCATTATTAATATTATGATTAGGTATCTCAACTCTGCTTACTACTTTGTGCCCTTGGTAAGTTACTTAACCTCTTTGAGCTTCAATTTCCTCAAATGTAAAATAGGAAACCATAATATTCATCTTACAAGATTGGCTTTACACAAAGAGATGGTATGTAAAATTCTTAGCACAGTATTTGACCTGTGTACATGGTCTATAAATGGTTATTCTTCAGATTAGTTTCATTTGTGTTGGGATAAATGATTGTGACCTCCCATAGGTACCTTTTCCATTTAACCATCTGCCAGATCGCACAATCTTCTCCTGCCCCCACCCTCCACAGGCCCTAGGCTGTGGGGACAGATGACAGGAGATGGGAGGCTCGTCTCACTCTTTATTTCAACGTGTTATACTTCAACAGCAGGACTTGTTTTTATTACTCTATTGAGTTCACATGGGTAGGTTTTGGCAGCAGCAATTATTCTCCTTATTACTTTAGAGATGAAGAAGAAATAGACTTGGCTCTGACATGTTGGATTTTCTCAAGCAAGTCCCATATGGAGGATAAAAGCTCTTAATTCTAATCAGAGCCAGAGAAAATACTCCTAGCTTCATGCTGCTTTACAGCCTCTCTTTCAAAACGCTTTGAAGACCTGCGATGTGCCAGGTGTTGTATCAGATTCAAAGTAGAACCCGTACCAGAGGTTTGAACAAATTGCTACAACATCACAGGCAGGGACTTGGGGGGTGGGGGGAGATAGGCTCTGACAGATGGGGATGGGAGCAGACCAGATATGATGTCTCGCAGAAGAGGTGCTATTTCGGCTGGATGGGGAAGGTTAAGGAGGAGGTGACAAGGGGAAAGTGAAAGGAAAGGTGTTCGGGAAGAAAGAACAGGATGAACAACGACAATGAAATGGGAAACAGCTTGGTATGTTTAGGGAATGGCAGGTGGCCATAGAGGAAGAAGATGGAGCTAGAAAGTTAGCTTGGGCAAGATTGTAAGCCAGATAAAAGAGTTTGGATTTTATCTGGTTAGCCTGGTAGGATGACCACATAATTCATCATCCAAATGGGTCACTTTTGAGAGTAAAATGGTATGCTAACCAGATGAAATAATGCAACACCCAACATGAAACTGCACTGTTCCAGGCTAACAGGGCCATCTAGTCACCATAGCTATGGGAAACCTCTAAGGCTTGACACTGACCAGATTTGTGTATTACAGAGGGAATTCTGGTGGCAAAGTGGATTGGGAAGGAGAGGGGTACCTATAGTCAGGGATATAGATAACTAGGAAGGCAGTGGAAATGGAGAGGAGAGACATCTAGGAATGGTTTCGTCAGAAATAGATTGAATATATGGAGACAGAGAGAGCAAGAATAGTTAATGCCTCAGAATTTCCGGGCTGGGTGATGTGGGGACTAAGGAAGACAAGAGGAGCAGGTTTTGGGAAAACAGTTTGTACAGTCTGAGGCATGGTGAGTTGGAGATATTTGCTAAATATTGGTGTCCATGTCAGTGTCCAGCAGGCAGTTAGAGCACAAGATGTGGAGCTCACACGTGGACATTGCAGATATAGGTTAGGTCATTACAGGTAATAATACTAGGTGGAAGTTGCTAAAAATCACCGAGGGAAAGAAGGTGGAGACGGAGAAAATATGAAACCTAGGATGGACTTCTAGAGAATGGCAAGGGGCTGGTGGAAGAAGAGAAGCCAGGGAAGAAAGAGGGAGTCAGAGTGGTAGGAGGAAAAATAGGAAGAGAAGGTATCCCAGAAGGTGCTAGAAGGAGGCAAACGTTTAGGGAATGAAGATCAAGTCATTCATTCAACACTCAAAGAGGTAGAGAGTGATGAAGACCGACATCATTCTTGACAGGAGAGCATCCATCATTGTTGACCTTTTTAGAGTGGTAGAGGTGGAAACAAGGCCGCCGCATGTTGAAAACTGCATGGGAATGAGGACTAGACAGCAGCTATAGACCACTCTTTCCAGGAGGTGTTAAGAGAGGTTCGGGGATTCGATCGGAGACGTAAAAGACACTTTCCACTCCAAACAAATGGACCGAAGGTATATTTTATTATATAGAGGATAGTAAAGGCGACAGTCTGCAAACAGATCCAAATAGGTCAAATATTAAGAGGGAAAAAAAAATATCAGCCCGACTGGAAAGGGAAAACACCCACATCGGCTGAAGAGAAATGACACAAATCAACCAGAAAGAGAAACACCAGGTTGACCGAAAAGAGAACACATCAAATCAATTACTTCATATCAAATCAATTACTTCACATCAAATCAGTTACTCACAACATCCACGCCCCACTGCCGGGAGAGCCCTGTCAATCGACGCGGCTGGGCAAGGATCACACGTCCTGGGCAAGGTGTCCCTTCCACAGGTGGAACTCTCATCGGGTCTCAGTTTCCAGCAGTTTTTATACCATCAGTAATTTTCAGAGTAAGCAATTACAGAGTTTGCAGAGCAAGCATTTAGTGTTCCCATGTACAAAATGGTTATCAGTGGCGTACGTGCACTGAGCCCCCTGGCTAACATCCCGGCCCAGTAGTTGTGTACGTGCATTGTTCTCTTTGGTTATCGTCTCAGCCCGGCACAGATGGCCAGTCCATCCCGTGCTACGACGCTCCAAGAGCCTTGAAATGTTACAACTTGCAACTCTCTCCGTGGGAGAAAGGCCAGTTCCCACCACACAGAAAGCAGCTTTGTATTTCTTTTTGTGCTAGTGGCTGTAGGTCAATGGAGCGGCCAAACATGGCTGTACTCATGTCAAGACAGAGGCTAACGACCAGCAGGAGAAGAAATTACAGCAGCTTGATGGGGAGGCAGTTTCCCTGCTTCATTTTCCTCATGCCGTTTACTTCTAAGTCTGACGTAAACATGTGGTTAGAAAATTAGAGAAAAAGCAGCTGAATTTACCCCAGGTCCCCTGGGTCTCACTTTCGCAGTCAAGAGAGCTGAACTTGAAGTGCTTTTCCTGGTCCAGAGTGATGGTGGCTTTAAGCAATTATGTTAAGAGTGTGTTTTCCAGCCCCAAATCTTGATGTCCTGGCTTGTATTTAGATGTAACCTGGTAATGGCCCAGTGAGGTCGTTTCAGTGTATAATGCTTTGCACATTAGCGTTGTAGACCACTGTAGTTTAGCTTTTATAAATAGTGAAAAGATCAATTAAAAGAATTTAACATAATGAATATTCATGATTCTGTGTGTAAAACCAAAGATATCGGAATCAGTGCCCTCAGAGCTTACAGAAAGCAGTGACTTTCCAAAGACAAAGGCGGTGTGGGGCTCCCTGGAATCCTTAAGGCCTTGACTAACCTTATGGTGGGTCATGTTCAATGACAAAGTCTTGTGGGCTCTACTATAATATAAATTTAGAGAGAAAACAAGGTAGCATAAAGTTCAGAGAAAGAGGACCCCCTTGAAGAATGAATAGAGAGAGCAACTCCACAAGAAGATGCAGCTATCAAGGGCTGCAGTTCTTTCCTTCACTTCCTGATGCATGAAAATAATTTTTTGGCATTAAGAAATGTTCCTACTGGTAGACCATATTAGTTATATTGACAACAGCTCTCCTTTTTAATCTTGGTATAATTTCCATATAACTATCATAATTCTCATTTAAAATTTCTTGGTCATCTTCCACCATCGGAATATCTCTGCCATTGCTTTATTCTATTGGCTATGCATACAGTAACTTTTATTTCTCAAATTTCAAACACTGACACTGCTACCATCCATCAATCTCGGGTAACTCCTCCGCAGTCATGGGGAACTTAAGCACCTGGTCAATCTTCTTCTCCCCCAAATAATATCTTCATCCTGGAAGATTTCAAAATCTATGTGTACACCCTCTGTCTTAGTCCATTCAGGCCGCTATAACAAAATACCATAAACTGGGTGGCTTATAAACAACAGAAATTTATTTCTCACAGTTCTGAGGCTGGGACGTCCAAGATCAAGGCGCCAGTAGATTCAGTGTCTGGGGAAGGACCCCTTCCTAGATGGCTGTCTTTTCACTGTAAGCTCACAGAGTAGAAGGGGCTAAGGAGCTCTCTGGGGCCTCTTTTATAAGGGCACTGATCCCATTCGTGGGTACGCCACCTTCATGACCTAATCACCTCCCAAAGGCCCCACCTCTTAATATCATCACCTTGGGTAGTATTGGGGGTTAGGATTTCAACATGTGAATGAGGGGCGTGGGGGACATAAACATTCAGACCATGGTACCTTCTCATCAGCCTGGCTTCAAAATCCATCGCCTGCCCCCTTACCCCACAGCAGTGACATTCATTTACACTGCACTCCAGCTGTCCAGCCCCATGATGGTACCCTAGACTTTGTCATTACTTGAAACTATTCCACCTCTGAGAGTACATAACTTCAGCACTACTTTTTCAAAACACTCCCTCTTTTTCCCCATTAAGACCTCATTGGAGTAATGTCAGTGAAAATGGTGGAGTAAGGATCTCCAAAAAGTCTCTCCTCCATAAAAGCAATGGGAAAACTGGCAAAAATTGTCAGAATCAACTTTTTCAGGACTCTGGAAATTAATCAAAGACTTGCAGCAACTCAGGGAGTGTTTATTCAAGAAGAACAGTTGAATCTCACTAATAACAGTGAGCTTAATTTGCCCTGTTTCCAACACCCACTTCCCCCAGCTCTGTGGTAGTCTTGAAAATCAACACCTCACAATCACAGTGAAAACTAGCAGGCTGACAGCCACTGGAGGGGGCAAAATAGGACTAGAACACCCTCAAAGCCTTACTCTCAGAGAACTGTCATAATTTTACTTGTCTGCAAGGCAGTCTTTATTTAACTTGATTTGGAGCTCATCCAGTGTGAAAAGCCTTTTCCCTGGGGACTTTTGTTAAAAATACTTAGAGGCAATTGCTTAATTTCATGACTGAGGCAGTGGATAAGAGCTGGCAAACAATAGGCTAACCAAAAAACTTAAAAGGAAAAGCTGGGAAATGAGATGCCCATAGGGACTTTGAAAAGCTCCCACACATTCCTGAGAAACTAGAAGGCCATGTGCATGCATAGGACTGTACATGTGCCCAGGGCTGCATGCATGCTCAGGAAAGACCTGAGAAGGCCCTAAGTTCTCACCTCTATGCAACCTAACCTTGAAGCTGTGTGCAAGCAGGAAGTGAAGGCCAAGGCAGAGTTGTCAATTGCCTGCCTGGATGTTGGAGGCATGCCCCAACATGTATGCAGAGCCTCTCTGCAAAGACTGGGAGACTTATTGGTTCCCAGCATTTAAGGAAATCTCTGTCTAATCATTACCTGACCACTAAGCTAACTGAGCAGAGACTTAAGTGTCAAAAATAAACAAACAAAAACTATCAGAAATGAAGGAAGAAAAAGACAATTAACAATAATTGCTGGAGACTTCAACATGACACTTTCAATAATGAATAGAACTAGACAGAAGATAACAAGGAATCAGAAGACTTGAACAACACTATAAGCCAACTGGACCTAACAGACATCTATAAAACTCTCGACCCAACAACAGCACAATACACATTCTTCTCAAGTGCACATGGAACACTCTGAAGGCTAGACAATATGTTAGGCTATAAAACACGTTCAAACAAATTTAAACATAAAACAAATCTTAAAAGATTAAAGTTGATAAAAATGTCTTCTTGGATCACTATGGAATGAAATTAAAATCAATTAACAGAAGGAAATTTGGGGAATTCACAAATATGTGGAAATTAACACATTTCTAAATAACCAATAAGTCAAAGAAAATCACAAGGGAAATTAGAAAATACTTTGAGAAGAATGAAAATGAAAACACAACATACAAAATCTTATGAGATACAGTGAAAGTAATGATTAGAGGGAAATTTATAGCTATAAAAATGTATATTAAAAAAGAAGAAAGATACAAATCAATAACATAAACTTCTACCTTAAGACTAGAAAAAGAAGGGCAAACTAAATCCAAAGCACATAGAAGGAAGGAAACAATAAAGATTAGAATAGAAATAAATGAAATAGAGAAAAGAAAAACAATAGAGAAAATCAATAAAACCGAAAGTTGATTCTTTGAAAACGTCATTAAATTTACAAACTTTTAGCTGGAGTTACAAAGAAAAAGAGAGAGAATAATCGAATCACTAAAATCAGGAATAAAAGAGGGGACATTACTACTAATCTTACAGAAATGAAAAGGATTATAAGGGAATGCTATGTACAATTGTATGCCAACAAATTAGATAGCCTAGATGAAATGGACAAATTCCTAGGAAGACACAAACTACCAAAATGGACACAAGAATAAAGAGAAAATGTGAATTGACCTATAAGAAGTAAAGAGATTGAATTAATAATAAAAAAAATTCTCAGGCCAGCCCAGTGTTGTGGTTAAGTTTGTGGACTCTGCTTTGGCGGCCCAGGGTTTGCAGGTTCAAATCCCAGGCACAGACCAACACACTGCTCATCAAGCCGTGCTGTGGCGGCATCCCATATACAAAAAAATAGAGGAAGATAGGCACTGATGTCAGCTCAGAGCCAATCTTCCTCAGCAAAAAGAGAAAGACTGGCAACGGATGTTAGCTAAGGGCCAATCTTCGTCACACACACACACACACACACACACACACACACACACAAAATTCTTATAAATAAAACCTCATGACCAGAAGTCTTCACTGTATGAAGAAACTGATGAATTCTAACAAAGGTTTACAATCCTTCACAAACTCTTGCAAAAAGAAGAGGAAGGAACACTTCCCATCTGATTCTATGAGACCAGTATTACCCTGGTACCAAAATCAGATGAAGACATTACAAGAAAAATGGACTACAGACCAATATTCCTTATGAATCTAGAGGTAAAAATCTTCAATGAAATGCTAGCAAACTGAATCCAGCAGTACATAAAAAGGATTATACATCATTGGAATGATTTCTATCCCAGGAATGCAGGGTTGGTTCAACATATGAAAATCAATCAATGTGAAACACCATATTAATAGAATAAAGAAAAAACCACATGATTATATCAATAGACACAGAAAAGGTGTTTGACAAAATCCAACACCCCTTCATGTTAAAAATATTCAACAAACTGGGAATGAAAGCCTAATAAAGGGTATCTATGAAAAACCCACAGCTAAAATCATACTTAATGAGGAAAGACTGAAAGCTTTCTCCCCAAGATCAGAAATAAAACAAAGATGTTCACTCATGCCACTTCTGTTCAACATTGTACTATAGATTCTAGCTGGGGCATTTATGCAAGAAAAATAAATAAAAGGCATCCAAATTGGAAAGGAAGAAATAAAACTCTCTATTTGCAGGTGACATGATCCAGTATTTGGAATATTCCTAAGGAAACCACAAAAAAACTATTAGAGCTAAAAAATGCATTCAGTGAGGTTGTAGGATACAAGATCAAAGTACAAAAATCAATTGTATTTCTATACACTAGGAATGAACAATCTGAAAATGAAATCAAGGAAACAATTCCATTTACAATAACACTGAGAAGAATAAAATACTTAGGAATGAATTTAACAAAAGAAGCACAAGACACTGAAAGTACTGAAAAATACAAAACATCATTGAAAGAAATTAAAGAAGACCTAAATAAGTGGAAAGATATGTTCATAGATGGGAAGATCTAATAGTTAAGGTCAATACTTTCCAATTCATCTACAGATTGAGTGCAATCCCTATCAATATCTCAGCTGGTTCCTTTGTAGAAATTGATAAGATGATCCTAAAATTCATACAGAAATTCAAGGGACCAGAAGAGTCAAAACAATCTTGAAAAAGAAAAGCAAAGTTGGAAAATTTACACTTCCTGACTTCAAAACTTACTACAAAGCTGCAGTAATTAAGACTGTGTGATACTGACATAAGGATTGACATATAGATCAATAGAAGAAAATGAAGAATCAAGAAATAAACCCATACATTTACGGTCAGTTGATATTGACAAGAGTGCCAAAACAATTCAATGGGGATAAAGAATAGTCTTTCCAACAAACAGTGCTGGGACAATTGAATATCGACAAGCAAAAGAACGATTTTGGATTCCTACCTCACACAATATTCAAAACTAATTCAAAATGGATCAAAGACCTAAATGTAGGACCTAAAACTATAAAGCCTTAGAAGGAAATATAAATGTAAATCTTCATGACCTTGAATTAGGCAATGGTCTTAGATATGACAGCAATAGCACTAGCAACCAAAGAAAAAATAGATCAATTGGATTTTATCAAAAATTAAAAATGTTTGTCCTTCAAAGGACACTATTAAGAAAGTGAAAAGACAACCCAGAGAATGGGAGAAAGTATTTGGAGATCATATATCTTATAAGGTCTGCTCTCCAAGATGTATAAAAAACTCTTACAAATCAATAATAATAAGACAAATAACCCAATTGAAAAGTGGGCAGAGGATTTGGTATACATTTCTCCAAAGAATAGGTACAAATCTCCAATAAGCATATGAAAATATGCTCAACCTCATCAGTCATTAGGGAAATGCAAATCAAAACCACAATGAGATACCACTTCACACCCACTAGGATAGCCATAATGAAAAAGACAGACAGTAACATGTGTTGGCAAGAATGGAGAAATTGGAACCCCTCTGGATTGCTCGTAAAAATGTAAACTGGCACAGCTACTTTGAAAAACAGTTCAATAGTTCCTCAAAAACTTAAACATAGAGTAATCATAAGACCCAGAAATTCTATTTCTAGATATATACCTAAGAGAATTGAAAACATGTGTCACACAAAAGGGTGTAAACAAATGTTCATAGCAGCATTATTCATAATAGCCAAAAGGTGAAAACAACCCAAATGTCCATCAATTGATTAACAAAATGTGATATATGCATACAATGGAATATTATTCAACCATAAAAAGGAATGAAGTAATGATACGTGCCACAAAATGGATGAAACTTGAAAACGTTATGTTAAGTGAAAGAAGCCAGATACAAAAGTCCACATGTTATATGATTCTATTTATATGAAATGTCCAGAATAGGCAAATCCATAGAGACAGAAAGCGGCTTAGTGATTTCCAGAAGCAAGTGAAGAGGAGGGGAAAGGGGAGCAACTGCTAATGAGTACAGGGTTCCTTTTGGGGTGATGAAAATGTTCTGGAATTAGATAGTGGTGATGGTTGTACAACCTTGTGAATATACTAAAAACCACTTTTAAAGGACACTTGAACAGGGCAAATTTTATGGTTGTGCATTATATCTCAATTTTTAAAAAAAGACTTCATTTACACCTTCAGGCTCTTGATCCCACCATTTTCTCCCAGTATATCTTATCAACCCCTGGCCTCACTGCCTTCCCTAACAGATTAGCTGTCTATGCCTTTGCCCATAGTGTTCCCTCTACCTGGATGACGTCCCTTTCTCCATCTTGTTTGCAAGGCTAACTCTTATTCATCCTTCAAAACCTCAGGCACCACTTTCCTCCAGAAAGCCTTCCTGGACCCTCCAAAGTTCATCACTTCCTCTTCTGTGGCATCTCTGCCCCTCATACACACTATCAGTATTTATCAGGCAGCTCTAGTTTCTTTATTTGTCTCCCCGCCAGAATGAGCTCTTTGAGAGCAGAATTATATCCTACAGATTGTTGCATCCTAAGAGCCCAGAACAAATAGTTGTGAGTCAGTAAATGTTGAATTGTGGTTGAAGGTAAAACTCTATTTCATCCTGCATATTGCATTGGGTAATAGTTTTTTGTGTTTTTTTTTTTTCCAAAAAATAAGGAAGAGATTGGTCCCTCATCAGACAGTCTTTGGATTTATTGCTATAAAACTATTCCAACTAATTTTTCCTCAAGGATTTCAAAAGGAATAAAATACCTTAGCACTGAATCTCGACATTCCTGGTACACAAAACACTGTCTTACTAAGAGACTCCTCTTTCTGGCACGCCTGTCTCTGTGCTGTGCCAGCAGCCAGAGTCCTCACAGGTGAAGCTTCTTCAGTGAGTGCAGCAACCAAAGAAAAATTAATTGCTCCCTCACATTTTGCTTGTGTAATCGATCAGAAGAAATGGTCAGAAAAAATATATATACTAAATGACTCTGCAGAGATGCTGCTAATACTTCTGCTATTGTCAAACTACTCCGTGAGAAATGCATTTGAAGTTGATCGATACTAGCCCTTAGACCAATTTGTGTGGGTCACAGCAAAGATTAATTCTTGCCAAAATAAATGAGTGAAGAGCACATGCTAATAGAGGTGCATCCAAGACATAATCTTGTTTGTCTGAGAAGTCCTCGTTGTTTCTAGAAAACAGGTTAAATGGTCAAACACTATCTTCCCCCTATCCTGCTGCTATTTCCTCTGTATTTCCCCACAGAATTCCTCAATGGCATTTTTCTACAATTAGCATTAACAATTGAATCACTCACTGCTCCTTTCAAAACTGAAAAATGTCGTTAGTTCTCTAAATCTTAATGATTTTTAAGGCTGTATGGTCTCAACTCATGTGATGGTTAATTTTGTGTGTCAACTCGACTGCACTAAGGGATGCCCAGATAGCTGGTAAAACATTATTTCTGGGTGTGGCTGTGAGGGTGTTTGTGGAAGAGATTTGCAGTTGAGTCAGTACACGGAGTAAAGAAGATCGCTCTCACCAGTGCAGGTGGGCATCATCCAATCTGTTGAGAAATTGAATAGAATGAAAAAGTGGAGGAAGGGAGAATTTGTTCTTTGCTTGAGCTGGGACACCCATCTTCTCCTGCTCTTGGACATTGGCACTCCTGGTTCTTGATTGAGCCTTTGGACCCGAACTGAACTACACCACTGGCTTTCCTCGTTCTCCAGCTTTCAGATAGCAGATCACGGGGCTTCTCGGCCTCCATATTTGCATGAGCCAAGTCCTATAACAAGTCTCCTGTTATGTCTATATATATACTATTGGTTCTATTTCTCTGGAAAACTTAGACTAATACAACCCAGTACCACAAGCACACCAACCTCAAAAAGCCCAAAGCACAAGCTTTCGGGTCAAACAGTTAGAAAATTTGGTTACATTGTCAAAGACTGGTGTTTTCCAATGAAAATACACTTTGGAGAAAGGAGGGTGTCCCTGAAGACAAGATTATTTAATATTTAGGGAAACTTGATTTTTATAAAATATGGCCAAAAGCCAGAGAGTGGTGTGATAAGGAAACAGGGTAAAGGCCCTATCTCTACCATTTCTTGTCCTTTCAGCTGGACACAGCTGGGAACATCAACCCCATCAAGTGGTGCAGATGTTTAAGACAGCTCGGTTGTGACTGAAAGTGCTGGTGATTTCACAGTCATAATTCATATTAATCTACCATGTCTTCCGTGGGAAGCCCAGTGACAGATGTCGTAAATCCCACCATAGTCATGATCCACTCAAGGGGATTTGAGGGTGACAGTTGGTTCCAGGGCATGGGAGAACCTGATGCATTGAACATCTGCTGCAAAGAGAATAAGTGACTGCACAGGGAAAGCTAACTTGTAGGGATTTCCCTGTTTGTAGTTTTTAGAGACATATGCTGAGTGGCATTTACTGCTCATTAGCTCAGATATCTCGAAGAGATTCAGCCTAAACTACTATAAATCTCTTATTTGAGCAGCATGTAGATGGCCATGTATATTCATGAGGAAAAAGCTGGTGTGTTTCTGAAAGGAGAGATCAGCAAAAGGCCAGAGAGTTTAAAATGTAGCCCCGTGTCCACTGGAGCACCGCTAACAAGTATACCACATACACACACCCCTTCTTGAACTCTTGGCAAACATCAGTAATCAATCATCACAGATGATCACTGCTGAGACTCTGATCTCTGAATCTGTTTCAGCTCAGGGCTCCAGGGAGCCACTACGTGTCCTTCAGCCTTGACTCTCCTAAAGAAACATTGCCATCCCTGGCCTAGTTTCCCCAGTTAGTTGGAGACAGCATACTAAGTATTTTTAGTTGTATTCCCTGCTTTTCCTCCTGCCACCTTGCTTCAGATTCCAGCTCTCCTTTCTCAAAGCACACTTTTTGCCTTTCACTCTGTGTGACCCTCCATGGTCGCAACTTGCCCCAGAGGCGCTGGCACAGTTAGGGCGACATTCAGTATATTTAACAACTGGTTCAGCCCAGGTGCTGATCAACCAGAATGGCTCCCTGCCCATAAACAACCATGAAGACAGCCCTGCATATGGTGTGCATTACCGTGGAGAAACATGGCAGCCAGCCAGAGTGTTGGCATTTTCAAGCAGTGTTTGAAAGATATGCTGACTTGTATACTCGATAAAAACAGAACTGTCTGGAAATTCCAAAGGACTTTTGAATTAGTGTGACTGCTCAGTTCAAATGTATGGCCTTCATGCTGATGGGCCCAGCACACTCCTCGTCTTTATGAAGGATATGTGTGAGGGTGTCCTCTCTTTGATCTTTAGCATTCCTTGGTTATAGCTCCTCCCCAACCTCAACTCTCTGGAATTCTCCACAGCTAAGGATTCTTCTCTTTGGCCCACTTTTTTTTTCTTTGTTTTTTTTTTGTGAGGAAGAATGGCCCTGAGCTAACATCTGTGCCAATCTACTTTGTATGCAGGATGCTGCTACAACATGGCTCGACGGGCGGTGTGTAGGTCCGCACCAGGATTCGAACCTGTGAACCCCAGTTCACCAAAGTGGAGCATGTGAACTTAACCACTATGCCACTGGGCCAGCCCCTGGCCTATTTTTTATATTGAAATATACCCAGAAAACGAGTTGTTATTTACAGGCTTACGTGGTTCCCTCTCAGCATTAGGGTCAAAAAGCGCTGTCCTTTATATCTCTATCAGTTGAAAAGAAAAATAATAAAGGAAAAACCTCCATCTAACAAGTGAATGACTATATCCCCCTTGAATGAAATGTATCTTAGAACTATTTACAATGTGTGTTCCTTGGATCTCTTGCCTGTGCTCAATACCCCAGTTCCTTTGTTAAAGCATTGATTCCAGGTCTCCATACCAGACCTACTGAATAGGAACCTGTAGGCAGGAGGGGCAGGACTCTGCATTTTTAAATAAGGTATGCCATCCTGGGACTTAGAGACTTGTGGTCATTCTGCCCAAAGACTTGGCCTTCCCTTGAACTGATTTCTTAACAATGAAGACTTGAAAATTCAGAGCGTTAGTCTTTCTTTGTCATATTCATAGTGGAATTTAGTCACAGATACAATGAGGTATCAGATATAGAAATAAACGCTGGCCCATATATCACTGAATACAAGGCCAGTTGCTGGTTGTGGCCCTGTAGGGCAAATGAATCATTTGTTTTTGTGTCGTGAAATCCAGTGAACACTGATTATTCTTATGGACAGAGGGAGAATCAAGGATAGATGTTACCAAAGAAGAGATAATCCAGAATATTTTACACCTCTCTTCAGAACACACTCAGGGCCACAGTGTGACTAGGGTACTTGTTCTCACTTAGTCCCCAGCCTTGAGACCCTTTCAGATTCCCTTGCACACTCAACAGCCAGCAAGAGGCCCGGTGTCACAGATTAACCAGTCCTGGTCAGGCCAGGATTGTCTGTTGACAAGGAGTCCCTGTGCCCCTAAAGTCTTTTCATGATTTCTTTTTAGGTATCAGGATTAAAATGCCAGTCCCCAAAGAGCCTTCAATGGACATCAAAAGTATATCCCAGATTAAAATATGTGTTTTGTGCTTTTATTTTGGGAATTAAGCTAGTAAGTTGAAAAGACTATGGACTTTGGGCTCAGACAAACTGAGTTCAAGTGTAGACTTTGCTGGTTAACAACTAGGGACCTCGATCAAATGACTTATCTTTTCTGAGCTTCAGACCTTTGCTATTTTAAATGGGCATAATACTTCCTTAGAGTTACTAAGAAGATTTAATGCAATAATGGATCTGAAAGCACCAAATGCAGTTCCTGGCACACAATATACGCTTGGTAAATGTTAGTGTCCTTCCACTTAAGAAGCTGGGTAAATTTCCAAAGCTTAGCATTATCTCTGCTAGCCAAAGTAAGTTAATCATTGACTGACAAAACCAGGTCACAAAAGATCCAGGAAACAATAACAGGGTTATTCTTCAGCTCAGTGTTTCCAAGCAGACTTTGGAATCTTTTGGATGAGTACATTTTATGGACATTAAAAACACCGATTTAATGCCAAAGAATAGGAAGGACATTATCGCAGAAGAAAGAACAGTTGGCAACAACATGCACATTCACACACTCACACACACACACACACACACCACGTTTTTCCTTATTTTTCTCATTGGCTATAGATCAGACCCGACTTGGTCCTTTGAGGAGCTGCTGTTCTAGAAGTAACACCAAATCTGTCTTCTCGGGCCGCAGAACTCCATGAATCAGCACCTCCCTCCAGAAACCTTCCATGGGACCCAGCAACAAAGGTGCCACCAATCCCTGGAAGCCTCATCAGTGTGCTGCCCTGAAGTAAGACCTCTCCCAGGAATTGGCATGCCACACCCACTAATTCCAACAGCCTTTGCCAGATTCCTCAGGACATATGTAGAGACAGGTACTCTTTCCATTTCACATGTGAAAAACTAAAATATGAAGGTGTTAAATGATTCTTCTAATTCACATGGATTTAGTGGTGAAAACAGGATGTGAAACCATATTTTAAAGCTGGAACCAATGTTCAAAGATTTGAGGGCAATCCCCCAGTCACCTATCCTTTCTGCAGGCAAGACTAATAGAACAAGTAGGGCAACTTTAAATCTGCCAGCAGCAATCTGGGCAGCAAAAATGGCCTTAATACCCTTTTTTATTCCCAGGAATATGGGTACTCTATAAGCCAATTATTTAAAGAAAAGTTCACATGTGAGTGATTTTTTTAGATATAAACATGAATATTTATTTAGAGAATATAACAATTTTTTTAAAGCTGATAAAATCACAAACGTCACAAAATCTAAAAAATATATGTGTATTAATTAAATGCCTGGCATACTTCTATACTCCTTTTTTTTTACATGTGAGCGATTTGGGCATTGTTGATAGTTTGCAGTTAAATTGAGGAGTTCCAGTGTCCACTGAGGAGTGAAGTGGGGGAAGGGAGTAAGTCCATCTGCAGAGGAGGAAAACTGAGGCCCAGAGGCAAAGTGACTTGACCAGCAAAAATTGGATTCTGGTCACTTTTCTGCCAAAGGTTCACTGTGAGATGGGAGCAAGTCTCAACTTTTCTATCGCAGTCTGATTCTCCTACCATTGTGCTTCATATTCTAAGGGCCACAGTCATCAACATGTTTGCCCAAATGCAAAGCAAAATGCTTTGGATTTATATAAAGAAAGGTTTTGTGGGAGGTTAAAGCCTTACTGTTGACACATAGTTGTAGGCCATTTGGGAGAAATGATGTTTTCCACTGCTGATGTCTGTCCTTCAAGAGCCAGGTGAGCACTGCAGATAGAGATGAGAGACAAGTAACTGTTCAAAAATATCTCTCCCCGTCAGCACGTGCCAGGGCCTGAAATTCCCACCATTTGTCTCTTCTTGAAGTGAAGACAGTGCTTTCATTCATTCACTCATTCATGCTCTTACTCGACGGTTATTAACTGAACCCCTGTGTGGGCAGGCACTGGGTGCACAGTGGCACAGTGCCCTCAGGAAGCTTATCATCCACTGGGGGAGAAGGATATTAAAGGATTATGAAATTGTACTTGGTGGTAAGATCTAAGAAGGAAAGGAGCAGAGCCAGGGCTCAGCTGGGGGAAGGGACTTCGAAGCCTAGACTGAAGGGTGGGAAGGAGTTAATAGAGGGCTGAGTGGAGGAGGAGCTCTCTGGCCAGGCAGGAGCACTGGCCGTAGGCCAAGGCCCCAGGGGTAGTGGGGTAGTCAAGAGTGAGTCCCAGGAATTGCCCTTGAGGCTGAAGCAAAGCATGTGAGAGGGAAAGTTGTAGGAAATAAATTGGAGAACTTACCAGGATCTGGTATTTCCAAAAAGTAACTTTACAATTTAAGAATGTTGCCTTGAGTGTAACAAATGAAGCTACAGGGTAACTTGGTGTGCATGAATGTATCAGGTTGTCTAGCCTCAGTGGGAGAGTGACAAAGGACAGCCAGATTTGATGAAGGCAGAAGAAGGTATGGTCTGGAAGGGACACTTGGGTAGGAGCTCCATCCCACCCCGTAGGCCAAGGCACTGGGTAGAGATGTACGAGAAGGGGTGGGAAGACTGACGTGTGTGTCAGACCTCACCTAATGACGTGGCTGAGTCACTCCCTGCACTGTGGGCCTTACTAAAGCTGCTTAGTCAACCACACACCTCCATCAGACCTGGCTCTGAAGCTGAATTGCAACCACGGCATCTTGGAGCTGAAGGGACGAGGATGAGGGTTTAGTTCAAGTTGCTCATTTTACAGGTTATGATTCTATGGCCCAATTCAGTTGACGTGGAAGCCCGTAGCTGGTGGTGAAATCTAAGGCCAGTTTCCTGGCTCACAACCGTGCTGCACCCACTAGCCTCACGGCTGATTACGAGCTTCTCAAGGTGATCAGAATCACTCTCAAGGAGACTGCGTCATATAAAGTCAATAGCAGGCACTCAAGAAATACATGGTGAAATAAATTACTTCACTGCATCAGATTTTCCTTTAATTTCTTTTCAAGTTTACATAGATTGAAAACTAAACCAGACAACTATAGTTCCGTACTCATATGAACTTGTGATTCATCAACATTCTTTCAAAAAATTGCCGTGTTGCCAGTTAGAAACAATATTTTGGGTAGAGGATATTTAAGGAAATGAAATACATGAAATGCATCATTATACTCATCAAAGAAATTGAGTAGAGTCTGAAATAGGTTTCTTTTTTAATTAATAAACTAAATGTATTGAGATCTACAAGGGGCCGGCCCGGTGGCGTAGTGGTTAATTTCGCCTTCTCCGCTTCCGCAGCCCGAGGTTCACCAGTTCTGATCCTGGGCAGGGACCTACTCACCGCTCATCAAGCCATGCTGAGGTGGCGTCCCACACAGAGCAACTAGAAGGATGTACAACTGTGACATACAACTATCTACTGGAGCTTTGGGGAGAAAAAAGGAAAAAAAAAGAGGAAGATTGGCAACAGATGTTAGCTCAGGGCCAATCTTCCTAAAAAAAAAAAAAAGAAAGGAAGCTAAGAGTTATTAAAAAAAAAGAGAGAGATCTACAGTATGTTCATTTAATGGGTGGGAGAAAAGTTGGAAGTAGGTGAAGGGGCAAATAGTAGTTTATTTCACTTCCAGGAGAAATTATGTTGAAGAAAAACCTAAAATCAGAATTTTTTAAAGTCAAAACAAAGGAGATGATATATAACAATTTCATGATAAGAATTAGTAAAATTTTGGCTCTGAATGTGTCTTTTTAGAAGTATAAAGAAAACCAGAAAAAGAAGGCATAAAAGGCATTTCCCTGGGACTATAACAATATACAGAGTGCGTGTGCGTATGTGTGTGTGAGCCCCTGACACATGAGCACAGTGCCGTTTCCATGGCAATGGGGCAAAAAAGTATGCCTTGCCATGAAGCAATCTTGTTAGATTCAGACACACTTAAAAAGATCAGTACTGAAAGCTATGGAGGAGATATTTTGAAACCAAGAGAAAAATTATTCTAATATTCTTTGAGATGACCCCCAAGAGGTCAGTCTATCACCCCTTCCTCCCCTAGCCATTCTCACGTGCTGGACCTGTCTGCTACCTCCATGCTGAATTTCGGGTACATTTTTAACACACAGCACTCTGGTTCCCTAAAGCCAGCCTAGTTACAACCTAAGTCACCGCTACCATCTACTGTATTCCTCGGGGTTTCTCAAATCTGGCTGCAGGATAGGACAAAGATCTCATAATCATCACTCTTGAAAACAAACTCATAGGCTTTTTTCTTATTAAAGTTTCATCACTAATCCTGTGTGTGTGTGTGTGTGTGTGTGTGTGTGTGTGTGTAGTAATATGGGGAGGAATACAAAGAGTCATCATGGAGTTTTTTTTAAAATGTGAGAAATTTGACTATATATCCAAAGTTCTTAAGTGGTAGTCCTTGATCTGGAATGTCTGACTTCCTTTTGAGATGATTAAAAAATAAGGAAGCCTTGGATTTTAGCCCTCCATTTTTATTCTTGGACATGGAGTTCACAAACTTTTCCCCTTCTTTTGATCTCACCTTTGAGTGTAGACGAAGTTAAATATCAGAATCAATGCCCCTTTTGCCTTAAGTGAGAAAGTTGATGTCTGAGGCTCTGCACGGCCGGGGGTGGTCTTCCCTGAGCTTTTCCTCAGAGACATGTGATGCAATTTCTAGCAAATCCTTCTTGAGCTTTTCTTATTTCTAATTGATTGATTTCCTATTGAAATTTTGTTATTTCTAATTAATTCTCACAAATAATAATAGTGTTGTTTACTTATTTCACTTTCTTGTCTTTTAGTGTCTAGACCTGCCAGAAATAGTGATCCCAATTAATAAGAGTGTCTTGAGTGGTTAAACGTATTTTGAAGAGAATAAAGCTTAAACATTTATCCATAGTAGTTTCCTCATGGGAAAGAGGTCATGCTTTCTTAACACCAGTCTGATATTGGCTGCACAAATCACCACCAGCAAGCAGGAGTGTATAGATCTTCCAGGCTAGCTCCTGATGCTCAGAATTGAATCCAGCATAGAGTCCACTTGTAAGAGTGAGTTCCAGGAGCCTGCCCAGTGGCATAGCAGTAAAGTCGCGCTCTCCACCTCGGCAGCCTGGGGTTCACAGGTTCAGATCCCGGTTGTGGACCAATGCACTGCTTGTCAAGCCATGCTGTGGCAGCGTCCCATATAAAGTAGAGGAAGGTGGGCACGGATGCTAGCCCAGGGCCAATCTTCCTCAGCAAAAAGAGGAGGATTGGCAATAAGTGTTAGCTCAGGGCTAATCTTCCTCACAAAAAAAAAAAGAAAGAAAGAAAGAAAGAAAAAAGAGTGAGTTCCATTGAGAATAATGTTCCCTTAACATAAGACCATTAAGCATATAGCTGAGTGGAAAGTAAGATCTTCGTTCATCTGTGAATATTAAAGACAGTGTGCACCTTGATAAGGAATAATACCAGGCTGAATTAAAAGACTGTAAGCTGCTTATACAAAGATGAGTAGAGTAAGACAGCAGGGTGCTGCCACCGGGTCCATCAGTAAATATTGTTGATGCTCCTCCCTCGCCCACACTCACCAGTGATAAAAGATCAAATGATGATCCAATCCATCTTGACAGCAAAATACTTCCTTTGCTATATTGAGAGAGGATAAAAATACCAAGCCATGGATGATTGCCTTCCCCACTGTATACAACTCATCCTCCTCTCAGAGATAGGCATGTTAATCAAATCCATCTGGCCACTTTTGTTTTCTGAGCTAGTATCTTATAGATGAAATCTGTAAGAAAAGAAAAACCCAATCTCCTTTGAATTCTCATAATCACAAGGTATCTATAGCCATAGGGATCAGGAAGGGTTAAATAATACATGCATTCTTTTGCTTTCTTTTCTCTTTTTATTTGCATTTCCCAATGGACTAAAATAGTTAAGAGTTCAGCCTGGAAAACAAAGAAGCAATGGGTCCTAAAATAATGTTACTCTTTCTATGTACCATACTCGCAGCACAATCACGAGGATAAAGTCATAAATGACGTGGCTTTGCTAGTGAGGCTTGCTTATTTGCATGAATACATTGAATTTAATGGTATAAAGGATAAAAACAAAGACTTTATTATGTTTTCTAGTTTTACAATTGTCATGCTTTGTGTTGGGTCATTATAAGTATAGTTCTTTCCCAGCTGGCACTATTCTCTGCTTTTTAAATCACCATTTACGAGTTCCTATGTTCTGTTCCTCTTTTATGAAAACAGCTTTCTTTTCACCAGGTTTCAGTTGGTCTAACGATTTGGTAGACCTGCAGTATGGCTCTAAATTCATGCAGAATCTGACCTCTTCTCGCCATCGCAGGCCGAGTCAGCATTATCTCTTATCTGCATCACTGCAAGGGCCTCCTGCCTGGCATCCCTGCCTCCATCCTTGCCCCCTTAGAGTCCATTCTCAAAACAGCAACCAGGGTGGTCTTTCAAACACAGAAGTCAGAACAGGCTGTTCATCTGCTCAGAGCCTGGCACGGCTCTCTGATTCACTCGGAGTGGAAGTCAAAGTCTGTACAACAGCCTACGAGGCCCGTCACAACCTGGCTCCGCGTTGCACGGTGACACATCTCTTGTTACACTCCACTGGGCCCACTGTTCTGGCCACTCTGCCTTTTTGCTGTTCTTTGAACACACCACGCATTGCCTGTTCCCTCCGCCTGGAATGCTTCTCCCTATGTAAGGGCATGGTTACTTCCCTCACTTCCTTCAACGTTTGTGCTTGAATGTCACCTTCTCGATGAGACCTCCCCTGACCATCTTATTTACCAGTGTGTCCTGTCCCCTTACCCCGACTCCTGCACTCCTGGTCCCCTTTGCTATGCCCTGAGGTTTCTTTTGTCCACAGAGCTCACCAATTTCTAATAGGCCACATTATTTCCTTAAACATATCCTGTTTATTGCCTGCCTGCCCCAGTGGAATATGAGCTCTGGGAGGGCAGAGAGCTTTGTTCACCGATGTTCTCCAAGCACAAAGCAGTGCCTGGCACATGGTGAGCACTCAGGAAGTATTTGTTGAATGAATGAATGCATCCCCAGTGTCTAGAGCTATTCTTGGCACACAGTGGGCTCTTAATTCTTGGTGAATGTCTCTCTTTGGGGGAGGAATAGGACTAAGTGTCAAACAGGGGACCCAGGCAGCATAGTACAGCGTCTCAGAGGACTGCACGGTCCCCCTCAGCTGGCTGGGAGCCTCGGCTCTGCCAGGTCCTCGCGGTATGACCTGGACAATTCACTTAAACCTCTCTGAGCCTCTGTTTTCTCATCTGCAACTTGGAGATGATAATAGTACCTCCCTTATAAGGTGCTTTTGAGAATTAAATGTGAGAATCCAGAAAATAAGTCTGGTAAATGCTCAATACATTTGAGCTACTATTGTTATGAGGTCTCATTCTTTTACCCCTCTTCCCAGGGAAATAACTTCCACATCCTTTCTTACCCCTCAGGATTATTGGGAAGCAACAATGCACAACACTTGAAGAGAAAAACACTTTGTAAACCATATACCACTCTACAGGTGCTAGGGATTATGATGATTCTTCCGAATCCCTCAGAAGACCTAGCACCATGCTGGACACGCAAGAGGTGGCCAGTGAACACTATCGACGAAGCCTGACAGCAATTGGGGAACTGGCTTAAGCCTGTACAAGAAAATTACCCTGGCTCTAATCAATCGCTAGGATCCCTTCTGCGGCAGAGCCCCTTCTCTGCGGCACCACAGAGGCAGGAGGAGGGCTACGGCTGTATTTCAAAGCCCTCCTCTTCCTCCTCTCTCTTCCTCCCCAGGCTGCCAGAACTTTGCTTGCAGCGAAAGCACAACCCTATTGCTGGAAGTGAAATTTGCAGTCTGCCCTATCTGGTGGTTTCTGCACATGGGCTGTTACCATGTTCAAAGCATTAACCTGTCTGCGAGTGGATTATTTACAGAGCTCCTCGCTTCCTGGAGCCACTGATATGTGGCAACTGCAAACCTCTTCACCTACTGCACTCTTGCTCTTGCACGTCCCACCGAGACCCTTTGCTTGCTAAGAGCAGCTGCCTATACTGAGTATTTACCTCATCTGGCAAAATTCCCTCCAATCCCTAGGAGAAACAGCCCTCGCCTACACACCAGGGATGAAATAAGATTTCTGCTCAAAGCCAGCAACCTTTTTCTGAGGTGGTGTCCTACCAAGACAGAAAAATAAACGTGCTGTTTCTTCTTTTAAATGGTGTTGGCTGATGAAGTCAGTCTCAGACAGACACATGGAGGATCAAGGTATGATTGCCTTTGAGTATTCCTCACAGAGAAAATAGCTCCTAATAGGACAAAAGAAAGAAAGGAGCCAGCTGCTGCTTTCATGATTATTTAAATACCCATCTACAGTCAAAAACACCTGATTGTTTCATTACCGTTGAAGTGTGATTGCCACTACATTTTCTACTGGCCTCCCCTCTACGCAAATTGGAGAGACAAGAAAGAAATTCATAAGGCACCCATTTGGTTTTTAAATGTATTGTTTGCATATAGACATCAGCAGCCTGAAAATATCCTAGCCAGGAATGTCAAACTGACAACACTGTCTGTTTTTCTATTGTTCTCTGAAAATACTGTTTTTAACACATCCATAAAGGCAAGCCAGGCTGGGTTTTATCAGTGTTTTAGTAAGAGACAGGAGGCTTGGTGGTTCAGTTGTTGGTATTGGGCATTAATGAAAACCATTTCTGGGAGAGTTGGGTTTATAAAAGATTAAAAGAATTCATCAACTTGAAAAACATTTTGTTCTAACCCTCTCTGCTGACAGTCGATGTTTGTGCTGGGGGCTGAGTATTATATAAGGATTTGTACAGCAGTTTATAATTTTCAAAACATTTCTGCCTCCCGTATGTCCTACGACCCTCGCAAGGACCCTGTGAGGGAGGCAAGGGCAGTTTTCTTATCCTCATTCTACAGATGAGAAAACTGGATCTCGGAAAGATGGGGACATATCAGTTGTCACAGAACACACCCTACCCCAGGCACTTGCCTTACAGTGCCTAGTTCTATCGTGTCTTGTTGGCAGATTGCTTATCCTTCAAAGCCTGACAAAATATCTCCCTTTCTCTGTAGCTTTTTCCATTCCCCTCTGCCACCCCCCAAAACTGTTAACTGATTTAACCAATATCAGTGAGCAACCACTGTGTGTGTGTCATGGGCGGAGAGGCAGCCCTGTCAACATAACCGTGGGCCATGCATCGAGGAGCTTGCTGTCTGTCTAGTGATGTGTAATGTCTAACCCCTGGGGTCCTGGAGGGGGCCGAGAACTAGCACCCCTCTATCATGACCACATTCCAACTTATAGAGAAATAAATCAAAGAGTATCTGGCAGCTGGTGCCCAATGTGTATCATCTTTTATTACTGAGAAAGGTGGAGTAGGAGAATACGGCTCAGTGGGGGGGCCAAATGGGTCTGTGAACTGAAACCCCAAATCGGCCAAACCCCCACCCATTCGCAGGCAGATCGGCCAGGGAGGGTCTCCCCGCAGGGCCCCAGGATGGCAGGAGCCTGCCCCTGGAGCTCAGCACAGAGGCTCCCAGGAGGCAAGACAAGGGAGCAGCCGAGCAGAGCACCCAGCACCCACATGTTCTTGCAGATTTACTACTCAGATCACACCAGGAGCAAGTAAAGAGTGTCCTTAGAGCAAAATCTCTCCTCAAGGGAGGCAGAGAAGGGGGAGGGGTCCATCTCTAACATAAATCTAACTCTGGCTCACTCTGTGGGTTCAAACTCAGAACCAAAGGATGGAGAGGCTCATGTACTCCCAGGATGGAGTGGGGGCTCCTCTCCGTGATGGCACCTGCTGCGTGCTGTCAGGGTCTCTGTCTGCTCCACAATGTGAGAGACTCCAGGGCAGAGACCATTTCTCAACCAGCACCCAACACAAGGCCCGCACCAGGCAATGCCCCATTGTTGCGTGTTGATTGCACGTACTGCATGGTGACTTGCCCTAGGTCACCAGAGAACGGGGCCCAAGCCCACAACCCTGACTCCTGGCCTGGTGCTCTCTTTGCCCTGCGCTGCCTCAATGGTAGCTACACCATGACACATAACCTACATCCCCCCAACCAAAAAAGTGGGGAGGACTGATAACACTAATAATAGCTAATGCTCATGAAGGCCTGCTGTGCCTCTCACAACTCTCTGAGCTGGATACTAATGTCCCCTCATTCCATGATGAGGAAACTCTTGCTTGGAGAGGTTTAGGACCTGGCCCAAGGCCACACAGCTAGTGGCGATGCTGATTCCATCCCGTGCTTTTAACCTCACAGAATATGGTCAGGAATTCAACAAAAACGAAGCAAACCAAAGGCTAAGCATTTGCTTATGGAAACATCCAGGGATGTTTTCCTGGTCATCAGTCTTTGTTACAGGCTCCATGTGATGTGGTACAGAGCTCCTCACAGCTGATGGGAAAACGGGTGCCAGCTGAGACAAGATAAGAACAGACTCAAGAGGAAACGTTTAGAAACCTTGTGCAACTTGACACAGCTGCTATATCCAAGTGACAGGCACTTGTCTTGTTGAGCAGGGGGAGAGGATACCAACTCGCATGAGTCACAAGTGGCCTGAGCTGTGTACTAGTATCTGATGGTAGATTTTAAAAAATTGCTTCTTTATCATAGTTTGCAAAGCACCAACATTGTCGTGCCATGTCAGTTAGTGGGGGAGTGGAAGATGGAAAAAGTAGTCTGGCAACAACTAGGAGAGTTTTGTCTGCTTCTCTCTGTTGACTATCTGGGTGACGTGGGACAACTTCCCTTTGACGGCTGTGAAGTGAGGGGTTTGGGCTAGATTCTCTCTAAGCTCCCTCCTATGCAGTGGGAGATCGAGCAAGTTTACTACCAAAGCAAATCATTTTCATATTTTTTAGAATTTAAAAATTTTGTATTTATTGAAAGAACATCCTGTACTTAGACATTTATCTTCTATCACTCTCGTGCATTCACACATCAGAAAAAGACAAATGAAATGAATTGGTTCAAGTATTCCTAAAATTTCCTCTTCGAAGTTGGACTCTTCAAAGTCACCTCTTATTCATGACATCTTTCCTTTCCGCCCTCCCCATGGTACTGTTCTTTGTTGCATCAAGGCTGTAGCTCTTGCAGCTTTTCTGAAAGAGGGCTCCATTATGGTCCCAGGATTTTCTTCCAAGCTGCTGCTGGTTTTGACACACAGGCTCCAGCAATGACAGCACGTCATGACTACCACCCAGCCAGTGGCGACAGAGAGACCCATTCTGATTTTGCGTAGGTTAAAATGTGATTAAAAACATACATTTTAGGATTGGTGAAATATGGCACTTGACTCATTTCCTCTGCCTTCTCCCCTCTTTGCTCACAGCAGCATCAGGGCAGCAAAACTTAATCGAATCAGAGCAAATCATTTTTAACATCCTCCTCCTCTATATAACAAAATTATTTTGGGTAATAATCAAGGAGTAATCAGAAATTAGCACTATCTCCTTGATTTGTTCTTTAATTTTAAAAACAACTAAATAACTTAAAAGAGAATGATTTCATTTTAAAAGATCCCTCAACTGTGGTAAAATATATCATGTGTGAACTAAAATTTGCATCTACCAAACAAAAATATCACACGTTGCAGTTCACACTCTGTTAGCTGTTTTAATTTTAAATACAAATATGAGTTCCCAGAAGTCGCACAGAACTAAAGTAACCCGAGTTTTGTTTCTCTGTCCTGACAGGCACTGAGCTCTCACTGTTGATTCGTTGACACGCAGGATTGAAGGTCCGCTGGAGTGGAGACGAAGTGAAGGGAACCCCACCATTCCACACCGTCAGGGCCCGTGGCTGCGGGTGTCGGAGGCTGACTGTGTAAGTGGGAGTCCTCCGGTAGAATACAACGTTTGTTAAAGGATACATAATAACAGTGTGCTAACATGAAGCTCCGTATCTATTACTAAACTCCATAGCAATCGCAGCCATCCTCCAGAACTTAGGCAAACAGGATGCTGGGGGTGGGGAGGCTGCTTTATCACATTGTTTAGAAATGTTGGCACACCGTGATAATAAAAAGCAGGTAATTTTTATTTTACTTGAGTTTTTAAAAAAATTACCTAAAAAAATTCTCTACAATGTACTCTCTTAATTCTTGAATCCAGGGCAGACCACACCGCCCAACACCTTACTCTTGGTGTGCTGTGGCTTCCAGGTATAATAGTTCGTGTATTTTAGGGGATTGAAGACTATTTGGTTTAGAGAGTTTCAACAGCAATTCACTTGTTCTTCTGGTTCAATAGGTTTTAGTTCTGGGCCAAGGGAGGAAAAACAAGCAATTAGTATTGATAGTAGCCAACACTGACTGCGGCCTGCTTTGTGTCCAGGCACAGATGCAAAGTGCTTTGTGTGTACTCTCCCTTCTTTCTTCCAGATGCATCCCCGTGAGATATGTTCTATTATTATCTCTAGTTTACATGTAGGGGAACTGAAGCTCAGAGACGTTGAGTAATTTCTCCAAGGTCACATAGCTAGTAAGAGGTAGAGGAGGGATTTGAGCCCAATAGCCTAACTTGAGGGCCTAGGCTCTTGACCTTCAAGCTCTCCAGCCTTCTGCTGTGTCCACCTGCCACGTGTTCATCAAACAGAAGACAGCACAGCCCAATAAAAGAGTGGCCATTTGGGGGTATCTCTTCAGGGATAGGAACTGTAAATACACTATCATATTTAATCCTGACAACAGCCCTGCGAGGAGGTATTTAGTACACCCTGTTACATAGAAGGGGAATGACATACAGCAAGGTTAATTGCTTTTAGATCACAGAGTCAGTAAATGATGAAGCTGGCATTCAAACCTATACTTTTTTCTGTGCTTATTTTGTTATCTCACACTTCTTGCCTGAGGCCCCCAGTGCCGTTTGGTGCACTGATCGAGAAATAAATAGGTGCACACACAATTTGAGAAAATCACTATGCGTAAGAGACAAGATGCTGTCAATCTAGTTGGAGAGCTAGGTACTTGATTTCCCAGCCTACTTTGCAGCTAGGGTGGCACAGTCCAGCCCAATGAGATGTTAAGGGGAAGTCTGCTGGAGGAGATGGGTGGGTTCGTAGAAGGCTTTTGCTCTCCTGATAAAAGGGACAACCTCAGCTGTCAACAACCTCCCCCCATTCTTCCTTCCTTGAACACAGATGGCAATGCTGGATCTGCAGCAGCAATCTTGTAACCATGAGGCATAAGCCAAAGGAATCTCAGAGATGACTGCCCTAATATCACAGAGCTGCTGAACAAATACCAATAACCACTTACCTCTGTACTTCTTCTGAGAGAAAAATCCATATTTATTTAAGTTACTCTTAATTGGATATTCTGTTACTTGCAGCCAAATACAACCCTAACTGATACACAAAGAAGACTCAGTTTGAGTAGCCTCACTTTCCTTATACCTGAGAGCTAAGCCTTTGATTTCTATGCCTATTTGAACCAATTTTTCCCTGCCTTCATAAAGAGAAAATCCTGAATGTAATTTAAGATATCTTGGTGTTGTGGACTTGACACTCCTAGTATCTGCTATGCCCACAGCACCTTCTGAGAACAAGTATGAGTGGTTCTTTATGAATGAGTGACATGCTTTCTGCCAGATGACCATCATTCTCTGACCCAAGCTACGTTGACTTTGACACTTGGAACTTCACCCAAAACACCTGTCTATAGGTCAGCGAGTAGCCTATGAGGTGGTTTGGCATGAGAGCTCTGCCCAGCAAAGGCACTGTGTAGATGCTGACTGGCTCACCTACGAGACAGAAGTTGAGTGATTCAAAGAAAAGGCAGAAGCCATAAGGCAAGACAAGTCATAAATAAGAAGTTACTATGAAGCAATATAAGTTAGGAATAAGCAGAAACCAGGAGGTAGAGAGAAGGAAAGTTGAAAAGTTGTAGGGTAACAACAGGAGAATCGTAACTATGGCACAGCCTTTAATTCAGGGAGCCACCAATGGCTGCTACTGAGGGAACAATAAGATGGCCAGGGCCCTCCCCCATTGACCTCCTAGAGTTCTATGGAGCCACAGGGGCTGCTGAGATTCCTGACTGGTCACTGACCATGCTCTGCGGCCGGTGAAGCCATGTCATCTAGCTTACCTCCCTGGATACAATTACAATAGCTTCATCAGATCACGTTAGTACTGGTAGTCTGGAAGAGCTTAACCAATGTGTTGACAACTCAGGGTCGTCATTCCTGTCATCAGCCCTTGTGATGTGTTGCACACACACCTGTGGAGCCCAGAGATTATAGGCAGGGTGCCTGCGGGCCATAGTTGGCCCAAGTACATGTCTTGTTTAGCTTACATGGTATCTTAAGAAGATGCGCAATTGGATGCTTTTCGATGGGATGTGTGCTCTTCAATTTGTCATGGTCCCTACCCCTCTCTGTTCCTAATACCTGCCTTACTTTGCACATTTACATTACTTGCTTGGTCCCCGTAGGCACCTGAGTTGCAGTCTCTGGCAGATGATTGCCGAGGCGGTCACATATGCTGCCCAGGCGCTCCACACAGCTGACTGCCCCTGGCAGCAGCAGATCCACGCCCTCAAGGCAGGACAGGAAACTGCTGCCTTCCCCAGAATCGTCCTTGTTTCTAAGGGCTATTGCATTGAGAGAGAGAAAGAGAGGGAGAGAGAGAGAGAAAGAGAGAGAGAGAGAGCTTGTTGCCACCCCCACAGACCACGGAGCTGGTATCTTCTGTCGCTTCATCATCGACTTGCATCTCGACGCAGAGTGTCTGCTGCCATAACTCCTGTCACCACTTCTCATCACATCCAGCACCACTTAACTGCCGCAGCTTTCTTCTCTCCAGGCCTTCTGTTGCTTTTTGTCTTGCCTGTCTTACTGGGTATTTATGTGGTTGACGTTTGTGGTCATTGTCAATTAGTGGGCGCCTTTCCTTCTGCCCAGTCAACCATGAATCTCAGCACAATGTGGTCCCTGGGACGGTGGCTCTGGTTAGCAGTGCTTGTGAGCTGGGCCCTCAGGGGCTGTGCTTTACCGTCAATCAATTCTGTTTTTGTTTTCCTGAAGACTTCTTGAGTCCAGAGGGATTCTAGAAGCCTGAGGGATCTGGAAAACAGGGCTAGTGTAGAGGTGTGGCTTGTCTCTGAAAATAACAGCCTGTGGAGACAGTGAAAGGAGAGATTACTGTGGACTGGGATCTGAGGTGGTAAACAAGTTTTCCTTACAGGATGGGTTAAAATAGATAAAGAAAGTGTTACAAAGAACATCCAAATCTGCAGAGGAGGCAGCCCAAGTAAAAGGTGGGTGATGGTGCCAGGCGTGGTGTTCACACACAGGAGCGTGTGTGTATTTGTCCACGTTTGTGCATGCACACTTGTGCACACATGTGCATGTGTGTGTAGGATTAGCACTGGGGAGCTGTGGGAAATAACGTTAGGTGGAACAAATTATGCAGGGTCTTGAAAGGTGGATGAACCAATTTGGAATCATTGCAGTCAGTGGTTTAGAGCTATTGAAGGGGAGAGAGATTTGTGCCCAGGTACCACTTGGGTGATGATCCAAAGGCCAAGTAGATAATGGAGAGGAAATCATCCTAGGATACTTTGAAGGCATAATTGACAAGCCTGGGTGATTGGCTCAATTTGGAAGGCTGAATGGAGGAAACAGTCAATGCTCATGCCAAAGTTTTGAGCTCAGGGGCGTATTGGCATGAGCCAATGGAAAGGTTGAGAGAGCTGAAAGGAGATAATGAATTCTGTTTTAGAAGTGACATTTCACTCTTCAGAAAGAGACTTTCCTTCCTCATTTATTTACTTGACTGCCTGTGTGGTTGCCAGAACAGATTTGCATCTGGGGTGCAATGAGGAAGCCCGGGGGACAAAGACAGGCCTCTCTCTTCCCCAAGTCCCTGGGTTTCTCAGCCAACAGACCAACAGGACGAGAAGCTTCCTCTAGACATCAAGTGGCTGCTGGTCTGTCAGTGAGGGCTCTGGCTCTAAACCAGTTAGTCCAAGAGAAGAGCACAGGAGCTCATTACTTGATGGGACTTCAGAAGGATACTTGCATTCTTTTGCTGACAAGTAGGTACTAACCAAATTTGGCCCCATCAGCACACTGGCAGGCAGCCAAGTTGTTAAATGGAAACCAACTCATCACAGGAAAAAAGGGAAGGGCAAATGATCCTTCCACTCCACATTCCTTGCTATAGCCCACATCCCTGCTCTCCGTATTCAGACAACTTTAAATATCAGCAGCCCCCAAACTACATCAAGTTGTGAGGCCCCAGTAAGGGCAATTGTTCTGAAGCTGATCAACCTTCTGCTGGGAGTTTGGGAACCCTTCTACACCCTAAGGACCTAAATGGGGGCTCCCTTGGCTGGCGGTTCCTGGCATAAACTGACTGATTTTTCACAACCAAATCATGCACTTGAGTTTCAAACTGGCTGTGGACTTTAGACCCTAGATCAACAGTGGCCTATTGGGCCTGTATAATCCTGAATGCGAGCACGCAAACCTCACTGTAACAAGACCACTCAGTTCATTTAGAGACATTTGGCTTTTCTCTGCTTCCAGGCATTCTGGAAATCCTGGAGGGGTCCACACGGCAAGCAGCACAGTGAGCACTCATTCAGTGGGCAGGTGTTTTGCATGCAGAGCTATGCTGGAGTCCCAGCTTTGCTTCTACTAGCTGCTCTGACCCTGGGAAAACTAACTAACCTTTCTAAGCCTCGGTCTCCTTATCAGTAAAATGAGGATAATAGTGCCTAAGTCAGAGGGTTGTTGTGATTAATGAATTATATATAAAGGCTGTGTTAGTTATCAATGGCTGCATAACAGATTACCCCAAGACGGAGTGGCTTAAAGCAACAAAAAGCGTTCATTGTCTCATAGTTTCTGAGAGACAGGAACTTAGGAGTGGCCTAGCTGGGTGGTTCTGGTTTGGGATTTCCCATGCAGTTCAGTCAGATGTCAGCTGGGGCTGCAGTCATCTCAAGGCTCAACTGGGGCTGGAGAATCTGCTTCTAAGGTTGCTCACTACATGGCTGATAAGTTGGTGCTGGTTCTCAGCAGGAGGCCTCAGCACTTTCCATGTCGGCCTCTCTATAAGACTGCGAGTGTCCTCAGAGCATGGTGACTGGCTTCCCCCAGAGCAATCAAGCCAAGAGACCAAGGCAGAAGTTGCAATGTCTTTTATGACTTAGCCTCAGAAGTCACACATTACCATTTCCACTGTATTCTATAGGCCATATAGGTTAATTCCGATTCAATATGGGAGGGGACTATACAAGAGCATGAATACCAGGAAGCAAGGATCATTGAGGGCTGTCTTGGGATGCTTGCAGCTACAAGGGCTTGCATAGTACCTAACTAAATAGTAGCTGCTAATAGGATTATTATTATCTGCTTCCTCTCACTTCCACACAAAAAGAACCATTGCTTTTCCTTTGCTATAAAGTGGCCAATCTTTGCTTTTCTTTCAGATCTAGTGGCTGCCAGCCCCATGGAGATGTCAGAAAGGGCAGCACCCCATGGCATACAAGGGTGACTCAAATCCCTTAAAGATGTACTCTGAAACTTTGGCCTTTTCCATTTATTTCCTCATTTATATAATTAGATCCCTCACAGCAACTTCCTGATTTCTCTGATAATTTGAATGCTGCAGACAGCCAGGATCTGCAGGACATAAGCAATTGCTGCAGCAGGAAAGATGCTGACTTGCAGTTTATGGTCCAGCTCTGCTGGGCAGAGAGTAGTGACCCAGGTCACCCCTGTGACAATAGCAGAGACTGTGCTGGAAGTGGAAATGTGCCGTTAAGGAGCAACTAAAGAAGTGTGTCATCCTTCAAAGGGTGCTTATCTGTAGCAGCCCCGATCACCTGGTTAATTGTAAGCTACTGTCATGGTGACTTGGCTTACAATGTCCCTACATTGTCACAGCAGATGCTGCACATTCGATGAGGCTCAGTTTGGCTAGTGATAACGAGGGCTGAGGATAGCTCAGTGGCAGAAGTTGCCAGTTGTTTCTCAATGTCAGTGCTTCCCTTCTTCCACAGGAAGAGATCCCCCAGTCATTAGCTGGTGTTGGGGCCCAGGACAGGCCACCCCAAAATATCCCACAATAGCATGTTGATTATTTTGAATAAAAGTTACTTGAGAAGCAAAAAGGGCATTCTGACTCTCCTGTCTCTGTCCCCCTGAAAGCAGGAAACAAATCTTCCACGTGAAAGGTGCTGTCCCTGCATCCTTGTCACCAGAACTAGGGGATTCAGGGCCGAGAAGCCTGCCTAAACAAACCTTGCTAATTTACTACCTCAAGCCTCAACTCTGCTTAAATTCCTCACTAATCACATACCCCAAACCTAAGTTTCTTTGTCCTGTCAATTTTTCACAAATTTATGTTTCTTTGTATAAAAGATGTATGCATACTGCCTGTTTTGTTCACTCTCCAAGCATGGTTTCTTTATGATCTCCAATACGTACGTCATGTATTAAACTGGGTTTTTCTCCTGTTAATCTGATCTTGTGTCAGTTTTACTATCAGTCCAGCCACAAGAACACAAGAAGGGAAGAAAGGGGATTTTCCCCACCCCAACACTGAGAACAAGGCACCCCAGAATAAAAACTGCACTTATCAGGCTCCCTTGACAAAGTTCTGGCCAATGGGACATAAGTGGAGGTCAGATGTGCAACTTCTGGAGAGGGAGCATGCCTTTCTTCTCCTCTTACTCCCTCCTTCCTTCTGGAATGCTGATGAAACAACTGGAGCTCCAGGAGCCATTTTGGACCATGACACGACCTTGGGAATGTTGTGGTAGAGCAAAAAGATGGAAGAAACCTGGGTCCCTGACATCATAGAGTTCCCTTCCAACTCTGGGCTGCCTGCCTATAGATTTTTTGAACATTAGAAAGAAATAAACTTTTAATTTTTTTAAAAGCCATTGTTGCCTTGTTTCTTTCCTTTACTTTATAACAAACCTAACCCCAACTCTCACAGCTTCCTATTATCATGGCCATATGACAGTTCTTGCACATGATCTGCCACCAGGGCATGCACGGACCTGCTACAGGAAAGTCTGCAGAAATGATCCCAGTAGGAAGAAGATAAACCCTCGTTTGTAGCTTCATGCAACATTTATTGAGCCCCCCTACTATAGACAAGGCTCTGTGGGGGGTTTAAGGATGAATAGGTCTCATTCCATGGAGCTCAACTACCAAAGTTACATCGCGGAGGTCAAGCAATTGTATACAGAGTTTGTTGTGAGTGTCTCCTCCATCTGGGGTCCCCTGTTACCACCACTGTTCATACATTTGTTCATTCATTCATTCATTCATTCGTTCAACAAATATTTATGAAGAACTTCCACATGCCAGGCATCGTGCCCAGGTGCTGGAATCACAATGATGCACTGAAACAGATGTGGTCTGTGTCTGTAGGATGACGCAGTGCAGTATGGGTATACTTTGGGTTCCTATGCCTTTAAAAAGAATAAAATGGTAATAACATTATTCATTTCTTCTTTCAAAAGTGACGTATAGTCAGTAAACAAAGAGAAGAAAATAATCGCGTATGGTTCAGGAACAAATATTATTAACGTTTTGCTATTTTTCAAAAGGCTTAGTATAAGTATACTTTTTTTACATTGGGAATATTTTATTTTGCGACCTGCTTTTTTCACTTAATATCAGATTGTGAACATTCCACCATAATAACAAATATATTCCCACCACAACGTTTTTAGAGGGGATCATGTATTCCATTGAATGGAGCTGATGGAATTTATTGGACATGTAAGCAGGTCTTAATTTCACTACTATAAAGAGCTACTGTAGTGAATATTCATATAGCTAAACATTTTGTATACTTAGGATTATTTCCTTGGAATAAATTCTTAAAAGTAGAATTGCTAGGTCAAAATGTATGTACAATTCTAAGAGTCTTGCTACAAAGCTAAATTACCTTTAAGTGGTTAGACAAATTTAGTCTCCCTCCAGCAGGCCAGGAGTTCCACTGAATTTTTTTGTGTGTGTGTGAGGAAGATCAGCCCTGAGCTAACATGAATGCCAATCCTCCTCTTTTTGCTGAGGAAGACTGGCCCTGGGCTAACATCCGTGCCCATCTTCCTCCACTTTATATGAGACGCTGCCACAGCATGGCCTGACAAGGGGTGCATCAGTGGGCGCCCAGGGTCCGAACCAGGGCCAACAGCAGCAGAGAGCGAGCACTTAACCGCTACGCCACGGGGACGGCCCACTGAATTTTTTTTAATAGAAAGACTTTGCGAGACCTCCCATAACTTGGTGAATCACTTACAATTTCGCATGAATCATTTTTCAGACTGCCTCCCTTCCCAGAGGAAAGAGCAGAGCTCCCGGAAAAGGCAGGAATCTGGCAAACGGCACAGAAAGCTGGGCCAGGCCTGGTAACAGCAGCCCTAGCAAAAGTCCTGGTCCAAGATTAGACCTGCCTGACTCCTGCAGAATGTTCTTCGAGCTGATGAAGGTGCACAAGACACTCACGCAAAGGCAGAACGCTCTGATTCAAGAGCGTTTGGTCCAGCCAGCAACAGTTAACTCTGGAGAAGATGGTGGCACATCCTCTTCTCTTACTTCATCTCTCCCTTTTCCTTCTCGTCCTCATTCTTTGTCATCTGATTATTTTCCAAAATGAAAAGAGCTTTACTGGATTTTCTATTTATAAAATGATATAAACCCTGTGAAACAATTTCAAAAAAATACAGCAAAGGAGAAAGAAGAAAAATAAAAATCACGCCCAAATTTTGCTCCCCAGTGAGATGCTCACTGTTAATACACAGGTGAGCATCCTCCTACGTGTCTCTCTGCATATACAACAGCTCCCATTTATTAGTTAGCCTTACAACGAATTTGTGAGATGGGCAACTTTATCTCTCTTTTGTAATTATGGAAACTGAAGTGTTAGAGATGTCAAGTTACCTGCCCAAGGTATAGAACCAGTAAGCAGGGAGCTGGGGTTTAAACTTGACTCTCTTACTCCAAAGCCTGCAAATCATAACCGTTGTACGATTTCTCCAACTCTTCTGCTTTCCTCTTTCTGTATATATATTTCAATAAATGGAGTCCTTTTATTTCCTTTGTTTATTTGTTTCATTCAAAAAAGTGCTATGGGCATCTTCACAAAGATGTTTAGACAGTGGGCTCTAAAGTTTAAATCTTGACCGACTAAATCTGTGACCTTGGGCCTGCTTAATATATATGTAAAACACTTGCCACATGGTCAACACTCATTAAATGTAAACACTCATTATCTTTCCAGGCAAGACATATGGCTTTATATCACCATTTGAATGGCAGTTCATTATTCTGTTGTGGGGATGTAGTATGATCTATTTAACAAACATTAAATAATGTCTTGCCTTGGCAGACATTATGTTGTCTCCAATTGTTCGGTTTGTCATTAACGTGTACCCCAACACTTTCATCTTTCACACTTGTCCAATTGCCTCCAAAGAATAAATTTCTAGAAGAAGAATTGGATCAAAGTGGATGCATATCACAAATATGCCCTGCAGAAGGGTTGTACCAACTTCCTTCAAGAGGGAGGTTCTTAACAGGGCAGGAGATGGGATCAGGAGAGTCTCCCCTCCAGCTTCTATTTCTTCCTTCCTTGTCAGCTGTGAGAGGCAAGTCGCTTTCTAGAGACCCCTACCTCCCAATTAACTCTGTTAAAACTCTTCCTTCCTTTCTCAGATTAAAAAAAAGAAAACCGTTTGGTGTCATAGCCAGGAGCTCCAGGCCTTCCGTTACAAAGGAGTAAAATTAAAGATGCCATAATTCAGTTGAAAACAAAACAAAAATTGCTGAAACTCAGTTCTGCTGAGTCCTCATACCTTAAAGCCTTGTGTGTGTGTTTAATCTATGTGGTATGTTCACAGAGAGGGAAACACAGACTTGGATTATTTATACAGGGGAGGATGTGTGTCTAAGGGATTTACACACACACAAATATATGTGTGTGTATATATGTATATATATAAAACATGAACCAAAAATTTAAAGCAGACAAATATAACCCCTTCTTCTCAAGTCCAGAACGACATTTCCTATAAAAGTATTAAATATGCCTTTGTTTTTTCGTCTTTACAAATATTATGGAATACTAAATACTTATTTTCCTGATTTTCACAGACATGGCTGATCTACACCCAACATTTCTGTAACAAGCCCGTACCTTAACATAAGAACGGATGAAGGCTGGTGTCAGGGGTGGTGGGGAGTCAGCAGGGCATTTTACAACTGATTAGAAGCTGAAAACTTGTAGCTGATATCCATGTTAGGTCTACACCCCACCCTCCACTCCCCAGAAAAAACCCTCTGAATACAGAAACTCAGCTACTTTCTTCTTTGACTTCATATCCACAGGATATGATATAAACAGGTTTCGATTATTTTTTAAAATTCAGTTTTACTCTAAATGTCTTAAGGAAAGGAGCCATGCAGGACTCGAGTTGGGATGATGAAACTGTAATCAGATCATCTGGTCTATCTGCCTCCAGCGAGGCTGGGCACTTCCCGACAATATGTTCCCTGGAGTTTTCTGGTTTCGAGTCAAGCCCCTGGGACAATGCCTCAGAGTTAAGTAGACCATGCAATTAAGCAGAGGTGAGCCCTCTCTCTCTGTTTTTTCCAATGTAGTTGCATCTGCGGTTTGTGTCAATTCTAATAAGGCTAGTTGGAAGTCAAGCCATCCTCCCCTCCAGCCAAATGTTAACAAGGAGATAAGGTGGGATGTCCGTATTATTTCCATTTTTAAACACATCTAAAATTTTCGGAAATGCAATTTAAGCTGTAGCGGAATCCCCACCATCCCTACTACTTCACCAGATTCAGTTTTCAAACATCAGTTGAAAAGAGCAACGTATCAGGAAACCTGTGCAGGTCCCAGCCCTGATGCTAACCAGCTGTGCGACTGCGGGCCGTTCCCTTTACTCTGTTGTCCCTTCCGAAGGCGATTGTAATACACATGCTGCCCACCTAACTCATGGCGTTGCCACTGTAAGAACGAACTGACTTAATGGGAAAGTATTTTGGAAACATACAATGCAAGATATTTATTACTACTGGCCTGGTTTATTTGAATTGTTTAAGAAGATATAGAGGGGAGAGGAAAGACTGATTTTATTCAGCTAGCTGCTCCCGTTGTCCTTCTGAGCAGACACAAGGCTAATTCTTCTCTCTCCATCCAAGCCAATCAGCACTTGAGTCTTGCCTGGCTCTTCCTCCAGCTTCTAAATTCCTCAAGGCAAGGAGATTCTATCCCACCCAGACAATTCATTCCCCAGTTCAGGAATCCTCATTATCTGGGAGTTCATTCAATGTCTCCCCACAGCCCCTTTCGCAGCCAAGTAAATTAATTGCCCATTGTTTTGATCTCGGAGGAGATAAAGGTGATCTCCTTCGCCCTGGCCTGACCTTGAAGGCTGTTCAGATTCCTCCTCTGCAGCTGTGCTTTCTTATTTCTCTCTCCAGTAGAGGAAGGGCAAAAATTTATTTTATATGCAGTTAAGAGGAGGGTCAAGAATTTATTTTACATGCTGTTCCAAAGATAATCCTGGGGCTGGCCCGGTTGCGTAACGGTTTAGTTCACGCGTTCCGCTTCGGCAGCCTGGGGTCTGCCGGTTCGGATCCTGGGCGCGGAGGTAGTCACTGCTCATCAAGACATGCTGAGGAGGCATCCCACGTAGAACTAGAAGGACCTACAACTAGGATAATACAACTATGTACTGGGGCTTTGGGGAGAAAAAAGAAAAAAGAGGAAGATTGGTAACAGACGTTAGCGCAGGGCCAATCTTCCTCAAAAGAAAAAAAAAAGATAATCCTGCAAGAACGGAAGACTCAGAATGAGGCTGAGGACAGGCTTCTAGACAAAGAGAATATTTAAACGTTGCTAACAAAGCAACATACCACAATGGCACCTCCTGGAGTTGATCACTGAATTCCTGTCTAGTACCTAGGAAAGAACACCCAGGAAAGGTTGATAAAAGAAAAAATGTTTCACAGTGATAGTTATAAAGTCATAGGACTGGAGCTCTGACAGGTCTCCTCTTGTCTCTGGCCCAGCAAGGATAGGGATCCAGCAATGCTCTGTTTTCCAAAATCTTCCTTTGCAAGACTTGAGAATGCTCTGAAGGCACTCAGCAAACAAGACTCAGGGGCATATATTACCACTCTGTATTTTACAGAAAGAGAAATTCAAATATACTCTCACACTTCCATGTAGCATCTTTTCGCACCTACATAATGAACTCTTTACCAAACCTCAGGAGTTTTTCAGTGGCGCTCAAGTATTGAAATAAGTTCCAGCACCGTGATTTCTACAGTGAGGCTTTCATTTTTCGCTTTCCAGTACAAAAGGGCTGCTTTCTATAAGACGGATCATTTTGAGTTGGAGTATAAAGTAGTCATTTGGGAGGCAGGGATGGGAAATTGCCACCTTCAAAGTCTAAGTGAGCTCACACCAAGGCGGGGAAAGGGCTTCTGAGGATCAGAATCTCACTGGCCCTTAATCACTGCAGCAGTAACGCTGTCCCTGTGGCTGCTGTGTATGACGGTGAGTCCCCAAGCCCAGAGTCACCTGTAAAGTCTTGGAACGCAGCCCACCTTCAACTGCGTCAGCCCTTCAGCATGTGCGCCTTGGCATCAGATCTGGGCACTAGGCCTGCCCCTAGCATTAGGGGGGCCCAGAGCAAGAGGACAGCCTGGAAGCCCCTAGCACTCAGCCCGCTCCACCTCCCTTCCCACCCCTGATGCCGTCTTGCACCCAAAGGGATTTTTGCACCCAAGTGTTGTGAGTACCCCATCTGATGTTTTGTCTTTTCCGTCAGTCTGATGTTTCTCTTTTCGATTGATCTGATGTTATTTCCCTTTGGTCGGTCTGATGTTTCCCTTTTCGATCGACCCGATGTTTTTCCCTCTTGTTATTTGACCTATTCAGATCTGTTTGCTGCCTTGGCCCTTCCCCTTCCCTATATAATCTGTTTGCTGCCTTTGCCCTTACCCTTCCCTATATAATAAAGTATACATTCAGTCCACTTGTCTGGGTTGGAAAGTTTTTTTACATCTCTGATCGAATCCATGGAACCTCTCAAAACACCAAGCTCCATCCACACCCCCCAAAAAGGCTGCCCTCAGCCACAACTCAGATCAATCAGAGAGCTCTCTGAGGGGGCAGCGCATCCTTAGGAGGATGGATCCAGGGAAGAGATCCCCATAGGCCTTGGAAATCAGCTTCTAACCACGTGGGCAGGGAATTCTGAGATTCTGGGTAACCAGAGCATGTTCTAGAATGAGAATGGGGGCATGAGCTTCAGGAAGCACGTCCTCTTGGCCCCATGGTCTCTTTGCTCCATGGAGGGGGTGCATAGGCAGAGCGGGTAAGGAGCAGGGCCTTCTGAAGCCCACAACACTTGCTAGCTGTAGGTAAGTTGCTTAAGCTACGGCTGCCTCAAAGTCCCCATCTGTTAAATGGGAATAATAGTAACACTTTATGGGCTGCTGTGAGCACTCACACATGAGTAATTCATGTAAAGCACTTACAACAGTGACAGCCCTTAATAAGCACTCAGTAAGCGATACCATCATCATTCTTATTTTATAGCTGTGGAATCTGAGTTCCAAGCAGGAAACCACCCGCCCAACAATGCCATTCACACCCATTTAAACACTCTCGCCGCTGTGCAATTGCCAGAGAGCAGTGAACAGTGTTCTAGACCAGCACCGTCTAATGGAAATATGATGCAAATCAATAAGTAATTTTAAGTTTCAAGTAGCTACAGTAAAAAAAAAAGTAAGAAGAGGGGCCGGCCCGGTGGCCCAAGCGGTTAACTGCACGCGCTCCGCTGCTGTGGCCCGGGGTTAGCTGTTTCGGATCCCGAGCGCCCACCGACGCACTGCTTGGCAAGCCATGCTGTGGTGGCGTCCCATATAAAGTGGAGGAAGATGGACACGGATGTTAGCCCAGGGCCAGTCTTCCTCAGCAGAAAAAGAGGAGGATTGGCAGTTGTTAGCACAGGGCTGATCTCCTTACAAAAAGAAAAAAAGTAAGAAGAAATAGGTAAAATTAGTTTCATAATATATTTTATTTAACCCAATATATCTAAGATATTATTTTAACATGTGATCAATATAAAATTTATTATTGAGATATTTTACATTCTGGATTTTTTTTGTACTAAACCTTCAAAATCCAGTGTTTATTTTACACTTACACCACATCACAACTTGGACCAGCCATGGTTCACGTGCCCACATGGCTCGTGGCCACCATGTTAAACCTCGCAACTCTAGAACCTTGCTACTCCAAGTGTGGCCTGCTAACCGGCCACATCTGTACCAGCCGGGGGCATGTTAGAAACGCAGCATCTCAGACCCCAGCGAGACCTACTGAATCAGAATCAGCATTTCAGCCAGATCCCCAGGTATCTGTGTACACATTCAAACTTGAATGTGTACTCTAGCTTCTAGCACTCTTGGCTAGAAGCAAACTCGGAGCTTGTAGGAAGCAGAAAGGAGCTCTCTCCTCTCACTTTCCTTCCTTGTGCCTCTTTTCCCTGAGGGCTTTCCAGAGGGGGCCAGCCCTGGCTCCATTTGGGACCCCTCTAGCGAGCTTTAAAAATATGATACCTGGACTCCACTCCAGAGATCTTGACTTAATTGGTCCAGGGAGGGACCTGGGTAATAGGTATTGTTTAAGAAGCTCCACAGGTGATACTAACATGCAGCCTGGGCAGAGAGTCACAGGCTAGCCCAACGCCCAGCACTACGGCCTCATTCAGTCCTACCATGTGACAGGCTAAACACACCTGAACTTATATCTTTGAGGGCTTTGGAGCAAGTCAGGTTGAGCAAAGCAGCTCGTATAAGCAGTCAAATCTCTGTAAAATTGTAAACAAGTTCTAATTGTCTCACAAACTCCCAGAAGTTGATGCCATATGTGAAAATATTATCTCTATGAGAAACTAAGCTTTCTTAATTTGGCCACTGCTGCCCATTCCTGGTGCAGTTTGCTAGCTCAGCAAATTCCTCTGAGGTAACTGAAATATGCGAGGAATATAGGATTTTACATTTATTAAATAATTAATTATCCTAATAAAAGTGCCCGTGTTCAACATATTGGTATTGCTGGTCCTTTCCAGGAAACATTTATTAATAAATAAACAGATATTTGCTGAAACCCTACTGTGTGCCTGACTTAAGAGGGTTGCAAAGATGTTTCAACACGACAGAGTCTACCTTCAAGGACCTCGTCACCTCATGGGGACTGGCAAAGGTCCGGAATTCAAGAGAGTTGAGTCCTATGTGTCCTTCAGTTTCTCAATCTGTAAAAACTGAAATAAAATCTAAAATCTGTATTACCAGTACTTAGAGTATCTGAGGGATTTCAAGCACCATCACTTTTTTATATTATAGGTAGGATTTTTTACCTTAATCTGTAATCTTAATGTATAAATCTAGCTCTCCAGGTCACCGAGTTTCTTCCAAGAAAGCTTTCTGGATGAGGCATAAATGTAATTTTAAATCATTGAGGGTCTCACTTGATAACTTTTTCCCCACTGTTTTGAAATACTGTATATTTAGCGCAATAATGAAACAGACAGAGATAGGAAACATTTTTTATTATGCAAATGATGAGCTCCATTTTTGGAGCTCCATTTTCTTCCGGAATGGGGGCGAGGAGTGGGGGCAGCGAGGAGGGGCGAGTGGGCGTGCACCTGTGCCCCTGCTTGCACTTTCTTGCCTGAGAGGGATCAGGGAAAGGCAGAAGAGGAGAGAGAAAGGGCAAAGGATCCTGCTGCAACACAGCAGACAATCACGTGTTCTTTGGCATGGTTCACTCAGACTGTAACCCAGCATTCGAATTGTTAAATGACGAGTGTAGATTGCACAATGTATTTCCACAAAAATTTTTGCACAAACTTAAAGCAGAGAGTCAATAAGACAGTGAGAGAGGCACCCACGCGCTGGTGAGAACCTACCTTTTCTCCAGGAGCTGCCTGGGCTGCACTCGCTAGACACTGACGGCCTTCTGCCGAAGGAAAAAACAAGTCCCATTTTAAGAACAAATCAGTTTGACAGCACATTGTCCAATCTGTTGTATTGGGTTGAGTCTTAGTGTAGCCACCCTGAGGAGTAGTTTAACAAACATCAGGCTGCCTGCTTACAGCCAGAGAGCCTCCCGACAGAACACATGGCTGGGGCTGCATGCACATGTGGCGCCCCTGCTCCCTTGGCACGCTCACTCTCCACCCCACCCCTCTGGCACCCTGTGTGCAGGCAGGTGACAGGGACTTGGCAGGCGCCTCTCCGGCTCTGGCTTGCAATCCTGCATCGTGGACCTGCTGCCCACACTTCATTCTGGGGATGCAGACAGCTGTTTGGCCCATGAGACTGTAAGTGTCAGCGTGCTACCGCCTGTCTTTCCGTGCTCATCATCCTGAGGGGCAGAGCTGATCTCAAGCAGACAATGAGTGCCATCATGGTAGTAAAATGGGGACTTGGAGCCATGGAGTGTGATTAAAAGGCCCAACTCCCTTCTCTCCCCATTTCTGGGACTAGCCTGCTGAGCCCATTTCCCTGGAAAATTGCCTTTGTGACTGTGTGACACCTAGGAAAGAATAATAGCATGTTTCCCCAAGCAGCTTCTGTGTGAAAAGATAAGACGTCAAGAAGGAGGGAGAGGGACGGAGGGGCAGGAGGGAAACTTGGCAGCTGACACCGGCAGTAGCTGTTTTGCCTTCTTCGAATGCTGTCAAGGTAAATGAAGCCTTGTATGGTTCTGCTAAATGATGGGTGAGCAGCTGGGGCAGGCAGTCAGGGAGCTGGGAGCCTGGTGGTGATTCAGACACAGAGAGCTTGCTAAACCAGCATGTTTTATTAGAAGGCGGCAGAAGAGGGAAGTGGGAAGAGAATGACTAACGAGAAAGTAATTGTGAAACGGAACCTGTCTAGGTTTGCAAGCCGGTGTGACAGCTCCAGGTGGGAAACGGAGCAAGCCTGTTATTAGGACTGATGAACACAGAAGCTGCATCACTCCGGGCAGTGCTGACTGCTCCCATCTAAAGCCCAGGACTAGCGGCCCTGCGTCGGGAGTGAGCCACACAGGAACAATGTTCTTTAGATAGATGCAGGATTTACACTGCCAGAGCATGAGCTGAAGGGGCCTGACAGGTAGCTGACTGAATGAATGCAAGATGACAGGAGCAGGAGATTAATTATAAAGAAGATATAGCAACATAGCAGAAAATACAGACAATTAAAGACTAAAATCCATGGTATTCTAACCTCCCTAATGAAGGTATTTTCATCTTGTGTATGCTTTTCTAGCCTTGCCTACATATACACATTTTTACAAAATTTTCAGTGCACCAAGAATTTCATATGCTTTTCTCATTCGTCCTTGTGTCATAAAAATTTCCCAGTGTTACTTCCTACTCTTATCATTGATAATTGCTATAAAAGATTCCACCTAATGGATACACCATAATTTACTGAAATATTTCTCTATTCTGTAAGTAGATTGCTTTTTTTAAAAAATGGCTTTATTGAGGTGTAATTGGTATAGAATAAATTTTACAAATTTAAAGGGCACAATTCGATAAGTTTGGCATATGTATCACCTGTGAAACCATTGCCACAATCCAGATAAACCATAGCCACAATCCTCAAAAGTTTCCTCCTGCCCCTTTGTAATCTCTCCTACTCCTCCGGGTCACTTCTATGTGGTAGACTATTATTTTGGTGGTCCCCAATGCCGCCTTGTATTCATGGGCTTAAATAGTCCCCTCCCTTTGAATTTGGGCTGCCCTATGATATTTTAAACAATAGAATGTGATGAAAGTGACATCATGCTAGTTTCAGGACTAAACCCTAGAAAGTACTAGCAACTTATGCTTTTGCACTCTTGAAATGTTTCTTCTTGGAACGTAGCTGCCATGCCAGGAGGAAGCTGAAGGAGCCACATAGAGAGGACCTTCTTTCCACCAACAGCCAGCCGTCCGGGCCTTGCAGGCATCCCAGTGCTCCAGTCCACACCACAGGAAGCACGTTAGCCCAGTCATCCCACAGAGTCCTGAGAAATAATTAATTATTGTTATTTAAGCTGCTAAGTTTTGGAGTGATTTGTTATACAATCGTCAGTAAGTAAAATAGGCTGAGAATGTAGGCAATTATTGTTAGGAGAGGTTCCCATTGTTTGAGAATCTCATGAAATAGTACGAGAGAGGTGAGGTGGGATGTTTTTCCAACTCCATGTCACTCCCAGTTATTACCTAGCCAGTGCCTCCACAGCTAAAACTCTTGGCAAAGTGTTAACATTTACTGTCTCTCCTTCCTCATTTGGAGTTCACTCTTAGAATTAAACTTTTGATCCTATCACCCCTTGAAAATGCTCTTACTGGAGTCACCAGTGAATTCCTTGTTGCTTAATCAAGAGGATGCTTTTCAGCCCTCATCTTATTTGACCTATCAGCTGCATTTCTCTCTGTTAATCACTCCCTTCTTTAATGTGTTTTTTCCCTACATGCATTAGGTAGAATAGATATTGATTTGGCCACATTTAAGAGACCTAAAGAAATAATGGCCTTAAAAGCATAGGATTTTATTTCACTTTCCTGCAAACATTGGAGCTGGTATTTTGGCTTTGCTCTGTGACATTGCCGGAGGCCCAGGTTCTTTCTATCCTGTTGCTCCAACATTCCTAGGTGTTGCACCTGTCTGCATGGTCAAAGATGGCTCTTCACCACAGCTTCATTCCATCATTGGAAAAGGGGAACATACATAGGGGAGTACATGCTCCTTCCCTTTAAGAGAATAACCTGTAGTTGCACACATCACTTCTGTTCAGATCCCATTAGCCCAACTATAGTCACATGGTCATATCTAGATGCAACAGAGGCTGGGAAATGAAGTCTTTAGCTGGGTGATCATGCATCTAATTAAAAATTCTACTACCATGGAAGAGGGAATGGATGTTGGGGCAACTAGCAATCTCTGCCATATCCACCTATGTGACTACTCCTTTCCATTCTTCTTTGTAAGCTTCTCTTCCTCTACCTAAGCCTCAAATGCTGATACTCCACAGGCCTTGTCTTACTCCTCTGCTTTTCTCATTCTACATATACTCCATGATATTTAATAACCTATAGGATGTCCTCAGTTTTATCCTCCTATGGCTGTCCTGCCAATCCTCCCCTCCTTTACTCACTGCCCAATCCCACCATCATGTTTCTAAAGAAAAACAGATTTGTTTTCGTAACAGCACAGCTCATCTGTAGATCAAAGATGTATGTATGGGAGAAGAAAGAGGTTAGAAAGGGCTTTTCAAACTTAGTAGAGTTAATTTTTAAAAAATATTTTTCCTGTTTTGGGTTATTAGACCATTTAAAAAAAAAAAAAGCATAGATAAAATAAGAAGATGCCATGGATAAAAGCCATATGGAATCCAAATTCCCTGGGCATGGTTAATAATAGCCAACTTTCTTACTATGTAGCATTTTATAAATTTCTTTATCTCATATAATCTCCATAACCAATCTATAAGGAAGATACTCTTCACATTTTAATAATGGGGAAGGTGGTGCTCAGATTGGTGAGGTCACCTGCCAGAGTCACACAGCCAGCAGAGGTGGGAGGTGGGCACATATATCACACGAGTCTGCACTGTGTTCCCACCTGGATGCTCCTAGCTGTGATTGATAGTATTACCTGAAGGAACATTTGGGGCTAGACATGTCGTAAAGGAGTCTGGTCACCTGGGGGTGGGAGATGTTCATATATGGACAGGTGACAGGTTCAACTGCAGTTCTGTGCAGGAGCAGGCAGAGTGGAGAAGGTCAGCAGAGATTATAAGTAAAATCCAAGTCCTAATTCTGGTAGGGGCCCACAACCAGGAATTTTGAGTGCAGGCAGATGTCAGCTTCTGCATGGAGACCCCAGCGACGGTATTACAGTTGAATGCTGATCTTCCTACCTGAGGCCATTCTCGGATTTTCCACTAGCTGGGTGTTGTTGGCTGCACCAGGTTTAAGATCTCTCGGTGGTATCATTAACAACTGGGCTTTGAAGGAAATTTCCTCTGCTGGTTTGAGCTTGTGCAGGTGAAAGGAAGCTATAGCTGATCCAGAGCATCTGTAGGCCTCCTGTGGTTCTGGGCATCACTAGGCCTCCTTCCGCCTGCCTCTTGGCCAGAGGAGACAAGAGCAACGTGAAGTGAGGGTCTGTAGCATGTTTTTGAGCCCAGGAGGGAAACAAGTGCCTTCCTCACAGTTTGTCCCAAAACTGTATCTTCAGTTATCTCACCTACGTTCCAAGAGTGGGATGGAGCAGGGTCAAAGCATTGCTCAGGGCACTGCCATTCACTCTCTCTAAACAGCAGCAGTTACTGAACGATCAGGGTTCCTTCCTCTAGAATGGCTGAGAGGCTTCTGGAAATTATTGTCACTATTAATACACATCATGCATGCTTATTGCGGGACAATCAGAAAACAAGGAGAAGGAGAAAGAAAAAGAAGATTAAAATTACCCGTAATTTCACCACCAAGAGATAATAAATGTTAATATTTTAGTGTATGCTATCCAGACTTCTAAGTAGTTAGGGACACAATGATTTTTTTAAAGATGGGATCATACCATATATATGTTTTGATAACCAGATTTTTTTCACTCATTACCATATTGTGAAAGTCTGTGATAATAAATACACTTAAACAACATGATTTTTAATGATTGGATAGTGGAATATCATATGTATATACAGTACTATTCTTAGTGAATCCCCTTCTATTGACCATTTAGGTCATTTCAATTTGTCCTTTATAAATAATATTAGGATGAACATCCTGTGATTTCCTTAAAATAAATTCCCTGATTTGGAAACGCTGGACCCAAAATCCTTTTTAAAACTTTTAATATACATTCTTCTTCAGATATGGCATTTCTTTAGTCTAATGCCCAATTTTTCAACACATCCGATTCAAGTGAAAGCCCATTGTTGATATTAATTTCATCAATAAAGAGGTATAATTACATACAATGAACTGCAACCTTTTAACATGTACAATTTGATGACTTTTAACAGGAATAGACACCTGCGAAATCACCACCACAATCAAGATACAGGATGTTTCCATCACCGCCAAAGTGTCCTCAGGCCCACTGCAGCACTTCCTCCCTCCACCGCTGGGCCAGCTCTGCTGATCTGTTTTTGGCACCACACAGATTAGTGTGCATTTCATAGGATTTTATAAAAATGGCATCACACAATATGTACTCGTTTGCTTCTGGCTTCTTAGACTTAGCTTCATGATCTTTAGGGTATCAGCAGTTTGTTCCTCTTTATTGCTAGTAGTGTTCTATTTCATAGATCTGCCCTATTTTGTTTATCCATTCACCTACTGATGGACATTTGAGTTGTTTGCAGTTTTTAGTTCTTGTGAATAAAGCTGCTCTGAACATTAGTGTACTAGTCTTCGTGTGGGCGAATGTTTTCATTTCTCTTGTGTAAATACCTAAGAATGGAATGAGAAGATCATATAGTAGGTGAATATTGAATTATTTAAAATATTTACTTATTAATTAAATAGGCTTTGTTTTTTAGAGCAGTTTTAGGTTCACAGCAAAATTGAGCAAAAAGTACAGAGAGTTCCCATATATCCCCTACCTCCACACAGCCATAGCCTCCCCAACTGTTAACATCCTGCATCAGGTGGTAGGCTTGTTATAATCGATGAACCAACATTGACACATCTTTACTAACCAAAGTCCATAGTTAATATTAGGGTTCACTCTTGGTGTTGTACATTTTATGGGTTTTGACAAATGTATAATCACGTGTGTCTACCGTTATAGTATCATACAGAATAATTTCACTGCCCTAAAGATCCTCCGTGATTTGCCAATTCATTTCTCCCTCCCCACTAGCCCCTGGCAACCATCGATCTTTTTACTGTCTCCATAGTTTTGCCTTTTCCAGAATCTCATATAGTTGGAATCATACAGTATACATATAGCCTTATCAGATTGGCTTCTTTCACGTAGTAAAATGCCATTAAATTTCCTCCATGTCTTTTCATGCCTTGAAAACTCATTTCTTTTTAGCACTGAATAATATGCCATGGTCTGGATGTACCACAGTTTATTTATCCATTCACATACTGAAGGACATCTTGCTTGCTTCCAAGTTTTGGCAATTATGAATAAAGCTGGTATAAAGATCTGTATGTAAGTTTTTGCATGGACAAAAATTTTCAGCTCATTTGGGTTAAAACCAAGAAGTGCGATTGTTGGATCCTATGATAAGAGTATGTTTTGTTATATAAGAAACTGCCTAATAATCTTCTATGGTGGCTGTACCATTTTTGCATTATCACCAGCAACGAATGAGAGTTCTGTTGCTCCATTTCCTCAACAGCATTTGGTGTTGTCAGCATTCCAGATTTTGGCCGTTCTAATAGGTGAGTAGTGGCATCTCATTGTTTTAATCTGTGTTTCCCTAATGACATAAGATGTGGAGCATCTTTTCATAGGCTTATTTGCCATCTGTATGTCTTCCTTGGTGAGGTGTCTTTTCAGGTTTTTCTGCTTTTTGTGTGTGTGTGTGTGAGGAAGACTAGCCCTGCGCTAACATCTGTTGCCAATCCTCCTCTTTTTGCTGAGGAAGATTGGCCCTGGGCTAACACCCATGCCCATCTTCCTCTACTTTATATGGGATGCTGCCACAGCATGGCTTGATAAACCATGCATCGGTCTGCGCCTGGGATCCGAACCTGTGAACCTCGGGCCGCTGAAGCGGAGCACGAGAACTTAACCACTACGCCACTGGGTTGGCCCCTCTGCTCAGTTTTTAACTGGGTTGTTTTCTTATTTTTGAGTTTTAAGAGTTCTTTATATATTTGGAATAATAGTCCTTTAACAGACATGTCTTTTGCAAATATTTCCTTCCAGTTGTAAGGGTTGTCTTCTCAATCTCTTAATAGTGTCTTTTGCAGAGCATAAGTTTTTAATTTTAATAAAGTCCAGCTTACCAATGATTTCTTTCATAGATGGTGACTTTGGTTTTGTATTTAAAAAGTCATTCCTATGCCCCATGTCATCTAGATTTTCTCCTGTGTTATCTTCTAGAAGTTTCGTTAGTTTGCATTTTACGTGATCCATTGTGAGTGAATTTTGGTGAAGGGTGTAAAGTCTGTGTCTAGATTCATATTTTTGCATGTGGATGCCCAGTTGTTCCAGCACCACATGTTGAAGAGACTATATTTTCCACATTGTATTGCCTGTGCTCCTTTGTCAAAGATCAATTGATTGTATTTATGTGGGCCTACTTCTGGGCTCTCTATTCTGTTCCACTGATCTATTTGTCTATTCTTTCACCAATACCTTGCTGTCTTCATTACCATAGCTTTATAATGATTCTCGAAGTCTAGTAGTGTCGCCCTCCTACTTATTCTACTTTAATATTGTATCGGCTATTCTGGGTCTTTTGCCTCTCCGTATTAAGCTGATTTAGAATCAGTTTATTGATATCTACAAAATTAACTTGCTGATGAATGTACTTAATGCTGCTAAACTGTACCTTTAAAAATGGTTAAAATGGTAAATTTTATGTTATGGATATTTTACCACAACAAAATAAATAAATAAGAAATGAAGGAAGAAACGGAGAGAGGGTGCAGAGGAGGAAAAAGTTTTCCTCGACCCTCTTAGGGTCCCTGGCTGGGTCTGAAAATTAAACGGACAAAGACAAATTAACAGGAGAAAAGCAAACAAATTTATTTAATGTAAGTTTTACGTGACAGAGGAGGCTTCATAAGGAAATGAAGATCCAAAGAAGCAGTTAGAACTGAGTATTTTTATGCCAGGTTTGATGAAGAGTGCAAAGTCGTGGAGGAATGTGACAGGTTAATATGATGAGGTAAGCGTAGTGAACTGGGGAAAACTTAGCAAGGCCTGTTTGTTGGGACTCATCTAATAAGGATGCTCCTTTCCTCCGGGTATAGGGGGGCACCTCTCACATGAGGGTTCATGACCTGTTTCAGGGAAGAAGGGTTGGGGGAAGGTCAGAGTGACCTTTCTGCCGTTTTGTTAAACTCTTTCAACTTAAAATAGTCACTGTGCCAAGGTGCCATATTTGGGGGGAGCGTGTCCTGATCCCCGTCAAGGGCAAAAGAGAAAGAGACAGGAAGGAAAGAAGGCAGGCAAACATCTGGGAATGTTCCTGCTTTCCAACACAGCAGCAACACTTGGTGTTATAAAAATCTATTAAAAAATAAACCAGCCCATTTTCAGCCCTAGAACTGTGAATTCTCAACTGAATGAGGAAGTGTTCCATTTGGTTCAATTTGCATATTAATGCAATGCAAATTCCAGAATGGTAGGCAGTGAAGGGGTGGAATGTGCCCCCAGCTGTAAACACTTGGTTAAAAAGTTGAACGCAGCAAGTCAGTGTGAAGGGCATGCAGATAACAGATGAGGAGGCGTAAGGTCTGATAAAATACAGGGTCAGTTTATTCCAAAGATCTGAGGACAGACAGAAACGTCACAACAGACAGACAGCAGCAGGCTAAGTGGGCGTAAGGACAGACACAGCTCTGTTTAAAGTTCATTTGAGCTGGTGTCAGTGGAAAGGTAGTGACAGGAAAGGCAGGAAAACGCTGGCAGGGCAAGCACCATGCTGTCGTCTACCTGCTGCACAGAAAGAGCACTGGAGTAAACACAAGTTTTCACACCATGCCGTGCAAGAGCCTGCTGAAAATGGAAACACATCCTTCAAAGCTCACACTGCAGGAACGGTGTGTTTCTGCAGACAGCTTTGTTGAAGATTGGAGTGTTATTTAGGTTTCTTCTTTCCTTAAAAGAAAAAACAGTTTTATTTTGGATTGGCTAAGGAAGAGCAAAGACTTCTCTATTCGCTACTCATGGCATTGCCTTTAGATGCTGTCTGCCACCGTCGGCCGGCTCAGACTTTGGACGGAATGTGAATCAATACGCTCCATGTTTCCTGGCCATGTTGGCCTTTCTCTCTCCTAGCAGCCATCCCCCGCTCCTGGGCTGGACCCTGCTTCTCATCGGTCTCTGCCAGCCATGCAGTTGTTCTGGGGGTTCAATCTACCCCGTGCTCACTAGAAACCTAGAGAAAGAGTAGACCGTGGATTAAGGAGGTGCAAGGGAGATGAAAATATACTTGAAGAAGTGACCAGAAGAGGGCAGGGATCTCTGAGTTCGTGGCAGCCTGGAGTGCTGTGTTGAGAAGTACTGGTAGGCCTTGCTCTGGCCCTGTGGGAAAGCAGGCTGTAATCCATCAGCTGCATCCACCAGGGGCGGTGATAGGGGATGGGTGACACTGGAACCGCCTATTTGCATTTTGGGGCTGTGACTATTCCTTCTATCTCTTACCTTCCAGTGGCAGTCACATCCAGTTCCTTTTTTTTTTGGACTTCAATTCTATGCAAGGTGACTGTATTGGTTTCCTAAGGCTGTCCTAACAATTACTACAAACTAGGGGGCTTAAAACAACAGAAATTTATTCTCTCACAGTTCTGGAAGCTAGAAGTCTGAAATTAAGGCGTTGGCAGGGTTGGTTCCTTCTGAGGGCTCTGAGGGTGAATCAGTTCCATGGCTCTCTCCTGGCGTCTGGTGTTGCTGGCAATTCTTGGCTTTCCTTGGCTGGCAGCTGCATAACTCCAATCTGTGCCTCCCATCATCACACGGCCTCCTTCCTTTGTATCTTCACATCATCTTTCTATAAGGACGAGTCCTATTGGATTAAGGGCCCACTCTACTCCAGTATGACCACATCTTAACTAATTATATCTGCAATGACCCTATTTTCAAATAAGGTAAGATTCTGAAGTATTGGAGGTCAGGACTTCAACATAACTTTGTGGGGGGCACAATTCAACCCCTAATAGTGACTAAAGCAGAAGTTTTTACTGAAGCATTAAGCCACCATCGTGCAAAGGCAGAATTGCTTTAAAATCCATCTCTTCTGTTCCTGTAAAGAAAAGCAGGAAAAAGGGGTGAAATGCTTGATTTTAATCTGAGGAATTGTTTACTGGGTTTAAATATCTTCTCTCTCTAAAGGATTTTCCATTCCCCAAGCTCATTGTTTCTTATGTTTATGAGAACTGAGGGCAGTGTTTTTTCTAGACTCCTGGGCTCTGGAATTCAGCTGTGCATGGTCAGAAGGTGGTTTGAAGGTCCCTCTGTTACTGCACCAGGTCCGTTTTTGCCCACTGCCCAGAAGGCCAATCACCAAGACGACAAGATTGCAGCAGAGAGAGAGGGTTTATTAATCACAAGGCAGCCAAGTGAGGAAATGGGAGAACGAATCTCAAATCCACTTGCCTGAAAATAGGGACTCAGAGATATTTATGGGGTAGGGGGAAGGTGGTCTGAAATGATTGGAGGAGAGAAGAGATGAGGTAATTGATGATCTGTGCCAGCGTAGTCAGGCTTCATGCCTCTCGAGCATAGTCAGGCTTCATGCCTCTTCGGAGGACGCATGTTCACAGAATGGTGGCGTTAGCATGCCCTGAGGGTGGAGTTTTAACCTCTTGACATCAAAAGGTCGCTTATCAGACATATGTCTGCATGAGCTCAGTTGATGGGTTGGTGGTCTCAACTGGCCTGAAGTGGACAAGGGGTTCCAGTTCCTGAAAAAAATAGCTCGAACACCCATTACCGTGGTGACCCCAGCTCCAGGGAGATGTTATCTATAGGAATCTAGTGGGAGTCAGAGAGCATATTGACTACGCCAACAGGTAACAATGGGTAAGTTTATCATGCAGATTTAAGTCCTTGCCTTCCCTTCTGATATGTTTCTGGGTAAGGCCATGCCCCCTTTCTTCCTGGTACAGGGAAGAAGATATCTTTACAAATGGAGATTTCCTTTACAAATGTAAACGTCTCTTACAAAGGGTAACCAGAACTAGGAGCAGGCTTAGCAAGGACCCTCCCAGATACCCAGAGACCTGTTCTGGGGGCAGGCCTCCCATCCCAAACACTTTTGATCAGTTAGTGGGGGTGGGGGTCAAAGTGTCTTTCTGGCAGAGACATATTTTGAGGTGGCCAATTCCGATCCCCCATAGTTACTAGCTGCTGAATCATCAATGGCTAACTGTTTTCTGGCTTCACATCTGTGTCCGGTGCCCATGGCTGGCTCCATGACATAAGCCCACCATAGTGAATTCTCAATACTGTCCTTAGCACGTAATGTGGGTTTAAACACAAATGGAACTAAATATTTCTACAAATTCATTCTGGACCTAGTCCAGAGTTTAAATTCATGAAGATTAGCCCAGCAGTTCCTTTAAGTCCCTAACAAATCCAAAAAATTTCTTTTCTGAGCCTCAGTTTATCCATCTGCTAAACGAAAGATGTTAGCCTCTAAAGGAAACTTAAGGCTTCTTTCCTCTCTCCTCTCAAGCTGAAGCTCTGTGTGGTCAGCATAAAGGCATTCTTTGGCCACCGCTGGTAGACGAAGCTTCTACTAGATTTGGTTGAGTGGACAAAGGTGTTAAGACATTACATCTATCTGTGGAGATGGTGTTAATGTCCATCAGGCCACTGGGATGGACTGTAGGGGATGTGGGTGTATTTGTGACACTTCAAATGATAATACATGGATAGTTCTTGCTATGGACTGAGTTGTGTCCCCCCCAAATTCATATATTGAACTCCTAAGCTCCCAGTTTGGCTGTATCTGGAGATGGGGCCTCTAAGAAAGTAATTAAGGTTAAATAACATCATAAGGGTGGGGCCCTGATCTGATAAGATTAGTGTCCTTATCAGAGACACTAGAGAGCTCATTCTCTCTCTGTGCCATGTGAGGATGCACCAAGAAGGTGGCCATCTGCAAGCCAGGAAGAGGGTTCTCACCAGAAACTGAATCAACCGCACCTTGATCTTGGACTTTCCAGCCTCTAGAACTGTGAGAAATAAATTTCCATTGTTTAAGCCCCCCAGTCTGTGGTATTTTGTCATGTCAGCCTGAGCAGACCAAGACTGTCCCTTACTTGGTTCTAGGCAAGATCGGCCACCGGAGAGAGAGGACTCCTTCGTCAGCCTTGCATGGACCAAAAGTGGCCATGGATGGTGGAGCAGGACTCCCCTGGAGCAGCGCTGGTCATGATTATGGTCACTGTGGAGTGTGCTGTTTGTTTTGACTTGAGGAATTTACTTACTTCTGTGAGTAAATCAAGGGCTCTGTGCAGTGTCCTGCCCTTCAGCAGTCTCTCTCCATCATGCTGGGTCAGCACAAGCCTATTGGGAAGAAACGTCCTCAGTGCGGCTTTGGGTTGCTCGCCAACTCTCAGAAAAGCGTTTCAAGGCCTTTTAGCCTTTCCCTGCACGAGTTCCCTCCAGGCCTCCTCCAGCCGCTTGTGTGAGGCCCAGACACCACTTCTTTCCCATCTGTTCCCCCTTAATTCCCCACTCTCATCACCACTCGTTTACAGTAAGCTAACCAAAAGAAGTTGAAGGGGTGCACACTCGGAAGTGGTTTACTATGAATTAAGAGCTTCCAACAATAAAAAGATTTGGGTACGCCTGCCACAGAGTCGTGATTTGATCCACAAAGGGAAAGTGGATTTCCATGTCCTGTAGTTTCAGATTTTGTCCATTTACTTCTCGGCAGTGTCCAGCAATGGGCAATGGGCTGGTCTTTCAGTGGTGATCAATTTCACCCTGATTATTATTGGACATTTGGGATTTAGACATGTGTCCCCACCCTAGATAACATTCGGTGCCAACCTTTCATTCCTATGTGTGATCTCTGGACCTAAACTCCTACCTTTCTCTTGTCTGGTTGATTTCTCTCAGACCCTTCAGATCAAATAAGCCCAACATCTCCCTTTACTCCCCCATCTCCTTTTGTAAAGAACTGTGAAAAAAAAAGTCTTGTGATTGGTTTCCAAAAGCCCTTGACGTCCTTTCTGTGTATGAATCTGCCTCCCATGAGCAGTGTAGATTAACCACTGGAACACAGTAGGCCCTAAAAGCCAAAAGTGCCTGGTGTGTTTTCAGAGGGAGAGGGCTGGAGCCACCTCTCTGCTACTCTGGTCCCTGCACTGAAGGCCTGTAAGGAGAAGTCTTAGGGAAGGAGATCTCAGAGTGGATGGACAATTCAGGGTATACATCCCAAAGAAGGGGTTCTGCAAAGGATGGTGAACCACAAGTCGAATGTCCATGAGCATCACCTACGACTCAAAGTCAAGCAGGCAGTCAGTAGGAACCTTCGGCTAACTTTCCCATTGTCAGACCTTATCATTAAAATCCTGGCTCCTGCCCTTTTATTAGTCTTTTCTCTGTACCAGGCACTCTTCTAAGTGCTTGACACCCTTATCTTGGTGGTTCTCAAACTGGAGTTCAAGGATCTCAGAGGAATAAGAATATCCTGGGAGAATTTAAACGTTTTGTATTTTCACTTCAATAATAATCTTCAAACACATTTACATATTTGGCTGGGTCATCTGGATGGACACCTTACAACTGAATACTGCTCATAATTTCAGCAACTTTTTTGCACTTGGGTTTTTCAACCTTTGTTGGTGTCTTGAAGTGCTGTTTAATTGTCACTGGCTAGTGAAGAAAGAAGGATGTTCTTCAATAAATCACATAGGAAGGAGTCACAAACCCAAATACAACAGCAGCTGACAGCTTTCACAAATGAGTACATCTGGGGGAGTGGAGTTGGGGGCAAATGACATACCCAGGCTCAGGCTGGAGGGGACCACTGTTCAGCTCCAGACTCTGTGGCCTGGTGGGAATGCGGGCCTCATGGGGCTAGATCTTAATTCTTCTATAATAGAAACTAATTGAAAAAATTGAATACTGTGAGGGGCAAATGAAACATGTCCCTGGGCTACATACAGCCTCCAGTCCTCCAGTGTACAACGTCTAAACTAGAGAAAGGTTGTAGGTGAGTCGAATCACTGTACAGCATGTGGTGGGCTAGGAGTGCCAGGCTCAAAAGAACCATGTCCTGGCAGTCACTAGAAACGAACATTTCAAGAAGCTGAATTAATTTCAGCAAAATAACATCATCCATCACATTAATCAATTTTAATTTTGTTGGCTTGTTGTTGGTGTTTTTTAAACTTGCCCTTGGTTTTATAGTTGTATAAGAGTGTATTTGTCAATATTTAAGAAATGTCCTAATTTAAATAATTCAAATCAACAGTGGGGATCTGTAAGATATGGTCATTCGCAAGTCTGAGAAATGATGTCCTGTCTCATCTGATCTTTACATAAATCCTTAGGAACATGTATTATTATTCCCATTTTATAGATGAGAAAACTGAGACTCAAAGAGGTTAAGTGATCTGCCCAAACTCACACAGCTAATAAACGGCAGAGCTGGGATTTGAACCCAGGTGAGGACTGACTCCAAAGCCCATGATTGTAACCCTGCCTCCCAAGTTGACGGCACTGGACGTGTGAATGATGCCATGTCCTTCCCACCTGAGTCCTCTCACCTTGCTTTTGACCTTCCACTGCCATCTGCCTAGGAAATCTACACACCCTCAGAATTTAGAGGCAAGACAAGGGGGAGGGGTCAAGACTTGGACGTTTGGGATTCGGGACTCAGAGGGACCCAGAATTCAGAAGGGCTTGGGAGGAATATGTGATCAGATCTGTTATCAACAACCTCATAGTTACGTTGTTGGTCACCTCGGTTTTTGAGAACTGGCCTGGGAAGGGAATCTAACCACCATTTACAATCTTGTTTTTTATAGATAAATATCGTGTAAGTTCCAAAAAACCTTTGGAACCAGCTCAATGTCATCTAAACTGGATGCATCAGGATTAGGTGTGTGGTTGGTGAGGCATCTGCCGAGAAGGTGGTAGGTTCACATCCCTTATGGGAGAGGTAGCTTTCTCTCTGCTCTGTGTCACTCACCGCACTCCTGGTTCGTCTGCTACTGTATGAATGAGTGCCTGGAATGTACTCCTGGGCTACACACCTGGGGCACACCTTGGGCCACGGGACCTGAAAGAGGTACCTGGCTAAAGACATGAAACTGGGAAGGACATGCAGTAAAATGTCAACAGTGGTTGTCTCAGTGATTGCTGCATTATGGGAGATTTAAATTGTCTTCTTTATACTTGTCTACAATATCAAAACAATATATTGCTTTTGATATAAAGAAAAATTATTTTTGGATGAAAGAAAAAGGAATTTTTGAAAAAAAACCACTCCTGACAGTGGGGAAGGAGCACTATTGCCACACACGGCCATCTGTTACATCTTCCTAAGTGTCCCACAGTGTAAGAAGACAATAGGAGTCACAGATTGGATCTGGAGTAAAATGTGGGCAATTGTGACAGCTGGATCTGTTCCAGTGCATGCGGTGTCGGCAGCCACACTCTTCTTTGTGTCTTCCCCATTTACTCATATCCAGCTCTGAGCACTTACTCCTCCCCCTGCCCCCAAGAGCAGGCTCCCTCCCCTCCCTCTGGCGACTGGCACAAGAACAAGAAGCTTATGTGGCTTGAGAAAATTAAAGTAGGGCCTGCTCCTTAAACCACCGTGGTTGTCCTGGGTACGTGCCCCCTTTTGCCATCTGCTGCTGCCGCTGGTGTCAGTTCTGCACCCTTGGTGGGCACTTCTTCATGCTGGCTGCCATAGTGTGAGCATATGGGGCACCTCCCCACTGCCCCCAGGCCCCGCCTTGAAACCCTGTGCTGCAATCAGTGGCTCCCTGTCCCCAGTATTAACATAACTTTCCACTGGGGCCCTGCACACCCCAAATCCACAACCCCCAAGCCTCCTCCTAGCATTGAGGCTGCGACCTCTCCTAGCCCTTCAAAGACCCCATCTCAAATTCCTAGGCTCCACCTCCCCGCTCCAACCCTTCTCCGTTTTGTGTAACTCCCAACCCTCCCTAGATGGGTCCAGAAAGACCAAACAAAGACCTGGGTCGGGGTTGTCTTTTCAGCAGCCTTTAAAACACAGAACAGCTGACCGTTCTCCATGGAAGAAGGAGGCACAGAAATGAAGAACACAAAAGCTTGGCTCTTTGCTGTGAAGGAAGAGGAGGAAATTGCTGTTTTATTCTTTTGCTCAGGAATCTAAAGCAGCAAAATAAATCACTAACTGCGTGCTTATATGTAAACAAAACATGTAACTAAACAAATTACTTCAACTGCCCAGGTGTATCTGGGGATGTGGTGGGGCAAAACGACCGTCACCTCTTCCCAACACATTCTTTCAATGCTGAGCCCCTTCAACAATTTTAATTGTGGTAAAATACACATAACATCAAATTCACCGTCTTAACCATGTTAAAATGTACAGTTCCATGGCATCAAGTACATTTACATTTTTGTGCAACCATCACCATCATCCATCTCCACAACTTTTTCATCTTCCCAAACTGAAACTCTGTGCCCATTAAACACTGACTCCTCACTCCCTCCCCCCAGGCCCTGGCAACCACCATTCTACTTTCTGTCTCTATGAATTTGACTTCTCTAAGTACCTCATATAAGAAGAATCATACAGTGTTTGTCTTTTTGAGACCGGTTTATTTCACTTAGCATAATGTCCTCAAGCTTCATCCATGTGGTAGTGTGAGTCAGAATTTCCTTCCTTTTTAAGGCTGAATAGTAATCCACTGTGTGTATGTACCACATTTTGTTCATTCATCCATCAATAGACACAGGTTGCTTCCACCTTTTGGCTACTATGAATACTGCTGCTATGAATATGGATGTATAAATACCTCTTTAAGTCCCTGGTTTCCATTCTTTTTGGTTCCAACAACTTTTTTGAAGGTCCCATGTTGACATAATGGTCATTAAGTTTATGCTGAAGATCACAGGGTAAAATTAAGACAGTGAGATGCAGAGAAGCTGGTCCAAGGACGACTCCTTTTCATGCTCACTCCTTGGCTGATGGCGGCAGCTCAGTGAGCTCGCTCTGCCTCTGACAGTGAATTTCTCAGTGTCACTGTTGACTCAGATAAATCACTGAAGACAGGTGAATAAGAACACTGAGAAAAGATAAAGAATTTGTCCAGGAGTGGACTCAGGTGCCTTTCCCCGATTAAGGTAATCTTGATGGATTCCTGTTTGAAGACCAAATGTTGGCTAGATGCCTCTCCAGGGCCCAGGCTATGATTCTGGCTTGTCACCTTCAGGGCAGTGTGACTTAAATCAGAGCAGGAGGAAAGTTCACTGAGGTATAAATATAAGGCAGGAAAAAAGACATTAGCTATCTTCACACCTTGACTGACCCACCCCAAAGAGGGACATGGCTTCAGTAAACATCTCCTGATTTCTTTTTTAATGTCCTCTTTCTTTTTTGTCAAACCAACTTATTAAAACATTTTTAATAGCTTCAGAATTAACAAAAAATGGGACCAAGGTTGTTTTTGTTTTTAAAGAACTAAATCAGTCATCTGAAATCTGAAAGGAGCTAACTCACTGAAACCCTGCAGGGGGTTTCCTGACATGGCTTGGTTTTTCAGCAAACAACTGGGGCAAAGGGAGAGGGCAGGGATCTTTGCAGCCAAACTGTACCATGGCTGTTACTTGGGATGCCAGCTTAAAAGCCAATTCAACTTGAGGGCTAAATCTTAATAAACATTATTTTTTCATGAATATATTATAGAGAGGAAGACAAACTTTCCATTCAGAAGACTAAGAGGAAATTGAAACTTAAAGCAAGCCCGTTGGATCATGAGCGCTGGTACCTGGGGATATGCGTTTATTCTTATCTGCACTTCTGGCAACTTCATTGGGAAACGTTTGAGAAGGTACTAGGCAGCCCTGGCCTCTCTCTCAACATCATGACTTCAGTTAGTATGGTAACCACTGTAAAAAGCAAGCTCCAAATCTCAGTGGTTTAACACAACAAAGTTTAAATTTTCAGTCATATCACAGTCCAGTGAAGATGGGGTGTGCTGTGGTATGAGAGACCTCTCCATGCAGTCATTCAGGGACCCAGGCTCCTTCCATCTTGCAGCTCTTGATATCATCTAGGGATTCAGAGTCCTCCACCGGGTCCTCTACATCCAGCCAGCAGGGGAACAAAGAGAGAGGGTGTAGAGGATCTCACAGAAGGTTTTGGGAGCCAGGCCTGGAAGTGGCATCACTCCCACCCAGATTTCATTGGCCAGGACTAGTCACATGGTCCCTAGATGCAAGGGGGTTGGGAAATGTCACCTAGCTGTGCCCATGGGAGAGGCAGAGCGCACAGATATTGGTGGGCACCTGCAGTCTCTGTCTCAAACTCCTAACTGGCTTCTTCTTTTTAACCTTTTAGTTCATTCTCTCTGGACAGAGCATATAATGGCCTGCTCATAAATCCACACCAGGTGCCTGGTCAGCCTGTGGTTGTTTATCACAGGCTCCTGTTCTCAAAGCTGCCAGGCCTCACAGAGACAGACAGAAGCTGAATTTTCTGCAGAAGCAGGAAAAGTGGCCCCTCCCCAGTTCTGTGACATACTGTCACCTGGCGGGGTGGGGAGAGGACTAAGCAGCATTGTTTGGGCATCTCTTCTTCCCCCTGCACCCTACAATCTTACCCCAGAATCACAGGTCACTTTACAAGAGCAATTTCTCCAGCTTCTGTTGTTAACTCTTTTCTCTTAGAAGGGTTCCAAAACTGTCCATGGAACCAGAGAGAGGCACAGGCACCTACCTCCTATCTCTTAACCAGGAACTCTCCAACTCCAGGCACCCCCTCTCGCTCTCAATCAAGCGCAAAGATTCCAGGCCACTCAAAGAAACCAAATCTTTGGACCTATCTGCCTCAGCAGGCCACAAACAAACCAGGACAAGTCTGAAATGCATTGTTTAGGCTTAACTTAATTAGTCATCTAATGAATTATCTGTAATTTCCTCAGTTACAGATGGAGAAAAAAACAAATGAGTGCCTGAGTGTGGCAAAATCAAATGAGGTGGATGAGAACTCAGTGGCAGCACACAGAGCAGCCTGACTGAGCTCTGTGGCCACACAATGATGGTGACAGGAATAGGAGTTGAGAACAAGACAGGTTTTGGCATGGACCACCAAGGGGAAAGGGCTGATCTTAGAGACGTTCCTTAGGAAACAGCAGCCAGCCTGCTGATCGACGGAACGTGTCAGAGTCCTTGGCAAAGGGACTTCTATTGAGTCTGAAGTTGTTTGGGCTACTTGGAAAATACTGGTGTTAATCCAAGACTATTATTACCTCTGCATTTTTATTTCCTCTTCTCTCTTATGTTTATACTTCTTGTTGCCCACACTAGTCCTGAATGGCTTCCCTGCCATTTTACATACAAGCAACACAAATATTTTTAACCACAGTGAGGTCACATCCTAACATTATTAATAGGCCTTTTGTTCACTTTGAGTGAGAGGAAAAATTCTCCAGTTCTTCACGTAGACCTTAACCGGGCTTGAATAGAAAAATAATTTGATTTTCTCCTTTAATATTTATTGAGCATCACACCATGCTAACATTTCTCTGGGGGCTCCCATAATTTGGATGGAGTAGTGGATGGAGGGAAGATCCACCCCCAAAAATCCTTCTTTTCCTCCTCTGCCTTTTATTGTCCTCCTTCCACACTACTTTCCCCCAAAGAAAGTCACCTCATGGGTCAGTCAAAATTCATAGTTAACTCTTTCTGAAATGGCCACAAGGAGTCTGCCCTCTTGCTCCACAGCAGATCTGTCATCTAGTAGTTGGTCCCTTTTCCTCACCTACATAATGAAGCTTATGATTTATTACAAACTTGGTCCAAAGCCTAATTGCTGTTCATAAAACCCCATCATCTTAGGATGAACTATGCTGTCTGAGGGCAAAGATTATAATGAAACACAGACTTGACGGTTAGCAATGGTGGGAATTAGGAAATATAGGCGGTGCTGTCTTCAACAGCAAACAAAGACCCTTAGAACACCCAGTGCTACTGCTTCCGAGCTGTCGGCGGAGGCGGCCTCCTTTCGTACACTGTGCTCGCATTTCCAGCCTGGATCCTCATACTTTGATTGAACAACTCGTCTTGAGATCAGTCCAATGCCCTTATTTCAGATCTGTCTAAATACTACCTCTTCTAAGAAGTTCACTAAAATTAAGTGGAAGTGAAGTAATGATTTTCCTTCCTTATTCTGCTGCCTTGGAACAGTTTCTCACCTCATAGCTCCAAAACTGGAATCAGCTATTTACTTCTTTCACCTCCAGATGGGCTCCTTTATCTATAAACGTGTTACTGTACCATTTTCTAGAACATAAATGGCTGAAGACATCAGACAGAGCTGGCGCCGAAGATATTAAAGAATAGGGACTTTGCCTTATTCAACTTTGTGCATTCTATAGGGCCCAGTGTATAGTAGGTGCTAAACATTAGGTAGATAAATTAATTTAATAATGAATCTGTCACTGGTTTATCACCCAAAAAGACTCTGAGATGCTTCACATGATCCCCAGCATCTTTTAGGGCTATTGAAGACTGCTTGTGTTTCAAAAAAGAAAGCATAAATAAAAGAATCAACTTGGACCTTGGACAAATGGTAACAAAGCCAGACAACTCCAGCTCTGAAATGAGCAGTGGCAATAATCGAGCCATTGATTTCTTAGTATCTGGATGCTTATAGGAATGATGAGATGCTGTCTTGATAGTGATTCCAAATTGCTGCTTCTTAGTCACTTAGCTTCTCCAAATAATATTTTTTCTAACCCCAAACCACAATGTTCAGAATCACGGAACAATATACTGTAACAAGAGAAGTGTGCACTGCCACAGCATTTCTCAAAGTGTGTTCCACTCAGCAACAGGCACAAGAGCTGTGTCAGAAAGTGTTCACGGGACCAATGAATTAGTCAACATCACGTATTATACCCCCATCTCAGGCATTACAACGTACAGTTATATATTAAAGACTGAGAATTGACATGCTAAATATATTTGATCACGGAATCCTCTTTTCATATACTGTCTATTACTTGTGCACAGAACCCACTTTAAGAAAGATGTCTCTGCCTGAAGTTCATTGATAACATTTTCACGCACCGGGAGCAAGGATTTGCAACCTACAATATGTTTGTCCCAGAAATGGCATGCAGGCCTTTGGCTACCAACATTTTCCCTTCTTCTCTTGAAAGGTGACCCTGACCATCTGCCATAGGAGTTATATTTAGCCATACAGCTTTCAAGTGAGACTTGGCAGGTAGACCAGAAGAACCAGACCACAAGGACCAGAAAGTGGGAAGCTTGATGCATAGTCTTGCAGAGGCTGGCAACTGCAGGGTGGAGCCGCCAACTCCCAGCTTGGGCTGAGTGTACACTTGTTCCTAGAGACAGCAATGCTCTGTTGGGCAGGGATAGACTCTTGGCTGGTCATAGGGCTGGGTGGCAGCCCTGGAAGCACATCTGACACGTAGGTCAGCGGCAGATCAGGGACTGCACATTCCCTATGAATACTGGATTTGAGGGCATATTCATGGTATTTGCTATTACTTTGAAATAGGTCCACAGACTAGATGGGAAAATGTACACAGTTTTCTTTACAAAATTCAAATAGTCTCAGGGATTATTCAGGCTTCCAGAGCAAAAATATGTAGCAGACATTGGTGTGTGAAACAGGTGTCCCAATCCTGAGTGCAGGAAGCTATGGTGTCCCACTCAGTTGCAGCATTGTGGTTTTCCTGGTGATGTCGCATGCTAGTCTGATGTGTTTCCTGATGCGTTTCTCCCCTCCTCTCCATCCGTCCTCCCTGTGTCCTTTCCCCATCAGTCAGCCTGACACCCAGCTTGCCTCAGAGACGAGGAGACACTGCAGAAAGCTGAGAAATACATTAAAAAATCAGCTCTCAGCTTTTGATTTTCAAAAGCCTAAGTCTCGGGGGCAAGAAGAAGAACAACTCAGGGCATGAAAAATAGATTTGGAAGAAAACCTGATGAAGGGACAAAGTTTACCCCTAGCCCTACTCCCTCACCCAAACTGTAATTTTCCCAGTCGGGGAAAGGAGGGCAGAGAGGAAGGGATGTGTAGACACTGATGGGTCCCAGAGGTAGGCTGTGCCCTACTCTCTACTCCAGACTGAGATTCAGACAGGATGAGGGATGATGGAAGGATCCGGAAGGCGGGAGGGATTGCCATGTGTAGACTTGTGGAAGTGGCAAGATGGCAAGGAAGATGTCTACAGACTTGCCTGAGTTCTCTGTGAGAGCCGCTGGCTTACCAGGTGCCGAAGCGTGGCACTAAACTCACATGTAGAGATAGCAGGGACAGGAGGGAACAAGGAGTCACTCAGCGGTGAGTCAACAACCAACATGACAATCCAATGATCCACAGGGGCACAGAGGCTCCACGTGGGAGCCTAAGAGATGATTCAGGCAGGTCTGTACAATACAGCGTAGTTGGACCCAGATCCCCTTCCAGACCTCTGGCCCTGGAAATTGGTACTGGCTTCCTTGTCCCTCACTGTCCCCCAGCCCAGGTCATGGTCAGTGCCAACATGGACAGATGCCCATGAAGACCAGATGTGACTCTCACATATTGGGACTACACAAATTCTCAGGAACTCAGACAATCTCAAAGTAAGGGGTTGGGGGAGAGGAGGGAACACTGAATTATTAAGATTCAGTTTCTGCCTCCTCCACCCAAGAAAAGGAGTTTTATGGTAGAAATTGACTTCTTCCAAAGAAAAACAAAGTTTTATTTCAGGCGTATTTGTGTTTGTGGGCTAAGATTTGTACTTGATGTGTTCGAATAGACAGCGATTTAATCCTAAATTATCTGATTACTTCTATGTGACAAATTTTGGTTTATCATGCTAAACAGTGACAGAAAAAAGAGCATAGCCTCACAAAGCTCAGAGACAGACACACACACACACAACATACACAGAGACATACATACACAGGTAAATACATAATTCCTACACATATGTACAAACACAAACACATACACCAGAGACCCACAAATACATACAGCATCTCACACTCATAGACACACACAACACACAGACACACATCACATACACATACACACACAAATACACACAAAACACACATGCACATGTACACACAGACACATCCCATACATACACACCCCACACATATACACACATACACAGATGTTTCCTCCTTTAAACCTACTTAGCTTATCTACAGCACCCATGGCCCGACGGTTTCCTCATCATTAGAAGTATTGTGGGCATTAATTAGCATCTACCCCAGGGGGGTGAAATAGTGTCACAAGTCTTTGATTATCCAAATCATATTTCATCTGCTCTGGGGCAGAGGAGTTGTTGGTTTCCACTCCTACGGTAGAGAATAATTTTGTTTTCCCCCTCATATCCATACTCTCCATCCCTCCCTAATTTTTAGCTTGACACATGGACATGGGCATGGCTGACACCCCTTTTGGACCACGTCAGCACCCTAGGGATGATGATAAGACAATACGGAAGGAAGGGAAAACTGAACACAAGAAGATTAAATAAGTTGTCTGAGGTCACACAGGAAGCAACAGAATTGGGAATCAAACTTCCCAACAGAATTGGGAATCAAACCCACCTGGCTGGGTTTGGGTTCCCCAAAGTAGACCCTTGAGAAAGGATTTGGGTGCAAATATTCTGTCTAGGAGGAAGTCTAGGTGAGGGGATGGGGAAGTGAGACAGGGAAGGAGGAAAGCCAGTAAAGGGTGCATTCCTGAGAGGGTTACCTGTGGACAACAGGGCTCCAGCCTCCCAGCGACCTTCTGAAGGGCCGAGAAAACATACCTCAGAATTGCTGTGCACAAGAGTGAGGGGCCTGGGGTGCTGACACCATAAACGCAGCCCCTCACTTGTTGAAGGTTGTTTCTCGGGGTCCTAACCCTCAGCACTTCTAGCTGGTCCTGTGCTTGGGCTGAGCAAACTCCTCTAGACAGAGAAACATGTGTGCTGGAGGAGGAAGCCAATGGTGTGTATGGAAACGGTCCCTCGAAGCTGCATGAGACATCCAGGGTGGACCAAGGGATACAAGCAGGGCACCAACAGCATCTGCTGGACCAGCCACTCACCCATCCTGCTCTCCTCCCTCCCCATCCTCCTCTATTACAATGGCCTTTGTCACATTATTGTGAAGTAGATTTTCTGCCTGTCTGCTCTATTAATCAGAACTCTTGCTTGTAAGTGAAGAAAACCCCAATTTCAATTAACTGAAACAAAAAAGGGAGTTTGTTGGTTCATGTAACTGCAAAGTAGGACATCCATCCATCTAGGATGAGGTACTACTGGATCCAGGGGCTCAAGAGATATAATCACATTCTTGCCCTGACTTCTCTCACCAATTTCTTAGATCTTCTCTCCTCTGTGTTAGCTCTAATTTCAGACAAGCTTTTCCCATGAGGTGGCAAAGGCAGCTGCTAGCATCTCCAGTCTTACGCTGTCCTTACCTTGCACGTCAGATGCTGAGAGTGCCTTCTCTTTAGTTCCATCAAAAGTCCTGGGGAAGGATTTAAATGGCTGACCTCAGGTCACATGTCCATTTCTGAACCAATCACCATGACACTCTGATGAGATAAGCCTGGTCATGTGTCCATCCCTGGAGCCAGGGGAGGTGAAATTAGTGCCTTTGGAACACACTGACTGTGAGTGGGGCTGTCCCCACAAAAAGATGCTGGGCAGAGGAAAGCGTGCATCCATGGCACTTGTCTTCATGGCTGGACTGTCATCTCCTTCAGTGCAAGGACTATGTCTGGTTTCACTTCGTATTCCCAGCTCCTCACCCAGTACACGGCACATAGGAGGTGCTTATTTAACATTTGTTGAATGAATGAATGCGGCTCAGCAGTGTTCTGAAGAGGAAACACCCACAGGGCATCCGAGAGGCTCTGTGAAGTTGTTATAGGGCATCCTGAGGTTAGGCTTCTCCCGGCGTTTGCCTTACCTGGCACAGGTGTCCTTCGAATTTAGGCCCGCTCTAACGCCTATGCATCCTGTAGGTCTCACTTTGAATGTCCCTTCTTCAGAGACACCTTTTCCATCTCCTCAGTTAGGATAAGTCCCTGCTGTAGGCTCCCGGGACACCCCATCCTTCTCCCTCGTCACACTAATCATCTTATTGTAATTACTTGTTTCATTAGGTACCTCCCCTGCTACACCCGGGGTGAGGGAACTCCGGGATGTTTTCTGACAACAACCAATTCTCTGCGGTCACCAGCTGGGTGTCCTTCAATTCAGTTCAGTTCTGACATGAACTACCCAGAGTTAGCACAGACCCCACAGGCTAAGGGCTCAGTCCCACAAAACTACCCCACTTCAGATGCCAGTCGCAAGTTCCAGGCCACCGGTACTTCTGACCAACCAGCTATAAATTGAGGGTTCCCACAATACTCTCTTCAGGTTCGATAACTTGCTAGAACAGCTCACAGAACTGAGAATAACGCTTTACTTATGTTTACTGGTTTATTATAAAGGATACAAATGAACAGCCAGATGAAGAGTACATAGGGTGAGGCCTGGAAGGGTCTTGAGTGCAGCTTCTGTCCCTGTGGAGTTGGGGTGTGTCACCCTCCCAGTAGGTGGATGTGTTCGCCAACCCAGAAGCTCTCAGAATCTCCTGCTGCAAGAGTTTTTGTAGAGCTCAATCTCCAGCAAGCCCCTCACCCCCAGGTCGGTGGGTGGGGCTGAAACCTCCAATCCTCTCATCACGTGGTATTTCTGGGGACCAGCCCCATCCTGATGCTATCTAGGGGGCCCACTCTGAGTCACCTCATTAGCATAAACTCAGGTGTGATGGAAGGGGGCTCATTATGAAAAATAAAAGACAATCCTATCACGAAATTCCAAGGGTTTCAGAAGCTCAGTGCCAGGAAGCAAAGACCAAATATAATTCTTATTACACCCCAGGAAGACGCTGACCATGTTCACAGGTGTGTCCCCAAGCCTAGCACGTGCCTGGCACACAGTAGGCATGTAGTCAGTACCTGTTCAACGAACGAATGAGCTAACAAATGAGTATATTATTTCCTCTCAGGTGTGGGAGAAGCTCCCCCAAGTGCTGGGGCGCACAGCTGAGCCCTGGCCCTGGAGCCCACTTGGCTAATTAAAAACGGCTCGTGCCAGTTTTCCAGGAGCGCCCTGGGTGGATTTGGAAGCATGTCTCTCCCCACTACAAGAAAAGCAGGCTTTTGGTTGGCTGCCTGAATGACTGGTCCTAATGGCACCCCAGGGGAAGCAGCTGTCTGCGGGGCAAAGGGGCCAAAGGCCACCTTGTTTCTAGTTTCTAGGCCAGCCTGCAGCCCCTCCCTCCTCCTCCATGGAAAGGCAGCCTCAGATGGCGCTTCAAGGAACTCCGTGCTGGTGGCTGCAGGAACCTCTGAGAAGTAGCCTCCTAGGAAATTAGGCCCTGGAAAAAGAGACCCAAACCCACCAGGAAGGCAGTTAAATAGGACTGTGTAGTCCCAAAACGGAAGAGAACTTTTTTTCCTGAGAAATAGGTTCCCAGAGGTATGGAGGTAGAATGGAAACAACATAATTTCAACCAGCGAATTCCTATCAGGAGGTTGGGGGATGGGGGACAAACAACCATATTAATGATTCTGTTCAGTCACTTTCCCATCTGTTGTCTAAAAAGAAAAAAATCAGAGAGGCATATTATTTCTGCTATTGCCAAAACCAAAAAAGTGTGACTACCATCATAAATGAGAAACCTGGACCTTATTTCACTGACATTAATGCTCAAAGGATTATAAAAATAAGACAAAAATGGTATTCAAAGTATACACAAATTTGAATATATTTTCATCAAATAATGTAAATCAAAATAAAATGTAAAAAAATTGTTTAAAAGTTCATATTTTCAAATATGTATTTGTCTTCTTCTAAAAGTTTGAAATTTATCTTTAAAATTAAAATACAAATTCCAATACACTAATGCCAAAAGTTTAAATCAAAATTATTTAAATAAAATCATTTTAGAAAAATAAAACTATTCATGATCTAGTGCTCAATGTCCATCGAGTTGCCAATGTAAGAAATGTGTCACACTTCACTCATGTTATATCGAGACCTATATAAAAAATTGTTTAAAAGTAATATAAGTCATTTAATACTGCAAAATGTTCCCCAGTTGCCATGTGCATCTGTTGTAAATACCGTGCCAATCTGCAAGCTCCCCCAGAACCAGAACCAGGAATTGAAACTCAGAGAGAAGCAAGCATGCCTGGCTCCACTGGGAACTGATACTTCGTTACGCAAGAATCTACCACATTTATGCTATCTGACAGGAAGGATTTGACAAATTAATTGATTTGTCATTTCTGTTATCTAAGTACTTAGGCAGCTCAAATCCTCCTCACACCCGAAAGCCGTGCTCACCTGCCTCAGGAACAGCAGAAGCCCTGAACCTTCCTGGCATCCAGATGTAGTCCTTTTGTGGACAATGCAGATGTGGAGGTCTGAGGCCTGGGGCCTGAGGGGTGCTGGTCACGATGGCGGCTATTTAGGGGTGTGGGTCACACTCTGCCTGTGCTGATCATCAGATGTGGAGGGACAGAATGATCGTGTGTTCTTTAATACATTTATTTTTGTGTGGTTTGTGATACGGGGGCCCTTGAAAGCAGAAGTGGGCAAACTTTTTCTGCAAAGGGCCAGAAGAAAGTAAATATTTCTAGCTTTGGTCTCTATTGCAATTACTCAATTCCGCCCTTATAGTATAAAAGCAGCCAAAGACAATTCGTAAAGGAATGAGCGTGGCTACGTTCTAATAAAATGTTCCTTACCAAAACAGGCTGGATTCAGTCCAGTTTGCAGGCCTTTGTTCTAACTAACACACGGCGCCCTGGGCAGGGGCCTCTCTTGCCTGGATCTAAAGGCAGTCTTGACTGTTCCAGTTCTATTATCCCATGATTTTAAGCATTTCTAAAACAAGGGATTCAAAAGAAATACGAAATCTTTGTGTTCATCAGCTAAACTCCACCCAGCTTTTCATAGCCATGACGAGAAGGCTGATAGTCCTAGTTGTGTGACCTTGGGCAAGTCAGGTAAGCCCTCTCAGCTTCAGTTTCTTCATATGTAAAATGGTCAACTCACTCTATCTAGCTCCCTCAGAGGATTGTTGAGAAAGTCACAATAAATGATGCTGATGGTAACACTTTTCATCTGCAAAGTGCTTTATAGTTTTCTGAATTGTCTTCCTTTTAACCCTCACGAGAATCTTACGAGATAGTTAGTCTCAGCCCCATTTTAACACGTATGGAAACTGTGAGGCAGAGTACGTAAGTCACTTGCTGAAGGATCCCAACTGGTAACAGGCAGAAACCCAGTCTCAAACCAGATATCTTCATTCCCAATGTACGGCCACTGTCACTTCAACGATGTGGGCTCTCCATGTAAATATTAAGTGTTAATGGAAAACCAGTGCTGTTTGAAACATTATTTTTTTCATTTTAGACCCTTGACCCTCTAAATTATAATTCTCCTAGTATTTAAATTGACCATAGACACTAGACATTCTCTGACAATCTCTGTGACACATTTGAGTTATTATTGAACAAACACCATTTATAACTATATCTTGGGTTGTGCCAGTAGGAACAGAAAACACGCCAACTTGATTAATTTCTCCCCATATGGGCTTTTTCATTAGGCTGCCAGTGAGTGAGCTCACTGCCAACTCAGCAGTGAGTTACATAAGCACTGCTTCCTCTGTTATCTTTCCCCCAAAATGACTCTCCCCTGTCTAGGTTCAACATGGACTTTGAGAAGGACATTCAGGAAACTCTCTTCTGCTTGATGGGGTGTGGTGATTAGATCTGATGCTGCCTCATTGTTCATCACGGCTGTTTACCAAATGGCACAAATTTTGTGATTATAAATTCCAACTCAAATTTCAAGCTCTTCAATTTCAGTACAATTTGTCAAATAGCTCTTGAAACTGGACTGTTTGACTTCTAACATTTAGAAATGTTTCATATTTTGCTTATTTTTGTGCTAAAGGGATGTAATAAGAATTATGTCCATCATTCATTAAAAATTGGGTTCTTTCTGATGTTTTCAATCCTATGAGCTCTATGCTTCCTTATATTTACATTTAACTGTTCTCTCACAATGTTTGCCATTTCTCACATAGATTTGGCAATTTTAATCTTATAAAGCTCTGCTGCCCAACATGGTAGCTATAGATCACATATGCCTATTTAAATTTAAATTAATTAAATTTGAAAATTTACTTCCTCTAGCCAAATTTCACGTGTTTAATAGTTCCTGCAGCAATGGCTATACTGTACTGGGCAGCACAGATATAGGACTTTTCTACTATTGCAGAAGGTTCTATTGGACAGCACTGTATAATGGATTTAGACACTAATTTTGACAAACTTCATAATCTGGTACAAATTCATTTGAGAATTGCTCTTGACCCACCGATTTTCCTCTTTTAAACCACCCATACTAATACTAAGACCAAGACTGCCAGTAATCACAGGTACCATTTGCTGATTACATGTCCTGTGCCATGCACTGAGCTAAGCCCTTAGCGTACACTGTCTCATCGAATCTTTATAATAAGCCCACGTTAATTATCAAGGCTTACTCGGAAACTGAGGCCCAAGGTCACATAGCAGGAGGCAGACTTGAGATTTGAACCCAGGTCCTTCTGGCTCCAGATCCTGAGCTCTTAAACACTCAGCTATACCAACTGCTCATCCCCATCCTCTTCTGTGCCCCTGCTCTGATGTGGGCCAGGCTAGCCAACCTGGGGATAGGGCCGGGGCTGAATGTCATGCTGGAGGGGTACCCTGCCAAAAGCAAGGGCAGAGCTGGGCATGAGTAGGCAGCAAGAATTATCTAAGTAGGGATAATTCAGCCCAGGCTAATTTTGTGCCCTGATGAAAGTACTGTCCTTCATAACACAACTACTGAGGCTTTTCACAAACTCATAGTTTTCCACTGGAAATACCCAAATAAGAATAATCACTAGCGGGTCTGTTAGGATTGGTGAGTAAAACTTGACATTAACCAAAAGAACTGAATGTGTGGGTAGTGGCTCCTCCCCTTCTTTCTCCTCCTCCTCCTTCTTCTTTTCATTTTTTTTTTTTGAAAGCACTTATTACATTCCATAGGGCCCATGTGCCAGCTATCATTCCAATCTGTGTTTCAAAAATGTTCTCTGGGCCAACTCTAGAAGACTGGCTGTTGCCACTCGTTCAAAGCAAACACTCCATATGTCTGCCCTGAATGTCGAGTTTTCCCTTTGAAGCTTAAATTTAGTTTTGTTTTTAATGCAAATAAATCTGTAGATTAGATAGCAGAAATTGTGTCTCTAGGAGGCAGCCTAGAGGTTTTCTTTAGCTCATTATGAAAACTCCATGTTTCACATCAATCATGGATTTGTTACTAGTCTTTCTTTCCTAGCATTTCTTTCTTTCCTTTTTTCCTTCTTTCTTTCACATGATTCCCTGAAACTTGGCTTTTCAGTTGTCAAGGCTTACCATATCTATTATTACCTTTTTTATATTTGCCAGAGTGAGCAAATCCAAGACAGAGTTTTCCCCAAAAAGAGTTTTCACAGAAACCATGCTAAACCCAGGATACGGGGAAATTTTCCTTGGAATCAAACAGTGCCATCTGATCTTCAGGATCTAATTTGACCATCCCAAACCGACTCGAAAAGGAAAGGTACTGGATGGCAGAGTAGAGAACTGCACGAACCTCCCTCCCAGGACCATGGTTCTCTTGAACCTGAATATGGTGTTTCAGATCCAGTCATTAGACCATTCATTAAGCATCCATCTGGCATATCAGACACATTGGGTAATTAGCAAAAATGAGTAAGAACATAAGAGCAGACCAATGAAAAAAACCTCCGCCTATTAGTCATATTTGCAAGTTACCAATTATCAAACACCAGCCAAACCCTGTCCATAGTCAACAATAAAAAAATATCTATTGAGAAGGCAGACTTTTGAGATCATGACGTCAGAATTGGGTTGGACTGCATGAGTCAGGATGGAAATTCACTAGGTCAACAGACAGAGTGAATAATATAAGACAATAAGACTTGGCAGAGTCAGAACCAATGAGCTGGAACATAAAAAGAATCACGTTGCCAAAGCTGAATTTCAAGATTTCAAGACTTGGGCAAAATTGGTACTAGACTTAATAATGTTGAATGCACTGTAGGCTCCAGGGGTCATGGACCATGTCTATTTTTACTTCCCATTGTATCTCCAGCACGAAACAGCACCCAGCATATAGTAGGCATTCAATAAGTATTTTGTAAATTAATGAAGCAATAAATAAATGAATAAAATGAAATTTGTTTTCTATCCTTTGTCACAAGTACTGCCTCTCTTGGTCGTATATCTCCAAGGTACCCTGAAAAGTTGTATGACTGCCCAGATGCTCCAAATGGGCAGACCATGATAAGCAATGGTCTGTTCCTCAGGCATTCCTGTTTTGTCTTGCTTTTCTGGTCTCCATCAAACTTAACTATGCTGGAACCCTCTCCCTCAGAGCCAGTTCATTTCATTAACTTATTTGTACTAGGCGAATGAATGCAAATAAGTGTACGGGAATAAGCGTACCCATCCCTTATCACACACTTTCATTTCAATGTCACGGTTAACAGCAAGGAATTTGGAGTCAGACCTTGACTGGAATCTGCCACTTAACAGCTGTAACACCTTAAGCAAGTCACTCTGACTCTCTAAGCCTTAGTTTCCTCATCTGTAAATAAGAGATATAAATAGTATAATAACAGATATAGATATCAAAGCATAGTTGTGAGCATTAAATAAAACTCTCTTGGCACAGTGCCTAGCACGGTGCCTATCATACAGAAAGCACACAGTGTACCGGCAGTTCTCAAAGCGTATTCCCAGGCTCCAGTATCCGCATCGCTAGGAATTCGTTAGAATTGCGAATTCTTGGTCCCACCCCAAACCTATTGAATCAGTAAGTCTGGCTGTGGGCCCCAGCAATCTTTGTTTTAATAAGATCTCTAGGTGATTCTGATGCAAGCTAAAGTTTGAGAACCACTGCAGTCATAGAATATATAATAATATAATATCTAGCATTTATATTATAATAATGTGTTGATATTATTATTACTTTGAGAGGGATCATGTAGAATACTTTAGTTTAGTTCTTCTCAAACCAAGTTCAGGGAAGCTTTGGGGCTCATGGAGGTACATGGGAGGCCACTGCAAAATGTTGAGGGGCAGATCACAAAGATCTAGGTTGTCTCCTAGCTCTGCTCTGACAAGTGAGCTCCACTTGATCAGTTTCATATACTTCAGTTCCATTCCTTGTTAAGTTTGCTTGACAAGAGTTCTGCTCAAGATAAACCTTGAAAATCACTGCCTCACCCAAAATATCAATGGGAATTGGGCCAGACTATGGGGGATAAGTTGGGGACCAGAAGATTTTCCCAGGCCTGTCCCCACATGCAGTGATTCACTCTGGCCCTGCATTCAGATCCAAACTCCACCAGCATTCTTTGGGAACTGTGCTGGCTACCTTTTCTCATCATTAAATCCTTACAAGGTGTTATTTTCCCTCCTTTTCAGAGGAGAGAATGAAAGTGCAGAGGTTAAGTAAAGGTGTCCAAGGTCACACAGCAAGTGCAGCTGGGCCTAGAAGCTAGATCACCTGATACTGACATTTGTTCTCATTCTCCAAGAACGGCTTCTGGTCACACTTGAGCAGATAACTTGCCGTGCAGAAAAATCAGCCATGGGGGTATTGCATGAACTCTGCAGGGTCGTGCAGATCATACTTGTGGACTAACAAGCAGAAGGCAGCTGGCTTTTGCTCCCCATGTGCTCAGCACCACCACCTGGGACAACTGACTGGTTTCTTCCAAAATGAGTCATGGTCACAAGGAATTAAAGTCCCCATTCAGGGGGCTTTGCCCTACTTGCTAAATCAGTCAGGCTGGGAAATCAGTCAGGCTGGTCTCAACATATTGGACATGTATGAGTATGAGCTGACAGTCCAAGAATCTGAATCCCAACCCTGTAACCAGGCCAGATGAACTGGACGGTCTTAGGCAAGGCAAGTCTCCTCCTTTAGGCCTTGGTCAAATGTCTCACTAAACGGCTAAACCTGTTACTCGTCATCCAAGGTGGACTTTGAAACTGAATTGATGATATTGAGAGATCTTTGAGCTCTTTGGAAAGTTGCACTAGATATATATTTTGTCATTAACTACAGTAATATTTATGCATTTATTAACCCATTCCACAAATGTTTATTAAACACTTATCATGTGCCAGGCATGGTACCAGGTATTGAGGATACAACTATGAACAAGCAGATGTAGTCCTAGCCTTCATGAAGCCTACAGCTGGTGGGATGGGGAACTGCTGCTAATGGTCTGTCCTATGCTGATCGCACAGAAGTATTGCTAAGTATTTATTATGTGCTATGCACGGTACTAAGTGCTACACACAAATTATTTCAATTAATTCTCACCACAGTCCTACAAGGTAGACATAATGATCTCCACATTAGAGAAGAAGAAACTGAGACTCGGAAAGTTTAAGTAACTTGCCAAAGCGGAGTCCACTGTTACTAAACGGCAGCACCTAGATGACTTTAAAGCCGTGCTCTTAGCTTCTATGTCATAGGTATCCATGTACATCTACATCCACATACAAGGAATATGTTGTGCCTGGAAGAATATCTGGCCTATAGTGAGTTCTTAATAAATAGTTATTAAGTAAATGTACCCTTCCAGATCAAGCTAGAGACAGAAGGTCCCAGATGATGAGATGAACGGGGGTTGTGGAAACTAAGAGACCATTCTGAGGAGTAGGGGCAGTGGGGAGAGAGCCCCACCCAGCAGCAGCCTGAGAAACAGGCGTGGGAGCGGAGGGATGCCTGAGACCATAGCCCGAGTTGCCAAGAAGCCACGGTTTGGAAACTGTCCCTGTCAGAAGTTTTCCTGGAGTGGGGGGGAGGGGAGAAGAGAGGGCTGACCCTCACCATCTCTTCCAGCTGTCACCACAGAAGGACGTTCTGTCAGTCAGGGACTGGTCCATCACACAGACTAGAAGCTGTGTCCACCCAGGTGGCTTGGAAGAAGGTGGCTCACAGAGAAGGCTGGTGAGACAGGTTCCTGAAGCACAGAAGCCTCTCTGTATCCTTGGTTTTCTCCTGCTCCTCTGACCCGCCAATTACTCCAGAGTGGCCGCATTCAACAAATGGCCAACTTGGGGCTGGCCCATTGGTGTACTGGTTAAGTTCCCGTGCTCCACTTCCACGGCCCAGAGTTCGCAAATTTGGATCCCAGGTGCGGACCTAGGCACCGCTCATCAAGCCATGCCGTGGCAGCATCCCATATGCAAAATAGAGGAAGATGGGCACCGATGTTAGCTCAGAGCTAATCTTCCGCAGCAGAAAGAGGAAGATTGGCAATGGATGTTAGCTCAGGGCCAATCTTCCTCACCAAAAAAATAAATAAAATAAAATAAAAATAAATAAGTAAATGGTCAATTTGCTGGGCTGGGCATACAGGGATTATTTACCGAGGTCTATGGGTGCAGCACTGGTTTAAAAGGTGATGACAGTTGTTATCAGCTGCCTTTATAACAGGGCACCATTTGCTCCTCCCTTCATCACTTAAGCTACTCAGCTTTAAATAACACTGTTTTGGAAAAGCACGTTAATTTGAAAGTCCAATTTCTTGCTTTGTTAAAATCAGGTTACTCAATACCCTGGGCTAAAAGAGTTTTTAGTTGATGGAGTCACATGAGGAAAATAATATCACTGTTACGTTTTTGTTCAGGCCATTGCAGGAAACAACCATCGAGGATCCAGGCACGCATAGAAAGAAGAACAGACCTGAGCTAAAACCCCAGGTATTACTTCCTGTGGCAGGCTGACTCAGATGGCCCCAATGATCCCCCTCCTAGTATTCATGCCCTTGTGTAGTCCCTTCCCTTGAGTGGGCTGGCCTAGCAACTTCCTTCTAGCCAAGAGAATACAGCAAAGGAGATGGGATGTCACTTCTGAGATTAGGTTATAAGAGATTGTAGGCTCCGTCTTACCAGCAGACTCTCTATTGCCTTCTCAACTCATACTTGATGAAGTAAGTAGCCACGTTGCACAGGCCCACATGGCAAGGAACTGAGAGTGGCGTCCAGCCAATAGCCAGCAAGGAATTGAGACTCTCAGTCCAAGAGCCCAAAAGGAACTGAATTCTGTCCACAACTACTGAGTGCCTTGGAAGCGGGTCCTTGCCCAATCGAGCTTTCAGATGAAACCCAACCCTGGCTGACACTGTGATTGAAGCCCACGAGAGACTCTGAAGCAGAGCACCCAGCTAAGATGTGCCCAGGTTCCTGAAGCACAGAAACTGTGAGATAATAGATGTGTGTTGTTTTAAGATGCTAAGTGTGTGGCAATTTGTCACACAGCAATAGAACACTAAGACCCTTCCCATCTGGGTGAATTTGGGCAGGTTATTTCACCTCTTTAAACCTCAATTTTCTCATCTGTCAAGATGGCAGGGATAATAATAAAAGTGATAACAATATGTCTGCCTTTTGGGAATTAAACGAGAAACTGTGCAAAAAAGTGTGCATATGTTGAGATCTTCTGAGGGAGTAAGGGGTCTGGGCTCTGCCTGGGCTGGAGATTGAGGAATGGGGGTGAGAGGAGTGGAAGGAGTCACTCAGGAGGTGGAAGGTCTTCCCTGCAGCCATGAAGCTAGGAACACAGAGATCTAAGGACAGGACATCAAGAGAAGGCAAAGTTGGGGACCCCAGAAACCATCAAAAGAGTTCATCCAGACAGAACTGTAGAGTTTAAAAAAAAAGCAGGAAGCAGGGCTAAGAATGAGATGGAGGGAGCCTTCTATGAGGGACCAGTGATGCCAATGGGTGGGAAGAATCAATTATGACACTACAGTTGTTTAAATACACACCAGAAATCGATTCATGTCAAGGGCACTGGGATCCAGGGCTTGGGTGCCCATTGCACTTGGCTCTGAGCCCCCACCCTATCTTATTAATGGAACTCCCCTCCACACTGCCCATAAGTCCTAGGGATTGTGTGTGATTCCCAAACCCTATATCAGACTTCTCCACCCAATTGCCTGCTCAGCATCTCTACTTGGATATCTAACGGGCATCTGAAACTTAACATGTCCAAATCTGAACTCTGGATTTTTTTTTTTTGGTAAGGAAGATCAGCCCTGAGCCAACATCGATGCCAATCCTCCTCTTTTTTTTTTTGCTAAGGAAGACTGGCCCTGGGCTAACACCTGTGCCCATCTTCCTCCACTTTATGTGGGACGCCACCACAGCATGGCTTGACAAGCAGTGCGTCGGTGCACGCTGGGGATCCGAACCCGGGCTGCCATCAGCAGAGCACGTGCACTTAACCGCATGGGGCCGGCCCCTGAACTCTGGATTTCAAACTCTCTCTCTAAACTCTGCTCCGGCTGCAGCCTTCACCTCTTGGTCTCACTCTGACAGCCCTATAGGGAACTGGGATGACAGAAGTCAAGCATAACCTGACAACACATATCGTAAAAGATGTGAAAATATAGATTTAAGTAAAAAGAGGAAAAAATGAACGTCGCCTCACTCTGTTCTGCTTTCCTCACTCCTCTCCCACCACATATATTAGAACCGTTTCCATATCAGAACCTGCTGAGTTCCCTGCAGTCACCTGCCCAGGACTTGCTAACTTTCTGCCATCGATGAACAGTGAGACTGTTTCCTTTCCTTTATTTTGTTTAATCCTACAGGCAACACTACAGCGAACATCCATATCCACATGCACAATTACTTCTTCAGGATAGATTCCCAGAAGTGGGATTGTGAAGTCAAAGGGTTTGCACAGAAAACATTTAGTAGAGGTTAACAATCTCTTAACGTGGCTGAACCAATTCGCATTCCCACCAACCGTGTATGACAGCGCCTCTGTGCCAATGCTGGGCATTATCAATCTTTGCAAAATTTGCCAAACACGAGGTCTTCATTTGCAGTTTCCTGGTGACCAGAGAGCTTGAACACATTTTCACGTATTTATTGCCCATTTGTATTTGTTCTTTGGTGAATTGCCTCTCTGTATCCTTGGTTCATTTTCCTATTGGGTTATTTACCCCAAATTACTGGTGGAGAATCTGAGGAGTGGGGGAATGAAGTGACTGGTTTGAAGTCTCAGTCGGTGAAGTGGCTGAGCTGGGACTTGAGCTTGGCTCTGTTTCTCGAAAGCACACGCTCTCAACCACCAGCTGGGTTATTCTGCACTTCCAGGTGTGGTCAGGGTTAACTCATGAATGAAAACCCGAAGGCTGCGCAACGAAACTAGTGTCACGCACTTGCAGACCTTCCTGCTTTTACTTGAAACAGCCCAGCTGCCTACTGCAGCTCCCTCCAGGGGATGGGGCTGGGCCTGGGGTAGGGTGGAGATGGGCCCTGGGGAAGGCCATCAGGCTACCTGGCCAACCACCATGACTGTTGCCCTGTGCCGGCCCTGGCTGCCGATTCTACTGCATTTAGCAATTACACTGCCCCTAAAGACACAGGCAGCCAGAACTAAGTAACAACCTATGGCTTATGGCCATTTCCTTACTTAAGCCAACTGGAGCTAAACAGTCCTTGGCTTTGGTGCAATTCATTCTCCAAAATCCAAACCCAAGACTGCTCCCTGGATCTGGCAGAGCTCAGCTGTAAACGAGGAGAGGGAACACACAAGCAGCTGCTGTCAACTCATCTAACATCACGCCAGGGCCACCCTACCACTGTTAGTGGCAGAACAACGCCTTTCTTTGGCAGAGGAGGTTCACAGCCCTGCCCTTCAGTGTCTGCCTACTTCTCAGCAGGCCCGAGAGAGCCTGAGTGCCCGAGGAATATCTTGCCTATAAATAGAAGTCTTTTACAGGGCTTCCACAGGCTGGCAGCCTGAACAGCATCCACACCATGTTATACATTCTGCACAGCACCAGCCGCAAGCATGGTGGTAGGAAAGATAATCCCAGGAGAGGAGCAGGGCTGTCAGTAGGCAGCTGTTCAATCCAATAGCCTGGGGCCATCACAGACCAGCACCAGGGTCAGACCCCTTCTGCAGGAAGAAGTTTCACAGGGAGTCCAGGCTGATTAGAGGTTTTGTTTGGCAAGTAAATGAACCTGATTCTTTCATCACTCCAGACTCTGATCCTATAGACAGCGATTCCAGTTGTGTCTTTGTGAATGCGTTAACCACGACTTGGGGCTCCTGGAGGTCAACACAGACCCTGCTGAAAGACGGTGCCACAAGTGGAACCTGGCTGCAATCAGAACCCAGTTCTGTCACCCAGTGGCCTGGCTTGGAGAAGGTGTCAGAGCTCTAACACAGCTCTCTCAAATCAAAATTCCTGTTCCCATCTTTGGAAATAGCAGGGAAATGCCACTCAATCTTCTGTAGGGTCTGAAAGCCAAGAGTGAAGTCTATGGTTGGGGTGACCGTACCTGGTAACCAAAGCCCATGTGAATAGTCATGAGGGAGAAGGGCAGGACTGTAATGGGAAAGCACGTCAGCGCAGTAATGAGAAGGGAGGTGTGCACCCAAGAGTAGGAAGAACACCAACTGGAATTAAGTGAGTGGAAAAGGAAGATGGAAGCAAGAAACAAATAGGGTTCTGAGGAATCTCAAATGCTGGTTGTGCCAACAACTTTCATGGAATCAGTGGCCCAGCACTAGTGGACTGGCCCTGTGAGGTTTTTGGGAACCCACCCCAACCCCTCGGTGACCATGAAATTGTGGGGCCTGATGCAGGTGGTGAAGATTCATGGAAGATTCTTTTAAAGAGAGAGTGTTGGAAAAACAGGCCTTGGAGTTCCAGGGTTCCTGTGACTGAGGACAAATAGCAGGGGGCCGGATGTATGCAGTTCCAGATGTGCAAACCTAGGTGACTTTATGCTATAGACTGAATGTTTGCGTCTCCACAAAATTCATATGTGGAAATCTAATCCCCAATGTGATGGTAGTTGGAGATGTGGCCTTTGGAACGCGATCAGATCATGAGGGTGGAGCCCTGATGAATGGGATTAGTGCGCTTATAAAAGAGACCCCAGAGAGTTTCCTCACCCCTTCTACCATGTGAGGACACACGAACCAAGAAGCAGATCCTCACCAGACACTGAATCTGCCAGAGCCATGATCTTGGACTTCCAGCATCCATAACCATGAGAAATAAATTTCTGTTGTTTATAAGCCCCTCCATCTGTGGAACTGTTATAGTAGCCCAAGCTGGTTAAGACACTTTAATAGAGCAATGTCACACTGATCTCTCACCACTGCCTGGGAGGCACACGGGCCATTTTCCTGCTCCCAGGCTGTCCTGCTGGAATGGAGCAGTTTCTGAGTGTTCTCAGAGATGTTGTATAGGCAGGCAGCCTTGGAGAACAGCACCAGTGACTAAAAAGTGGGTGTCTCGTGTCTGGGGCAACCTCTACTCTACAGTGGAAATCATGCAGAAAGCAGGGGAGGCCATAGCATCTGTTTTTGCCTTCCCACCACAATGTGTCGAGGGCTGCATCTGCTTCATGACTTTCCTATCGACTGATGACACTTCCTGGAAGGTCGTTCAGGGATCATGGGGTAGCGGCACACAGACCTATGCCATCCACCCACTCCTGTCCCCATTCTCTGGAAAAACTCAGAAGTCTTGGAGAATTACCAACAATATTCCCAACTCTTGGGCACGAATAGTTTCCCTGAGATGTAAGGACAAAGGCAGGTCCCTGGAGGTTATGTCTTGGGGGCTGTGTACCTCCAGTGCTTGACACTCAACACATGAACGAACAAGAGCAGGCTGATCGCAGAGCAAAGCAGGTTCCCCACATGCCCAGGAGAAAGAGTAACATTGCTTTCTTCTCCTCACCCCCCATTCTTTCATTCATTCATTCATTCCACAAAGGTTTCTCCAGAGCCTACTACCTGCCAGGACTGTGCTAAGCAGACAGAATCTTTGCCCTCGTGCAGCTTATGATCCTGTGAGGCCAACAGGCAATAAATAAGTAAAGAAAGAAATGCATACATAATGATGTATTTAGATGATGCAGTCTCCTGCCCTCTGTCCTCTTCTGGTGAGTGTAATCTTCAATTGGCCAGCCTGATGGTACCCTTATATCATGGAAAGTATGGTGAATTTCATGGGGTCCTCTGATTCAATCTTAGGCTTTTTGGTCCCTTTGTAATAATCTAATTCCTTTCCTGTTGGGGCCAACAGATGTACTGAGGGTGGTGTAATAGTTCTCAGCTGTAATAAAGCACTGTTGCCAAATACAACTTGGCCTCTGCTCATTATTGTTCCCCAAATGCCACAGGAGCAACGTGACGTCCTGTGACAAGAGAGTGGGCTTTGCAACCAGGCAGAACTAGCTTCTATTCCCAGTTCTATCACCACGTGACTCTAGAGAAGTGAATTTCTTTTCTCCAAGTCATGAGATTTTAATGGAGATAAAACTGTGGCATCTCTGTCAGGATTTTCTCTTTGTGGAATAAGATGTATTAGGACTACGAGGGCATTTTGCCCAGCACCTGGCACACAGGAACCACACGATGAATCTTGGCTCCCTCTCCACATCATGAATGATTCCTAGTCTGGAGGCCAGCTGAACCCCAGGGTTTCTCAAAGTGTGATCCAAGGGCCACTTGCAACAGGACCACCTGGAATATTTGTAAACACTCAGCTGTCTGTGTCCATCAGGCCTTGGCGGGGGGAGGAGGGCATCCAAGAACTTGCACATTTCACAGGCTCCCCAGGTGGTTCTTAAGAGCCTAAACCTTGGGACTTGCTCATCTACAGCCTGGATTGGTGGCCCAGGCTTTTGTACTCTGAGAGTCAAGAAATCACTTTTTAATGTTCAACTCTAAGCATAATAGCTTTTACAGGTGTGGAGTCACCTGATGACATGTCCTCACTGAAGTACTTCCGTATGGGAAGGGAGACTTTAAATCACCCGGGACCTTTAGCCTTCCTCAGTTCTCGCTAAACCACCAACACTCAGCACCTTGGGTGGTCACCTGAGGGAACTACTCACCCTATTTCCAGAGGATGGCAAGTCCCAGCTTCTGCCCTTTCTGCACAGATTGGTAGGACAGGAGGTGGACCTGCCAGGAGCCTGTTACAGGAGGGGCTAGAAGCCTCCTTGGGCAGAACACAAGGGAAACATGTCAGGCTCATAAACCGGGTTCAAGGATGACATTGGGAAAGGCTGGATGAAAAAGTGATTCTGAGCCTGTCACTCAGAGCAACATCCAACTTTTTGGACTCATGCCCCTTTGGCGAGTGGCTGGAATAAAAGATGAATAAAAACTGAAAGAGCTGTCACCGGAGCAGCACCCTCACTGGTGCCAGCACCCTGGACCACACACCCAGGGCCTCACTGCCTCACACTGGCAGCCTCAGGGCCAACACTGGCAGGTGGCAGCAGCAAAGTGGACACCTTTGGTGGATGAAAAGTGGGCCCACCTTGGAGTCCTGCAGCATTAGCAGAGATAGCTGAGTTACAGCCAGAAAGGAGAATACCAGGTGCCACCAAAGATAAGCTCGTGGACCACACAGAAGACATCCTGAGGACCACCCCAGAATATCTGGGAGGAATCTGAGGGGGCTGAGAATCCCCAGAGTAAGTGTCAGAGCCAGAGAAATGTGACTTTATGCCTGTAGTTGTGACTCTCGCCTCACCCCCAGGCTGCTGTGGTTTGGGGAAGATGGATGGATGACATCAGTAAATGTTCAGAGGTTGGGAAACAGAATTAGTCACTCTGCCCAAGAGAATGAATTCCCTAGTCTCTGCCTCCTTGTGACATCACTGCTCCAATGCATAGCACACTGTGGTGCCAGATGAAAAGTTCTATTTCTAGAGATTCACAAAAGTGCCATTGTCTTGATGATGGACTGAAAGACCAAGGTCATTGTATTTCCCAGCAGCTGCTCTGCCTCACTCCACATCTGTAACTCTCCCTCAGCAGCAGGCAAGACTGTCCCCAGGGCAATGGACTCAAGCAGCAAGCAGCATACCCAACTCAGCATTTGTTTTATTCTGGCAAAATTCTATCCAGAGTCACCGACACTAGCTTCCAAACGGAATTTTCAAGAGCATGTGGCCAATTTTGTCTGCACTCTTCCAGAGCTGAAGAGTGCAGAGTCAGAGAAAGGTTTGAAGTACACCCCAGGGAGTACACTTTCATGCATGAAGCAAAGTGTTGGCCAGAGTTCTGAAGAGGCTAGATTGTGCAGATGGGTTTGATGAGTTCATTAGCATTGAGCTAGAAGACATTTTTGACTTGCTTCTGGATCTCAGATCTTCTTCAAAAGCTTGTGAGGTGTATACGGAGAAGATGCTTCCTACCCGCCATGAGAGAGGGCACTGGTTTGCGTCTCTAGCACGACAAGAGCTTCACACCAAATCCCTCACATTAGCTCACTTAGCCCTTCTTGTAAGCAGTTTCAGGAGTCAATGGGAGCTGGCCAGGGTCAGAAAGTCTTTGAAGGAAGGGGCAGTCAAAAGAGATCAGGATAGTTTAGCTCTACCACCAACCAACCCACTCTTCAGCCAAATCACCAGTTTTAACAACAACCGTACAAGCCACCTTGTAAATGGGATGGGTTACATAATAGTCGTTTTCCATACGGGGATTTTTCTGAGCCTAGTTTGAAAGCTAAGGCCATTTGCAAATATGAAGGCTGTGGTTCTGGAGTAGTAGTGTTGTCTAGTAAAGGATTTAATTATATATCCATATTAAATTTAGCTGATGAACTTTGAATTATAAAGTGCTCAATGTCAGGTAAGGTGGGAGAGGAGAGAATGGAGGGAGGGTGGGGTGTGGTAGAAAGGCAGACCTGGAGACAGCCCTCAGTAGGGGCACCTGACAAGGGGCGCATTCAACTCAAAATCCTATTGCACAGTGAGATTTGGGGGGAGACTCTGTAGTTCATGCCCTTTTCAGTTATTAAATTTACATGTCTGGTAACAGGGAATACTGGAGTCAGAAATGGTTAAACTCGGCCACTTTCCAGACCCATTTTAAAGCTGATTTTCCACAACAGTTTGTATTTTTTCAGCCCATTGCAGCCTGAGGCTCAAAGCAGCCCTCAACATTTCTGAGTAGAAGAAACTAAAGATTTAGAAGAGCAAGGCCATAGAGGAAGCAAGAGTCAGATCCAGCAAACCAACTTTTCTTCACCCCCGTGACTGTCCCCTCCTTTTTCCGAACCTGTGCAGCTTCAGTTCCCTGGAGAATTTATATGCCCAAAGGAGTTTTTTTTTTTTTTTTTGAAGATCGGCCCTGAGCTAACATCTGCCAATCCTCCTCTTTTTTTTGCTGAGGAAGACTGGCCCTGGGCTAACATCCACGCCCATCTTTCTCCACTTTATATGGGACGCCGCCACAGCATGGCTTGACAAGCGGTGTGTCGGTGCGCGCCCGGATCCTAACCTGCGAACTCCGGGCCGCCGCAGCGGAGCGCGCGCACTTAACAGCTTGCACCACCAGGCCGGCCCCCAAAGGTTTATTTTATTTTATTTTTTTATTGGTTTATAACATTGTAAAAATTTCAGGTGTACATCATTGTACTTCTATTTCTGCATAGATTACATCATGTTCACCACCAAAATACTAATTACAACCCATCACCACACACATGTACCACATTGAGGGTATAATGCAAAGTGAAATAAGTCAGAGGGAGAAGATCAAATACCGTATGATTTCCTTCATTAAGTAGTAGATAATAACAACAATAAACAAACACATAGGTACATGTGTGTGGTACAAAGGTTTGTTTTTGACTCACCTTTTCTGCTTTCCTTCCTCTCATCTGTGCATCATTTGGAAAATGGAAAAGCCTTGCTCCTGGGGCTCATGTGCCAAGACCCACAGGGTCCCAAACATGAGGGATCCAAGTGATGACACTCAGATCTCAGAACCAAGGAAAGTAGGTTTGGGGAACCAGCATTTCCTACAGGATACTGATATGGCTGGCTTTTCTTTCCCCGCATTTGTGGAGGTAATCACAGCAGAGGACATCCAAACAGACAAGCTTCAAAGCGAACTGCCCTTGAAATGTGTTCTGCAATCTCCACACATTCCCTTGACACAATACTGTACAAAGACAAGCACAAGAATTACGCAGCAGTGGCAGGGGTTTCGAGGTGTGTGCGCTGCTGCCTCAGCATACGGGTAGGAAAGGAAAGGGCTGGAAGTGTCTGCATGGTTCAGGGAACCACACTGAGACCGAAGCTGTCGCGCATGATGGCGACTCTCCTACATGTCATCAGGTGCGTGTGGGCAAGGAGAGCCTTCTTCTTGCGCTCAGGCCCTGGCCTGACTACAGAGCGAATTTTCGCTCCTGGTTATTTCAGGGTAAGCTTGGGTAAAAGCCCCTGCAGGATGAGGAGTCTACAATGGCCTCTTCTGTTGTTAGAAGAGTCTGTCATAGTCTCATAAAGGGCTGCTCAGGGCCAAGACCTAGGAAGAAGGGTAGAGAAAGGAGGCCACGCTGGTTGTTCCTGCAGCCCAGCCCCCGTCTGTGGATCACCAGTCACTAAGTTATTTCAACAAATCTGTCACTCCATTTCTTCCAGTCACTTTCAAGTCTTTGCAAGAACACAGATCCTGGGAAAAAAATGCTTCCGTTATCCACTCAGCATGGCCAACCTGATCATGGGCAAGGTAAGGAGCTGATGAAACATGTTCTTCAGTCCATCCTGTGCGCAGGCAACCACGTGCACTGCATGGAGTTTAAGGGTAGGGCCGGGCAAAAAGAACCAGAGATTTCATTAAGAAGTAAGACCAACCCTGACGACACTATTCAGAGAAAAGGAGTTAAGAGGGCTCTGAAGCCAAACTGCCTTGGTTTGAATCCCAGTCCCAGGACTTACTAGCTGTGTGATCTTATGGAAGGTACTTAATTTTTCTGCTCCTCAGTTTCCTCATCTGTAAAAGGGGGATATCAATCATAACACGTACCTTATGTTGGGAGGATTTGAGGAGTTACAAGGAGCTTTAGTATAGGCCCTGGTACTTAGGAAGGGCTTTATAAAGGTTTGTTATAATAAATTTTGTATGTAATAGCATACCGAAGTTGGGCATATTCACTCAGCACCGTTTGCTTCACAACACGACGACTGAAAAGTCATCAGGTTGTTCCATACTCACAAAGAATACAGCCAACACTGGGGAGCAGGGTAACCTTGGACCTTGTCCACACCCACAGGATCAAAAACCATCATTCTGAACCCTGATGGCAGCAGTGAGACTGCTGTCAGGCTGCCGAGTGTTGGGGTGTTTTTCAGGGGCGTCTGGGCTTCCGTTGTGCTAGTGACGTGTCCCTTTTCAGTGAGTGGGTCCCAAGCCCTGCCAATCACCCAGCGAAGGACAACTGTCAACACTGTTTGACTGTGGTGTGGGTTAGGACTAACTCAGCAGACAGGAACAATAAAAACCCTGAACAGAAGGGGCAATGAAAGAGACGGGAACAGAGGCCGTCCTGTTCCTTGTTCGGCTAAAAGGAAACCCTGGGGCAACTCTGGGCGCCGCTAGGAACTCCCAAGCTGCCTCTGGTTTTGGATTTGGCCTCCAGTGGTCTGTGAAGCCTGTGGCCATCACTGCCTGTTGCTGCTTCATCTTGTGCTCCGGAGCCCCCAGGAGAGTTGACCAGTTCTTATGGGCTCCCAACTACCTCAATTCTGGCCAGATCTCCTACAGATGTTCAAATCCTACTCCCCCCCCACCCCACCCCGATCTGTGCGGGCCTCAGGGAGCTGGATTTGGGTTCTGAGTAGAGACCTGTGGTCCCAGCCCTGCCCACAGCACCCTGAAGTTTGGTGGGAAGTTGTCCGGTTTAGCAAAGCCTGCTGGCTAATAATCAGAAAGGCTGAGGCCGCCTCAGAAACGAGCAGCCTTTCAATTTGATCAAAGCAAAATGGAATGTGCCATCCGTCTCATCTTTGGCGTTTCCCCAGCCCCTCTCAGAGCGAGCTAAGTGCCAGGCTTCATCGATCGGTCCATAAGTCATGTTTACTGAGCTCCGTGTGTAGATACAGGGCTGTGGCAGCTGTAGGGAAAGACAGAGGAGAAGGGGGAAAAAAACCTCAAGTCAAAAGTTAGGGTTTATGCATAAAGCAAAAGCCTCCGCACCTTCCTCTCCTGGGCACTCCTCTCCCAAAGGCTCTACAAGGAAACGGGCACTGCAACTAGCCAGAACCAGAAAGCCCTTTCTTTATACGGTGCTGACCTCTAGAGGCTGCCAATTAAAAAGCATCCCAAAGGACCAACAATTTTACTGCTGGTTTTTACATCCCGTGTTGTTGTCATATTTTCTTAGAAAATATCTCTGTCCCTTTAAATGTTACCTAATAGGAAATGCCTACCTTATCCTTTGGCTGCCTAATTACAGTTTGCCCGGATTTTTCTAAATGTCATTGTTTTCTGCTCCAAAAAAGGAAAAAGGTGGGTCAGAGATAGGGAAAGTATTTCAAAGCTATTTGCCTACTACAGAACTAAGAGGAAAAGTACAGCACCAGCTATTTCAGGACGCATTTCTTGAGATTCCAAAGTACCAGATGGCCAGGCTTGTCAAGGGAGAAAGGAATGTTTTGCTCACCCCAATTCAGCAGGCAGCAGGCAAAACGATCCGCCAGACCCTCCCGCATACAGGCAGCGAGCCGGCTTGCTCCAGCCCTGGTGCAGGGTACAGACACCGCGAAGAGGGGCAGTTTGCTTACTTCGTTTTACTTCAACCCATTCATGTCCACAATGAACATGAGGGACAATGGGTATCCCACCTGGCCCGACTTTACTACGCAAATGAGACTTATTTCTAAAGGAAATGAGACTGTTCATTACATCCCTAAGCAAAACACCCCAAATCTTCCTATTCTGTTGTAGCTTTTTGTTCCATGTGATTGATCACAAAGAGAAGCGAAGTGTAGGAAGGCAGGGGAAAGTATTCAGAGATGTCAGCCTTTGCGCTAATATACACCTGCTATTTTGGCTGGGCTCTTTATTTCTAAAAGGGATCCTAGGAAGATGGGTTCAAAGTCAGAGAAATAGTTTTGCCAATATTGGTCACCCAGCCCTGGTTTCCTGAGACAATATTTTCCTTATAAACTTTGCTTCCCACTAGCCAAGATTCGTTCCCACAATGCTAGCGCCTGGAGGGAACTAGGAAATGAGTCCACACTCTTATTTTTACAGATGAGGGAACAACAATGGGGGCCGAGGGAAAGGTGACACGCCCACGGTCACACAGCTGGTCAGGGAGGAGACTGGGCTGGAAACTTTTCCCCAACTGACTCAGAATGATTCACTGCAAAGGGGAAATGTGGCTCTTTCTACCACCAGTCCCTGCACTCACACAAAGGAGGCAATCTGCATTTTAAAATGTCTACCTGTGAGAGTGATCAGAAAACAGTAATGAAGGAATTCTCCCTCCACAAAGGCTGTGTGCGTGTATGTGTTGGGGGGGAGGGGGGCAGATATGCTCCCACCACGCTAAGGTCAGAATCTTAGACTGGGTGAGGTCTGGAATGCTTGCACACAGACCACCACTCATTGCAATCTCTGACAACAGCCATGTTGAAAACAAAGAACCACAAATTAAGTTATTTGCAATATACACACAAACACACAACGTGTTTTGCTTGTGTGCCTATTGAGGCAATCTCCAATCTAAATCAATAATCTATGGAGACTTACTCATTTAGCGAAAGAAACTTCCTCTTAACCCAATAATGGGACTTACCACCAACTTCCAGATTTATTCCTTAAATGCCATTGTTTGTGAATAACAATAACTGGGAAGAAAGTAGTGAGGAAATGGTGTCACGTCATCACAGAATGACCAGAGATTTCTCATTGGTGCCACAAAAGATTCATAACGACGACAAAAAAAATAGGGTCCTTGCATACAAACCTAAAGTACTAGTTCGAAGGAAGAGTGGAAAATTACTAAATACCAGCTGCAGCATCAGGATATTTTAATGTCTCAAAATGCATCAATTATTAACATTTGAATCATATCAGTGGTTCATGTTAATGCCCTCCTCCCTCTCTCCCCGCAGCATCCCAACCATCCCCCTTACCAGGCCCCAACAACACAACCACAAAGCCAGCTGATAGTTCTTATTTCTTGTGCCTCCTTTATATCACATTAGGTGTCTTTTAGGACCAGACATGGTGGAGCGAGTAAAAAAGAGGCAAACATCACCAGAGTTTGGAAGGCTCTTTAATAGCAAGCGTATGGTAATTACATCGTTAGATGAGATCCTCACTCTCAGGGGAGGGAGGAAGGACCAGATGTGGACAGGGTTCAATTGAGGATTTACACCGCTTGAAGCATCATCTACCGAACAGCAACAATTTTTGGCAACCCATTTCACAGTTTTGTAATTTACAAGAGATTTCTTTGAAAGGAAACATAAAGGCAAAGAAAGCATACACACTTGCATGAAACATTCCTTGCCTAAAAAGAAAACCCAAAACTGTTCTTTGCTTTTGCTTCTCGTGTAGAAGGCTAAAATTTGCTCTCATACACAAATAAGACTGGTTCACAGATAGTTTCAAGTTTTCCTTAAAATTAACCATTTACTTTCTCCTCTAAAAAGCTGACACGTGTACAGAGTACCGCTCTGTATCTTTACCTGCCTTGCCATCAGAAGGTACTTAAAGTAAAAAATGAATCTTAATAAACAAAAACAAAAGAAAAACCTTGGAAAGGCCATTTTACAAAGAACAGACTGTCAGCTTTGTTTTACCACATAACTTGAATACAGTTCTCAGCAAATTAAATGTTTACTTTTATGTGGCCTGGTGCACGTTTTTAACTTCTTGTGCCTATTCAGCCTTACACTGCTTTAAATGGGGTTTCTAACATGAAATGCTCAGAGGTCCTCTCTTTTTGTAATCCAAATTTAAACAAAAATATCAAAGACAACATATTATTTAACAATTTGCCCAATGAACATGAGCTATAGATATTTAACCATGGACACCACGTTGCCATGGACACCAGAGGCTACTGGCATTCTGGCAAGTTTCAGAATTATTCTGTATAAAATCTAAAAGACTTCAGTCTTTCATGTCACACCTGGTATCACAAAACCAAGATAACCGATTGGGTCTTTATGAAAGAGGATTAGTTTTGAATTCAAAAGAATTTTAGGATTCTCTGGAAATCTGAAGACTAAGTAATCAGCAATGGCATCTCTTTGGACACTCACTAGAGGGGAAGAGGGATCTGTGATCCACTTGAGTTTTAATTGTGCTCTTTCTACCACCCTGAAGCTCGGTGGAGTCGGGAAGCTCTGGCCTGTGGGGGCATTCCTGACCCATGGCCTCCTCCGCAGCTGACAGCAAGATCAAGTTTGGTTCACGTTCTGCCTGCCAGGTGTTACTTTGGCAAGACAAGCTTCTCTGGCTGGCAGCTGGTTTATCGAGGAAAAGAGCCCCACCAGATTTGCAGGACACTCATTTTCTCCTTGGCTGGGGTGCATTTTAAAGCCACAAAGCCATTCCTATCACAGGCCTTGCCTCTCAACATGCAGGCAGTCCCTTTGAGGAAAGCAGGCTCCTACCTAGCAAGATAGCCATGAAAACAGTTTTCCTGTACCTTATATGGTAACTGCCTCCTGGCTTTTTTTTTTTTTTTTTAAAAGAATCAAACCCTACGTCTCCCATTCTCCCTTACTCATCTTCTCCCACCCCAGATTAAGTCCTGCCTACTCCTAACTGCCTCTCACACCACGTGAAATCAGATTTGTTCATACCCCTTTCCCACCTTGTGAATTTTAATATGCAAGGCAGGTTCCTAAAGGACAATCTCTGATGCTGCTCTGGTATCACAGCTCCCCTAGCTCCATACACTTTGTGCTCTTATGAAACAGAAACAATATTCAGAGACGTAACTGTGCTAGAGACAGGTTTCTGCTTATATTTGAAAAATGACAGTCACTATGCGAGGAGAGAGGTTTTCACTTAAGTACACTGGAAACCTAATTCTGGTACCAGGACCAAGGGGAATTCCTAAATGAGAGACTTTCCGTTTTCTAGTCATGGAAAAAAAAAAGAACTACACGCTGCCATGAGCCAGGGATACTTGAATGGACACCTCAGTGTAACTGAGTCCAGGGTGGCAGCAGGCCTTGTGTGGGGTCTTGCCTCCCTCCTGGCTCCATAACTCATTCTCCGATTCCCTGAAGTCTGCTCAGTATGATTATCAGGCAGAGGAAGTAACTAGGTAGCCATGAGAAAAATGTCTCTGTGATTCACTCAAACCCAGGATCAAGGTTTTGTAACATTATCATAGGCCTGATTTTACAGCGGGCCCACAGTGATCAACCAGCAATCAATCATTCCCCCATTCACACACCTACACACACACACACACACACACACACACACACACACTCACTCCATTACTTCTCTTTCTCTCTGTTGGATGACACGGCAAAAAGTAAAAGAACGTGTCTTGCACTCTCTTCCAGCTCTTCATGCAAACCTCCCCCTCTCAGTTAAGTTAAACTTATTCCGTTTCCAAAGCCCTAGACTGTCAGGGCACAAAGAGAAGCTATGTCTCCCACAGGCAGAGCATGCACAACTGGCACAAGTAGGTTTTCTCTATCTGCTGGGGCCTTACTTTACCCTCTCATCTAAGGACGAGAATTTCATCAGCCCCTCGGGATCAGGCCCCAGGGGGTCTGGACACTCAGAGACCAACAGAAACATGTTCTAAGGCAGTGCCAGGGCTAGGATCCCACAGACAGCAGGATTCAAAATGTATTTCCTTCTCATTTCCCGAACAGTTTCCTTGACTGCTGCTCTTCACACACACACACACCATAAGGCAGTCATGGAAGGATAGTGGCTAAGCAGGGAGGGCAAACACCCCTTATTTCAGGCTAGTTAAGTGGCCTGCCCAAGATCACGCCGTCGCTGGCAGTCAGGACTAGAACTCAGGTCTCTCTCTTAACTCCTGGGCCAGCGCTCCTCCCGCTGTGCCATGCTGCCCCCTGGTAAGTGTGTTATATGCTTGTGCAACTCAGGAACTTGTGCAGCCAGGGAACCACTTCCCTATCAAAAACCAGAGGCTGCCTGACTCCCTGACCCACCAGGGGAAGCTCTGCACCGTGAGAGCTCTAACGCCATGCACAACCCAAACAGAATCCACAGTGCAGGGAGAGTGCGTGCGGGTGTGAGCGAGCACTGGCGGGGGGCACACAACCAGAGTAAAAGAAGTTTTACAGGAAACAATGCGATTGGCTAACACCTTTGGGGGGTTTGCCATGAAAATAAGTAACATACTCCATGTTGTCCTTACTCCTAGGGTGGAAAAAAGACCAGACTTCTCCTCAGCCTGCTGAACGGCTGAGTCTAGCACAGCTCAATTTTTACAAACAGAGAACATTAACATAATAATACCAAAATGTATTTGATCAAAGTCTGAACACTTTTTTGATAAAATACATTTTATATTAATGTCTATTCCATTTTCAAACACATGTAAATTTAGATTTTAAGCCTCTACATATGAAATTCCAGTTCACCTTCGAATAGAGCAAGCTAGCAAAGCTTCCTCATTTCAGTTGCTGAAGTCACTCTTGCAGCCTATTGTGTTAACACAGAGGTTCCCCCAAACCTGGGCCATACCTTCAGGAGAAGGGACAGCCCACAGTCAGCTTTGCTCAGGGACTGCACCTCTCAGAACAGGGCCAGGGAGCAAAGCACGGAGCATGTCACCCCACGGGGTGAAACACCAAGGGTTGCTGTGTTAACAGCCTCGTCAGAGGGAAATTCATTTTACTTGAAATTAACCTTTAATATGTTTTTCCAAGAAAAGAAAAAAAAAAAAGTGGGTCCTGAAGCCAGGATGGAAACCACTCTATCACTTTACCCAATGACTCGACACTGGAGTACACTGTTCTACCGAGAGCAGCCACGCTCCTCACAGCACCAATCAAACAGAAAAGGTTTCCAGAATCAGGTTTACACCGACACGCCTGGAAGATGTACAAGACTCTGAGGAGCTCTGTGGCCTCCACTGTGGTTGCTTTTTTTCAAATCCAAAACTTTGACAACCTAACAGGCACATGCGTGCATAGCACAAACATTCCCACCCCAGATGCTACGTTTAGTTAAGTGTTGTAAAAGAGACACTCTGCATCCTAAGTTATTAGAACCAGAGATGCGGAAGGGTCCAAGAAAGCGAATGTTTTCAATAATTCCATGTTAGCGTTATGGGGATTTCCCTCATAAGTATTTGTTGGCTAAATGACGACAGCAGTGTTTCCAGTTATTATAGCAGTTGTTTCTGTGAGTTGTCTGAGTATTTTGATCATTAAAACTTCCTCTTCGAACCAAGCTAACCCACGATTAGAAGATTCCCACGTTCGTGTCGCTTTAAAAATTCACTGTAATTAGGTTCCTTGAAACACCTGATTACAATTTTTCAATAAATTATACAGTGGGATCCTTTTCTTGTTTTGTAAAAGATAAAAAGATTAAGAAAGTAAAGAAGGATTCCATCATATTTTTAAAAAATTTGTCCTGGTGTATTTTCCTATTAAATCTATCTATGGCTTCAACGTGTAAGGGGCACTTGGATTCTGGATGTTCTCATGATTTAACAAGTTGCCATCTCATGACAAAGAGAGAAGGTAAATGTTTCATTTCATATGTGGGACGGTTTATAAACATTTTAAAGAAATCAGTAATTTAGGTCTTTCACCCCATTTATATTTTCCACTATTAGACTTTAAAAGTGGCTTTGGAATTAGCATGTTTGAAAATAATTGAACATGCAAGCAAGGTTTAAACCTAACCATGAACTGGTTGCTACATATCCAGGTAACTCAGTAATGGCAGAACACTTAAACAAAGGCCTCTCTTTGCCTCTCTTACCCTCTTCATCCAAAGCTAAGTGACTATCCTTTTCTGCCCTTGTATTTGCACTTGTGAAGTTGAATGACTAGATATTAAAACTCATGCTTTATAAGCAAACCTTTCACTTACGGACACTTTTAAAGGTACATAAAAAGTGCAGACTGCATTTCTTCTCTGCCATGCTTCCCCTCAATAATGTCACCTGTGAGGACTCAAAACACATCCTTCATACATTCAGAGTTCTCTACATTCAAGTCAGCGAATGTTAATTCTCTAACATAAACTCAACAGAGAAGGGCCAGCCACAAAATGGACTCTAAATTCAAAACGGCAAAGGCTACCGAGACAACTCCATAGAAACCCACTGAAACGGGAGTAAGATTCAGGTCACTTCTGAGCAAAGCTCATCCCAGATATTTTGTGGTCATTAAAAAGGTATTTCATTTTAATTTGGGTGCTGGGAGTCAGACGTCCTGTTTCGAAGTGCTAACGCAAAATGCTAACCCAGGAGCATGCGACCCCACCTCAGGTACCACGGGGCTCACACTCCTTCTCAGGCGGGAGCCCTGGGAAGTTTACTGCTGACTGACCCCCATCTGGGGGTGGTCCGCCTCTGGCTCCTCCTCTTCCACGTCTGCACTGTACTCTTCAAATGCATCATCATCGGTATCCGGAAGCCCCAGTAACTAAAGGGGAGAGAAGAGAAGCAGGTGTGAGTGCCAAATGGCCTAGGGGCAGGAAGACCACCAAAGGCATCTGATCCAAATTCAACAGCACTTAACAGGACTTCGCATAGCAGCCCCAGATATCCCACGGGAGTCAACCACACCTACAATTATGTTTATAAACTTATTAGATGGAAATGTTAATCCTTCAACGGATTGGTGCCCAAAGGGCTAGGTTTTATTGGGGAGCCTGGAGATTCTCTACTTTTAAGTATCAAAACATGGCACCACACACAACCTATGTGCAAAGATAAAATATCTATGCACACACACACACCTGGCGATGTCAGCAACGGTACAACCATCAGTGCCGACTGTCCCATCGAGATGTCAAAAATCTACTTCCTCATTATTTTCTCCCCTAAAAACACATGATGCTATTATTTATAACACATATACAAAGATGTGGAAACTACTAAAATGTTCAACAAAATGGTTAATTACGGTGCATCTATAAGATGGAATCATATATCTACTTAAAACAGTATTTATGAACAATTGAATTATATTAAAAATATGCTTGGGGTCGGTCTGGTGGTGCAGTGGTTAAGTTCGCACACTCTGCTTTGGTGGCCCAGGATTTGCAGGTTCAGATCCTGGGCGCAGACCTGCATACTGCTTATCAAGCCATGCTGTGGCGGTGTCCCATATAAAGTAGAGGAAGCTGGGCATGGGCTTCCTAAGGGCCCAGGGCCAGTCTTCCTCAGCAAAAAGAGGAGGATTGGCAACAGATGTTAGCACAAGGCTAACCTTCCTCACCAAAAAAAAAAAAAGCTCATAAGTATAAAAAGAACATGATAAAAATTGCATTTTCATTATGATACAGATTTTCTTAAAACTTATATACATGCATAGAAAAAAAGACTTCAGTGAAATACATCAAAATTTTCACAGTATACTTGTAGATAGTGGGATTATGAATAAATTTTTTCCTCCTTATTTCTTTGTATTTTCCAACTGCTCTATAATTATCCTTAGGGAAATTCACAATACATTCACAGTGAACATTTTCTTAAAGCACTGACTGGTCTCTGGTTAGACACTGTGCCATTTGCCAGGCCTGATCAATATGAACCAAAAGCTCTAGTGGTGGCAGGAAGCCATTGCCTGGGGCGCTCCTGGGCCTTGCTTGTGATGGCAGGGCTTCCATCCCACAGCTCCCCCACGAGATTTACAGTCTGCACGGGGCCAAAGCACTTTCTCACATGGTGGCCCCCTGATTAATCACTTTCAGGCAACCTCACCGACCAGCCCTATGATCCAAACACTAACTGCATTAAGACACCAAAACAAGATGGACCATTCTGTTTACATTGCACTGCCTCCCCTGTGCCCTGCCCCCACCATCCCTTCTTCCCACTCCCTCCCAAATGCTTAAATGAGGAAAGGACAAGCAGAGTTCTGATCAAAATAACGCCTTTACTCTGAAGTTCTCGAACCCCCATTCTTGTAGGTCTCACGGAGCCCTGTGAACACGCTCAGGACAAAATCACCTGCCAGGCACTATTAGTCATATCATGCATGTGGCCTGCCAAGGTGGACAGAGCCAATTGCAGGCATGCGCTTTCCCCTTAGAGCTGAGTGCTGCCGCTGTCTCCAAGAGACGCTGCTGACCTGGAGCCGTGGGGCAGGAGGAGTGCATCTCAGTTTGCCCAGACAGTTTGTACTAACCTGTGTGCATGGGAAAAGGGAGAAGCCCCTTTCTCCTACTACTGCCTCCCTTCCATATCTTAGCAGACAGAATAAAAGATCAAGTTTGCCTCTAAAGAGAGAGAAAAGACATTTTCACAAAACATGATGCCATGTTTTAATACTTAAAAGTAGAAAATCTCCAGGCTCCCCAATATTTCATTGGTTACAATGAACAATGACTCATATTTTGTTGTTCAATTTTTTTTTTTGTGAGGAAGATCAGCCCTGAGCTAACATCCATGCCAATCCTCCTCTTTTTGCTAAGGAAGACTAGTGCTGAGCTAACATCTGTGCCCATCTTCCACTTTATGTGGGACGTCGCCTCAGCATGGCCCAACAAGCGGTGCGTTGGTGCACACCCGGGATCTGAACCTGGGCCGCCAGCAGCAGGGCGCATGCACTTAACCGCCATGCCACGGGGCAGGCCCCTGGTGTTCAATTTTTATTTGAAGAGCTGCTTGATGACACAGCAAGGTGAAAAGTGTCAAATGAGTGGTAATATTTAAATAGGTGATAAAATATAAATATTGTTGCCACTACCAAGAACTCCAGAATCAACTAAATGCCAAAAGAAGATGCATTAATTCAACAATAAATGTAACTCCTCATTGCACTGAAGGGATACCTAAGAGAGGAATGGCCAATGGGTTGCCCCTCACTTAACAAATCGGACTGGTAGTGGCTGCCTAGAGCCCTGGGTTCAGGAGGATTCTGAGGCTCAGAAGGAAAGACCATGGTTAATTCGCAACGGCTGTCATGGGTAAAGAGAGCACAGTTGAGGTATGTATCTACATATTTGCCATCTTGTCCTAGAAAGACGTGCCATTGGTTGTTCCTCATAATACACTTAGGTAATTCACACGGACCCAAACCACAGGTACCCCTCAACACCCTCTCTCTCCTGGACCTAGCGTGGCTTGTAGATGGGGATCCAACAAGCCAAGCATGAAACCAGGCTTCCCCTCTCTCCTCTTCCTGGCTTCCTACCTCACTTCGATGTGAATCCAAAGCATGTAGTTATAGATCTAGAGCATCAGCCACATGGGAGGCCCTTCCCTTTGGCAGGAAGTGTTTGGATGCTATTTCAAGAGCTGATCAGGTCCTGCCCTTACAGAAGGCAGAAAGAAGAGAAGCAGTTCTCAATGGCTTCTGGACTTTTAAGGCATCTCAGCTCAGAGTCTGCAGATTCGTTGAGAGGATGTGTGGAAAAGGCACTGAAACTGGCATCCAGCAGCCAGGGCTCTTGTTGGGCACCTCTGCCAACCACTGCCTTTGCTGAACCTCAGCGTCCTCCTCTGTAAAGCGGGAACTGTGACACCTGCTCTATCTCACAGAGAAACTAGGGAGATTAAATGAGAAAGGGAATGTGGCCCTGGGTGGCAAACTGTAAGGCCTTACGTAAATGTATCTAGTTATGTTATGTTATTTTGCTTCTCATTTGAAAGCACAAGCAGTCAGTTATGCAAGGGCAGTTACGGCCGCATCAGTAGACTGCCGCCAGCCCCTGCTTCTCCCTCTCTCCTCTGCTGCACTTGCTTTTGGACCATGTCACCAGTCATTAGTACTGCAGGAAGCAAGAAGATGTGAACCTCAACTCTATCAGCCTCCTCATTTGATTCTCAGGACTACACTCAGCATGCCACTGAAGCAACCAATTTCATCGTACTGCAGATTCAATAATAATAGTTAATACTGGTTAAGTTACTATCTGCTAGGCAACGTCTTAAGCAGCTTTACAGATATTAATGCCTTTGGTTTTCATAATGACCCTATGGGGTAGGTACTATTATTATCCCCCGTTTACAGGTAGGACCAAGAGACGCTGAGTAACTTGCCTGGAGTTACCCAGGAGGTGGCAAAGCCAGGACTCCAACCCAGGCCATCAGACTGCAGACTTCACATGCCTAACCATCAGACCACCCAGGAGATTCCCTCCCAGCTCTCAGTGCTGTTCCCATAGATGGATGCTTCAATATTTTGTACTGGGTATACACCTTTGTAAAAATACAATATGTAATGCTAATGTCTACGCTTATGAGTTATGTACAATTTGGAAGCACGCAGAAGAGGACAGAAAAAGCACAAGAACTAGAATTTGCCTGGAATTCCAAAGGATCTTACACAGATATGTAATAATGCAGCATTCCCACCACTGTCTCCACTCCCATCTATGGTGGGTAAGTCTAAATTTATCTTCTAGATCCAAATTTTTAACAGTCAAGAAGACATATCAGAGACTGGAGTCCAAACAGACTGGTAAGAATCCCGGAGTCCTTGCTTTCACTGTACCCACACATGATTGTAAGGAAAAGGAGACAGGCCAAAAAGCCCTGTCTGGCATATTTAAATTACTCATGATTATTATAATCATTCGTTCCTATTTCAATAAAATTTTCTCAGTTGACTGGAAAGAAAATCTTTATGCTCACTCTGGACAACAGTGTTGGCATTTCCACAGTCTTGCTGTCCACCAAGCTTCCTTTGAATAATCTATGGTCACCCATCCAAACAGGCTTGTACTGGAAACGGAGAGCTGCCAACCCTTGAGAATTAAAGTTCTTCAGACCCCAGGGAGTATTGGTCATCTGTAGGACTGACTCCAGGTCTTTCGGAAAGTGATGTCAACTAGTTGAGGCCATATTCAGTTGGCACTTAGCATCTGCTGTCTCTGAAGGTGGCATTCACTCAGCATAGCGGAAGTGTCTTTATAAAAGAAGGGGAGGGGGTGTCTATGCCTTGGAGAGCATGGTCCACCAGCCAAGGCTTTCCTGCTTCTAGTAAGTGCCCTGTGGCTTCAGAGGTCCCTGTAAGCTCTTTCTAGAGGATTCACTGAAGCATCATTTTTCACACTTTAGTGTGTATATGATTCACCCAGGGATCTTCCTAAAACGTAGATTCTGCCTCAGTGGGTCTCAGGTGGGACCTGAGATTCTGCATCCTAATAAGTTCCAGGTGATGGGGATATGCTGGGCCAGGAACCACACTCTGAGTATTGACACTCTAAAGCATTTGGGGAATTTGCCAGTATTTATCTTAATGATCCATGATGCTACTGGTACCAAGAAACCTCTGACAGGATCCTGGTCAGTCTGTCTTCTTGATACTAGGGGAAAAAAGAGGTAGGTGGCAAGATGGAGGTAAGACCCAAACGGGCAAGAGTAGCAGATGCTCTCTTACGTTTAGGGGCCACGGTACTTCTAAAAAGACAAGGGTTTGAATGTTCATAACATGAGCAAAAAAGAAAGGCCATGATCAACTTAAATTGTCAACTTTCAATGTCTTTTATTAAAACCCACACGTGCGCATAATCTTTTCTTATCAGACTTTCTGACCCACGGGGGCAGCTTCCCACAGGTGGATTCTTCTCTTCATCCAGGCTCTTGACCAGACTAGAAAAGTAGAAGCAAGAAGTGACTTTTTCTGGGTCATAAAGAGTTTTCCTGTGGGGTGTAAGCCCTGGCTCTCCAGCTATAAATGGCAGACTGAAACTATCCGTCTTGCTCATGCCAGTGAGCTAGAATTATGGGCATTTTTCCAGAATACGTGTCTCTGCTTCTCAAGAGAAAAAACATGGGGTCACACAGCATCCCCAGGGAGGGGACCAGGGTCAATGAGGGCAAGAAAACATGGGGACCACGGGCTCCTGCTCCAGGTAGGGCCATCAAAGCAATATCAACCAAAATAGCACACAGATCATCACAGCAATGGATGCCTCATGACCCTAACATCCACGGTGCTGGTGAGAGAGGAAGAGTAGCACTCCAGGAAAATAAAATAAAGTTTTGAGAGAATCTGAAAGGGCAAAGGTAAGGTTTGGTTTTGCAGCTGAACTGGAAATGGTAAGGTCTTTCCTCTTGTGGACTGTTTTTTAACCAGGGGAAAGTCCGTCAGTTGTCACTAAATGAAAGATACAAAACATTGAGGGAAAAAATAAATGGTACAATCACCATTATTGAGATCCATAACCACTATTTTATGGCCTAGTTCAGTCATGTGATGACCAGGAACTATCACCTGAGGTCCACTTGAGCAAGAAAAATGTAGGACTCCAACAATTCTCCAATTCACATTTATCAAGTCTCTGACGCCATTATTGTTCACACGACACGGATAAACCCACCTGCTCACGGATGGCGTGATGGCCTGCTGGGTACTGCCACCTGCATACATGTACCACTGGGATCTGACGTGCCAGCACGAAGGAAAAAAACTAGGTACAAGCTAGGAGCCCCTGGAGTGTGCGGAATGTGGGTCACTCTAGGCAGGGAGCTGCACCCACAGAGTACGTGTCTACCCAATCAGCATTTCCTAACAGCAGTTATGAGCCAGACATTGAGAGGACCCTCAGCAGGGTGGCTGGGATCTGACAGTCCTTTGTGTTCTCAGTCTGATTTTGAAGCTCCCCACTAATCCATGGGACAGTGAAACAGGCATGACCCCCATTTTAAAGATGGGGACACTGAGGATGAATGACCTGCTAGAGGCCACACGGCATATGAGCCAGACAGGCCAGGGCAGGGCTGAGCCACCTCCCCAACCCAGGACATCTGTAAGACGCTGAGCTAAGGGGCCAAGATGGGCCTTCCTCCCTGGCCAGCCCTCCTGCCCCTCTGAGCACATCAAGACTCTGCCATTTCTTCAAGTCCCACCTCCTCAATAAAGCCACTGCCCGGCACTTCGGGCCTCAATGAACCTCCTCACATCTGATATTCTGAGCCCTTCTGACATATTGTAGACAACGGAGCTTTTTAAAAAATCACAACATAGTTTCCGATTATAAATGTTCTCTGTGACACCATAGAAAATATAGAAAATACAGAATAGGAGAAAATAAATATCACTCATAACCCTGTCACCCAGAGGCTCTTTGGTCATATGCCCCTCTAGGGGGATGAGAGCATCCATTTGTCCTCCTGGTAGCACTAGCATCTAACACAGTGAGTTGGATGGATTGAGTACTGAACGGATGTTTGTTATTTTGCCAAAGCCAACGCTGATAAACTTTTACTATAATATCCCAACAACACCTCTTTAAGATCCCTGACCTTAGCCAAATGCTTCTGGTAAGCATGCGTTGAAATCACTTAGCAAACTGTTTTCCCTCTCCACCAAAAATCTAAGAGTCCTACAAACGGTTTCACTAAGTCCCGCTCACCTCTCAACAGTCTTTTGCCTAGCGTCCTCATCCCGTCCATATCAATGCCAGCATTTTCAGTGCTTATCACGTGTAACGTGCTGTACTAAGTACCCAACAAGAAATGTGTCATCTAATCGTCACGACAACCCTAAGGTAACTATCATCACGTCTCCTAATTTTACAAATGAAGACACTGAGAGACAGAGACGTCAAATAACTTGGCTGAGGTCACACAGCCAGCAAGTGGCAGAGCTGGGCTTTGAATCCAGGTAGCCTGCCCACAGAGCCTGAATGCCTCATCACTGTGGTATCCTGATCCCACATAACTGGGGAGAGACCATAAACAGCACCCTGTAGTACACGCTCACTAATGTCCTCTCAGGAACTGCTTCCCCAAAGACCCAGCAAAGTGGAGTAAGCAGAGCAGAGAACGGAGCTCCTTCGCTTGTTCTGCACGTTTCTAGCAGAGTGTCTGGACCAAAATAAATGTTCTGTCTTGTAACCTGGAGTTTCTCTGTACGTTTCTGTGGCTGTCTCTCCTAAGAAAGTCAGCTCCTTGAGGGCAGCAACTGGGCACTAAGCCCTGCTCCTCACTCTCCAAAGCCTTGCTTTGGCAGAGAGCAGACAATCGACACATTTTGTTGAAAATGTGACAGAAGTAGAGGAAAAAGAGGAGGAGTAAGATGGCAAAAAAGAAAAGGAATAACTTTTTTTTTTCTTTTCTTTTCAAATCCAACAACAGATTTCTTGAGGGGAGTGGACTTGGACTGTGACATTGATTGTTTCAGTTGGGGGAAGGCAAACAAGAGAAAGAGAAAAACAGCACGTGGTCTACAGAGCTGGTACGGCAAAAGACGCAGAGCACTGACATGCGCAGAGCCTTCGGGCAGGACCGCTGAGGAAGGCCAGAGGATGACTCCACTCTCGGCTCACGCATGCAGGAGCGCACAGGCTCCAGCAAAGTTAACTGACTGCTCCACTGATGCCCCCAAAGGCAGCAGGCGGCTGTCAACAGACAGGTCCTTATCTTTCTGGAGAGACTGCACAGGGCAGGGGCTGGGGAAGGGCTGGCCAAGGAAGAACAAGGACTCAAAGCCACAGATGAGGCTGCTCCAAGATGAGGGCATATTCTTCCAGTGGTTTCCCCAACTGTAAACAAAAAGCAGCTGTACGAACTGATCAGATTACCACACGTTTTCAGGGAAATGATGTGCTGAAGTCTATCTGCTTGATAACCTTGCAGCATTTGGGTATATGCGTTACTTGAACAAATACTTTCAACTACAATAGCAACAAGACCCCTTCTTGCATCTTATTTCTAAAGCCAAAGCTCTTTATATAAAACAAACAGAGAAACAGTGGCAGTGGGAAGAAACGCACTCTTTGGTGAAGATGCAGAGGGTAAAAGTTTCCATTGATCTCCAGCAGTCCTCATCCTGGTCTGTACCAGCCCCTCTCATCCGACCTGGGGCACATTCTGAATGAGAGAAACCCAAAGCCGGGTGCACTTCACCTTCACTAACCCTGAGAAGGTACCTCCCACCAGCCTCTCCTCAAGAGAGGAGGCCCAGCCAGAAGGCGCCCAGCATGCAAAAACCTCCCCACCAGAAGGGGTGCTCTACTGGGTCAAAGCCTCCTCACCTTGTGAGCATCCTGCCTGCCCACCATGCAAGGCTCTGCTTTAGAAATGAATCCTGAAAGCCCAACAACATTAAATCAAATCTGTGTGTCTCTGTGACACACAGCAGCTTGATATGAAAGACAGTATTCAACTAATCCAACTGCTTTCAGCTATGCATCTCGACTTTTTTGGACTGCATTTGTTTTTCTGTTTATGCATGGCTTTCTGGTTACTGAAGTACAGCCACACGGTAAAGAAAAACAGCAAAACAAGTTCTGGTGGGAACTCATCTTCTCCAGGTAAGTCAATTCTACGGTACTTTGCTCACCACCAGAGATGATGCCCACACAAAGAGAACCAGCTGGCAGGTTAATAAAAGGAACCCTTGTGAGGAAACCAGCTGCAATGTGCGTATCATTTGCTAATATTTTTTTCTGGTTAAGATTTGGGGGAATCTACCTTTTAAAAATTTTGTCTACCTTGGTATCACTACTTGGATGTCAACAGGCATTTCAGACACTGACATGTTCAAAACTGAGCTCCTGATAGCATCATCCCCAAACTTCTCCTCCTGTGGCCTTCCCCACTTCAATAAATGACACCACCACTCCTTTTGTTGCACAGACAAGGAACTCTGGAGTCCTCCTGTCTTCTCTCTTCTTCTCATCCCCCACTTCCGATCCACCAGCAAGCCCAGCTACGTCTACTTTCAAGGCACCTCCAGAATCTGACCCCTTTGTTCCACCTTCACTGTCCCCACGCGGGTCCAAGCCCCACCACCTCTCGCCTGGATGACATCAACGGCCTCCTCCTCGCTGGTCTCCCTGCTCCCACCCTCCCCGCACAGCCTATTCTCAGCCCAAAGGCAGAGGGGCCTTTCAAAATGTGAAGTCAGATCCCTCTTGTGCTCAGACTCCTCCAGTGGCTCCCCATCACACCAGAGGAAAAGCCCAGGTCCTCCTGTGACCGGCAAGCCCCTGAAATTCCCAGACTCTCTTGTTCCCCCTGCCCCCTCCACCCACACCAGCCCTCCTTGTCCTCGAATACTGGTATCCTCCTGCCCCGTGGCCTCCGTATCTGCTGTTCTCTCTACCTGGATCTTCCCCTACATCTCCTGGTGGCTCACACCTTACTTCAAGTTTTACTCCAATGTCACCCTCTCAGGGAAGCCTTCCCTGCTCCCCGAGTCAAACCTTTCAGTACCTCTGACACTTCTTACCCCCTTTCCCTGACTTATTTTTTTTCTCCTTGGCACTCATCACTAACACACTATATGCTGTACTTATTTATCTTGTCTTCCCTGCCACTAAAATGTAAGCTGTTTGAGTCAAGTTCTCAGAACAGAGCAGTAATAGTGCCAAGTGCCTAGTGGGTCCTCAGTAAATATATATTTAATGAATGAAAGTGGGATAGGCCAATATTTTTTAGGCCAATATTTTTAAGTCAAAAAACTATTTTGAATGAGCCAAACAGGCTTAGATAATTAACAACAAAAAAATGAATTGGTTGGATGGATGATACAAATCAAGACAAGTGACAAAAGCCACTGAAATTCCATTTCTTATAATGGAGAATTAAATGATTGGGACCAACTCTTCTGCAGAGAACTAAAAAAGCTGGATTAAATATGAAAAACGCCTTCTTAAATATATTGAAGAATTAGAACCTAGAGAAGTAAACCTAACATAAAAAGCTGCTTTTGTCCTGAGGGCATTAGCTGACCTAGAAGAAACAGCTAGCAACTTTACTGCATTCTTGGCCTACTCTAAGAGCTAGGGGGATCAAAGTCAAACCCAGGGTCTTCCAAAGGGGCAGACTGTGATAAACCACCCCCATTTTAAGCTGGGACCTCAAAGGCCTACCCCTTTGCTATGGTCTGAATGTCTGTGTCCTCCCCAAATTCGTTAAGTTGAAATCCTAACCCTCGAGGTGATAGTATTAGGAGGTGGGGCCTTTGGGAGGTGATTAGGTCTTGAAGGTAGAGCCCTCGTAAATGGGACTAGTGCCCTTATAAAAGAGGCGCTAGAGATATCTCTCTCCTTCCACCATGTGAGGTTACAGTGAAAAGATGGCCGTCTGTCTAGGAAGTGGGCCCTCACCCGACACCGAATCTGCTAGCACCCTGATCTTGGACTTCTCAGCTTCCAGAACTGTGAGAAATAAATGTCTGTTGTTTATGAGCCACTCAGTCTATGGTATTTTATTATAGCAGCCTGAACAGACTAAGACTGCTCCCAGGACAAGGACGAACTAGAAGAAACCAGACCTGGCTTGTCACCACCTGGAGAGTCCCAAGAGCCACAAGTCTTAAATTGTTTGAATGTGGTCTCAGACTGAGAGAGCCCCCAAGCCCCAGTAGAAGCAAATAAAAATCCTCTCTGGAGGAAGGTACCATCATCTTAGGCCTCAATTTATTCCTATACATAAATTTTCAAATACAATAACCAGCACATAGAGATAATCCAACACACAAAGAAACAAGATACCAGGAGTGAGAAGCAGTCGAAACAAAAGACAACAAAACAGACTTACAAACCTTGAAATATTGGAATATCAGACACAGTCTATTACGCAACCAAACCTACTATGTTCAGAGAAATAAGACACAAGCTTGAAAATTTCAGTAGAGAAGTAGATATCATTTTAAAAGATTTGAAAAAGAAATAAATAGATATTCTAGAGCAAATATCACTGACCATGTAGAGTATTTACAGTGGGTGGGGAATTGAACTTGGGGGAAGTGTCAGGACATTGATAATTTGACTTTATCTTCCAATAAAGATAAAGGGAAACAGGTAATCTACAAAATAGGGGTGAGTCTTCATTTTACAAGTTTTTCAGCTAGGATGAAAAGAAACTGTCACATAGCCACAGACATACAGATTTCCTAAATCCTCTGAGGGTGGGGGGGGTGGGGAGGGTGAGCCAGCTCTCTACAAGAGAATTTATAAAAAGAGAAAAGAATAGAACCTATATCCAATTTCATCCTTCTCCATACCCACAGATATATGGGTAAAGGGTAACTTGGGTTAAATGGGTAAAGGAGGTAACTCCTTTATATAGTCTTCTGGAAATTCCCCAAATATAGGCCTGCCTATTATAAGAGAACCTCCCAAGCACCTCCAAGTATTCTGGTTTTAGATCTGCTGGACGAGAACAGGAATACTCAGTGGTCTTATAAAGGCTCTGTTTGCTTCCCACCCTATCACAGATTCTTAACTCAAGTGATGCTAGAAATAACCATCTTCCCTGCAACAAACAGCTGTGTCACATCCCAGTCCCCCTCCCTCTCCGCCCTCAGCCTCCCTCCACTAGCTGCTATCTTTAAGCCACAGGGCAGACAAGAGAAAAACAATTAGTCATCCCAGGTTTTGCCCACTTTCCTCACAATCTATGTTATTCAAAGCACAATCACTGTAGAAAACAAGACGGCTTTAGAAACCAAGCAGGCACCTACAGGTCTGAAAGACTTGAAGACTTTTTCCAAGACTTCATGGAGCGTCTTCTTGCCGCAGGAGGAGATGTAATCCTGTGCTAGCTGCAAGAAAGGCAGGCAGTCTTCGCTCTCACTCCACACGTGCTACGTGCCCAGAGGCGAGGGGAAGGAGAAAACAAAGATACACAGTCATTATACTTGGTGTGAGACACAGAAAGCCAAGAATTATCTTTTTTTAATTACATGAATTTGAAGAAGGCCTCCATTCCAGAGTAAAATTCATATATTCACTCTTGATTTGTTAGCATTGACGGGGATGAGAAAATGCAGACCCTATGAAAACCCCCATGCTTTTGGTCTGTAATCTCACCTGCTCAATTGGTCATGAGATCTGCTCATATGGAGTAAAATGGGCAGTGGGGTTGGTAGTCCCCCACCCATGATTTCCATTGCCCTCCTTCTAGTGCAAGCTAAGGGTCGTTTTAAAACAGGAGAGAGGAGAAACTGAGAGCCTGTATGATCCTTAACTTGCTGGCTGAAGGATTAATTAAGCATAGTTTGTAACCACTAACTTGGAACAAGACATTCTTTACCCAGATTGGCCTGAGAGTGGGGGTGAGGGTAAATTTACTTCAAAATGAAATGAACTTAGGAGAACACACAGAAAAGTCATTACAAGTCACTGGGAAACAAAGACTCCTGAAATCTCACCTTCCATTAAAATGCTTTAAGGGAGCCATCATACCCAAGCATCACTTCACAATGTTAACATGCACCAAGAGGAGATTGGTTTTAGGTTTTATTTTTTCTTAAGGCTAGACGAATATTTTTTTTCACTTGAGGATATGGGTTTTAGCACATCTTTAAGACTAGACAAGTCTCTGCCATAAATGTTCAAGGATCTGGAATAGGCCCAAGAGACAGGCTTGAGAGATCTAGATGCAGAAGCCCCCTGCTCTGCATATGTGAGCAGGGAGGGGCACTGGGCTACCAGCATAACATCAGGGTATATCTCAGGTACCAAGAATGTTTAGAGGGGTTGATCAATGACAGCTCAACACTGGTGAAAAAGTGTAGAGGCATGGGAGAAAGGAAGACATGTGGCAGACGAGAGCAGGAAGCAGGGACCAGGCAGGAGACAGGATCTATTTGGAGAAATGGTCCATGTCAAGCACATACTTGTTCCCTTCTATTAATACAAACCATTAGGGCATCGCCCCAGAAAGTTATATGCCCATCACTCAGTAAACACATTTCACCTCCTTCCTTCTCATGGTAGCATTTCCAAGAACTAGATCTATAGTCTTAAAATACTGCTCAGATCCAAGAGAGACCTAACTAGGTGCTAATGTGCCATCTTCACATGCTAATTATCTGTGTTTCACAGATGTATAGGTCCATTTCCGACACATGCTGCTCTAATTCCAGGAGACTTCTAGAGTAGCTTCCACCTTGACCTGACAAAGACAACTTCTAGATTCTCTAACTTTAGTGAATAGCTCAAACATGATTCCCTATTAACTAGAGACCCTTAAAGTTGTCGAGCCACTGAAATGCCATTTATGCAATAGTCTCTTACATTGTACAAAAGTATAATAGTACAAAGTGCTTTTATATCCATTATTGCACTTGATTCTTAATCAGTGGGGATTTAGCAAGAACGATCAAGTCCCATTTTAATGTAAGTTCTGCTCAGTTCCCATTTTCATACTCAAATTTTAAAAAGTTCCAGTGTATTTCAAATTCTTATCCAAGTTAAAGATGGGATTAACATCTAGCACCACATTATAGAAAACTTTAAGCCTGCCTTCCCTAGACTTGTTGTGAAGATTAGAGGAAAAGGAAAAAGTTTATTAAGGGTCTGGCTGGCACGCAGTGGATGTTCAATAAATGGTGACATCAGTACCCTCTTTCCCCTTCTGCATTTGCAGAATGGGGGGTTGGGCTTTCCACCCGCCACAAGGCGAAGGTCACAGGCTGAGCATATCAGACGCCCAATGTGATTTCACTGAGACCACCATCCAAGCCAACTCAGGTTAAAGGTAATTCAGAAGTAGGGGTATCTATGAAAACCTTGTATACCCATTCTTTTCAAAGTGCATTTGAACTTTAAATTACAAAGTAAACTAAGGAAAGTTTACCACTCAAACAATAACAGAATCGCAGTGTATCCACCACTGCCTCGTAACCAGTTTCTTTAATTTAGTGTTTCTGGGGCATCTCTAACCTCACGAGAAGATTGTTCATGCCATAGTTTTCATTACTCCACTTTTGGAGTTGCTGATTTGTGACTACATTGAGGAAAGACTTAACACCTGCTAAAGGGCCTTCTGTCTAGTCTGCCTTAATTTCCTTCATCTGGCTGTCTAACTCACCCTGGATTCCCAGTCATGTTGGTTTTGTGGGTTTAAAAGCTTTTACTGACTCTGTGCCCATATGATATGTGAAGGAGCAGGGGGTTTGGAATCAGACAGACCTAGGTGTACATGGCCGCTTAAAAGACATCACTTAATTAACGCTAATTGTTTCATATCCATTGTATCTCATAACAAAAAGTATTCAGTTTTATTTATTGAAACTGCTTCCTTCCAAAATCAATCAAGGCAGTCAGCAAAAATCCACAGAATACAAAATAAGATGAAATAAAAAATAAGTCTGCAGTTGGGAAAATAGGGACAAAGGGGAAACAATGGAAAGAAAAGATAAAACCAAGTGAGATTAGGACAAACAGTGCAAGGTTAACGGGCCTGGCCACTTGCTACAAACGGGACACAGATCTGCCTCCATCACTTTCTAGAGGCAGCGCCCACAGACAAAACAGACCAGCTCTTCAGAACTAGCAGGCAAGGGGGTGGGGGACAGGATGGTTACCTCTCAGAAAAAGGAGAGAGGCCCATTCCAAAACCAGGGGAGGGCAGAGAGAACCTCTGGTGGCTGGGCTGAAGCTCCTGGAAATAGGATCTGGGGTCTAGTCTCATACAAAGACAAATGGGGGGTGAAGACCCAGAGGCCTGCACCACAGGGCGTGGCCACAATGACTTCGACTTGGAAAGTATTTGAAGCATGTGTAACCAAACACCCACTCTGGCCATGAAAAAACTACAGCAGCGGTCAGAGAACCTGTGGCTTTGAACAATGTAACTCCCTGGCAAATATAAATCCAGGTACAGAATGTATTGACTTTCCAGTAGGGTACTTAGGCTAAGGCAGATGGCAGACCTCGCCTGCTGTAATAGGAGAAATGCCACGGAAGGGCTTCAGGAAGGAGGGGAAGGCAGTGGTGCTCAAGCTTCAGCCTGCATCCACGATCACCTGGAGGCTTTTGAAAACACAACTGCTGGGCCCCATCCCTGGAGTCTCTGACGGGGTGGGGCTGCGAGTTCGCCTTTCCAACAACATCCCAGGTGATGCTCCTGCAGCTGGTGCTGGGACCACACTCTGAGAACATGAACCAGAGCAGAACTTTGACTAACTACATATTTGGGGACGGGGGAGTCGGGGTGAGCATTACATGTAAAAGTCTTAATGTCATTACTGACTTAAACCAACTCCAAATCTCAGGACAGCACGGGTGGTGGTGAAGTGGCCCATGCTGTAACTACCCTGGGCAGCCTACTCTTTCCTATAGATTCCTGCCTATCAGGAGCTCAAAATCCACAGTGAGAACTGTGATTTAGAACAGGCCATCTGCAACCCTTCCTTCTGCTATTAAGTTGGGCCAGAGTTTATTGTCAAAGCTTGCCCAGCCTAAGACAATATAACCATGTCATCTGCAAACAGGCAAACGAGCACCTTTCAGTTTTCTATAGTGTAGATGAGAACATCCAGCTTATCCAAAAATGGTATTAGATCATTAAGGTAATTCAATCCTACAAATATCTTTTTGAGCAGTCTGTGTGCTCCTACTGTTTTAACACTTGTGGGGATGGCACATGACTTCCTGGTGCTTAGGCAGAGTCGGGGGTGGCAGGGGAGCAGGGAGAGTGCGGGTGTGGCAAGGGAGCTAGGAACACACCCGTTTCTCCTCCCTGGACTCAGTTATCCGAGTCAAAGGGCCATTGCCATGGGTCTCACTCTCACTGTAGTACTGACATGTGGGTTATCTGCTGTCATCATTATTGAGGAGTCCCTTTTAAGTTGGTGCAGCTTAATCCAAACCTGCCTGCTGTCCACAGAAGAGATGGTAGAAGAAGGTAAAAGCTACAAGCCATCCCATGCCATCCAACATATCTCTGCAGAGAGTGGGAAGAGCATGGCCGGCCATACCTACAAACCGCTCTTCGTGTCAACCACTGATCTGTCTTACCAAGGAGGAAACTGAGGCTCAGAGAGGTTAAGCAACTTGTCTGTGATCACACAGGGAGCCAAGGGCAAAGCCAGGACTCCACAGAGGTGTGCATGCTTTCAACCCGAGCCTCAGCTCCTCCATTTGTAAGTCACAGAAAGTAATAATACTCGCAGGATGGGTACAAAGATTACAGGAGAGAACCTGTGGACTCGCATTTAGCAGGGACCCAGTAAGTGTTTATTCCCAGTTATCTGAACTCATATTAGCAGAATCTTTCTCTCCTCAGGATTACCACTCCATGGGTATGTGAAGGACATATCTTTTTCCCTGAAATAATCTCTCTATATGAATAAGGCACAGCCATTGTGGAAAGCTTTACAGTCCACCACTAATCCCCATTTAATCTTCACAATAATAATATAACATAGAGATGATTATCCCACTTGACAGATGAGGAAACTGAGGGCAGAGTTTCAATTAGACAAGAAAGTGCTCTCTCCACTATACCACCGTATAAACATGATGCAATCTCATTTAAACACATTACATTTTCTTCTCCAAAATGAAAAGGTGGTTATTCGATCACAAGGTTAAGAAGAGAGACACGCCTAGAACAAAAATGGGGGAAAAATATATACAGACACAGGCATACACACATATAAAACTAAATCACATAGTCCTTCTATAAATAAAACCTTTTTCTTTAATACTATGACAACTGCTATCTTTGTGTTTGTACTGAGGAGGGACTAAACTATACAAGATCCAAACATGTTTTTGATGGGCTGGCAGAAAAAGTAGGACAGTGAGGGAGTCTTCCCCTCCTCCAGTCGTTAGTGCCCGGGCACAGGGAGGGCGGGGCAGTGCCCTGTGTAGAGAGCTGCTTTCTCCTGGCCTAGGACAAGGAGGAGAGGCAGCTGCCGCTGCCGCGCCGGGAGTGCACACACACGAGCACACGTGCCCCTGCCCGTCTGGTCCATTAGAGCTGCCAAAACCCACTCTTCAAGCCCAACAGGAGCCCTCAGGGCCTCTGAGTTGGCAGAAGAGGGGAGGGAGCCACCTGTGTGCGCTCTCAGCTCCCTCCCTGTCACACCTGTAGGGCCAGGCAGGGCAGCCAGGCGCCTGACCTCCCAGCACACATGGGGCACTGGCAGCTTCATTTTAGCCCAGGACCTGACCTCGCAGGCCGTCCACGGAGAGAGGCCCAAATCAGGGCAGCAGCTGGGAAACGGACGGCATGGACAGGAGGGCCTGGGAAGCGAGAGGGGCAAAGAGTGCACAAGGGACCCAGGAGCTGCCAGAGCGGAGGGGAAGAAAAAGAAGTCCTTGTTCCGAGGCCTCTGGAGCTGCTGGCCTGATCCTGCCTGCAGGACATTCCGCACGGTGAAAAGGACAGGCCTCTGGGCTTAGGGGTACAGTCTTGGATGAGTGCCTTAAATTCACTGAGCCTCAGTTTCCTCGCCTATGAAATGGGGATAATAACACCTACCTCACAGAATTTTTGTGAGACTCAGTAAGAAGCCGCCCTTGAACCCACAGTCTGAACTGGGTCCGCAGTTGTCACTCCTGTGATGCTATGTTCTCAGGACAGGCTATGGTTCAAGTTGCTCTACACTTATTAGCCGTGGGAAAGTTATGGAGGTAATTATAGAGAGTACCTTGTGAGATCACTAAGATTAAATGAGTTCATACACGCCAAGTGCTTAGAGCAGTAAACTGCACATAAGTGTTAGTTGTTATCATTCTTTGAAGCTGTCATTCTTGAAATTTAACATCTGTCTTCTACACTAGACTGTCATGCATTCATTCATTCATTCTTACAAACATGGACTGAGCACCCATCACGTGTCTGACACTGTCCCAAGGGCTGGGATACAGTGATGAATAGGTCAGACAAGGTCACTGCTCTCATGACGCTTATAGTCTAGTCGGGGAGGCAGAAAATAAAGAGACTAGCAAGTACTAATGAATGCCATGATAAGAATGAAAGAGGGTGAGGTGAGGGAGTGTGTGGTCAGGAAGGTTTCTCCCAGGCCTGAATAGTATGAAGGAACTAGCCATGTAAAGATATGGGGGAAGACTGTTCTAGGCAGAGGGAACAGCAAGTGCAAAGGCCCTGAGGCAGGAATGAGCTTGGCATGTCTGAAGGCCAGTGTGGCAGGAACATAGTAAGCAAGGTGGAAGAATGGTCCAAGACGAGGTCAGAGAGGTGGCAGGAGACAGATCATGCGGGGGCTTGAAGCCAGGGTGAGGACTTAGGGGTTACTGGGAAGTCAGTTTAGGTGAGGTGGGGAGTGGTGGAGATACAACCTGGATTATATTTTAAATAGATCCAGAGTGATAGCTGTGTGGGGACTCTGCTGGAGAGTCACTAATACCATCACTCCCATTTTAGGCACTGTTCCAAACAAGCCTGCTATGAAGGTACTAATATTATCATCCCCATTTTACAGATGTGAAAATCATGGCACAGAGGGATTAAATAACTTCCTCCAAGGCATACAGTTAAGACATAGGGCGCTGGGGTCCAAACCCAAGTAGCTTGACCCCAGAGTCTGTGCACTACTAACCACTATGCACACTGCCTCTTAGATGGGATGAATGGCCCCAGGAGCTCCAGGGCAGAGACCCTATCAGTATTCCAGGTAGCCCTGGCGTGGTGCAAAGTAAGTCCTCAATAAATGTTTGCTGAATGAACAAATGATGTGAATACACTATGTAAATTGAGAAACGCTATGTAAACATTCTTATTGTTAACAAATCCTTCAGATTACAGGGATTCCACTCATCTCAAATTTCTTATAATGCTAACAGATTTTCCGGGGGAAAAGAAAAGAACAGAGGTAGGACATTTACTTTGTGCCTGAGTTCCTTTAGTAGAGGCAAACAGCAGCCTGACAAAACTGGCCTGGGACAGATTCCAGGAGAGGTCTGGGCTAAGAAAACTCCAGTGGTTGGCATCTTGTCCATTATGGCCTCCAGAAACCTTGAGAAAGTTCCAGTTTACCCAAGGAATTACTTTTCCCACCATCTTCTTTCTTCCTTATTTCTTTTCATTGTGGGTGAATGACTACTTTCAAGCATTTTACTCATACAGGTGGCCTTGAAAAAGGCCTGATGTACAAAATGTTTCTGAATGATGGTTTGATATACACAATCAAGGCCAGAGAATAGCCTTGCGTTTTCTCCACCCACTTATTCTCCTTGGAGTAATTTCTTTGGGTATGTCTCCAGCAGGAAGGCTGTGTGGAACTCTCCCCCATAAAACCCAGAACCAGGAGTGATTCCTATCTATCTACATCACATAGTAAGCAAGGGGAAAGGCCACTGACAGGCTCAGGAAGCCCAGGGCTAGAAGGGACTCCTAATCAAACCCCCTCGCAGTTAGCTGGACCCTGGTGTCCTTTCCACTATATCCTGGGGCTTTCTCACACTTTTACAGTGGAGCAAATCCCGTTTTAATGATCTCCCACTCCTCTCAATAACAACACATTTCCTTATTTTAACTACAGCTAACAGTGTTCTTACATCTATTTATAGCTTAGTTGCTCTTCACAAGTACCTGTGATGGAGACATTCTGATTAACCTCGTTTTACAGGTGACAAAATGGAGGCTCTTCAAAAAAAAGAGACAAGCGCTAAACTCTGGGGAACTCCAGATCTCTGACTCAAATTTGTGGGCGCTTGCTGTGAGTGGAGACTGTTAGGTGCCTTTTCTATCCCATCACCTGGGCGCTGGCATTATATCCATTTTTTTGATGTGTAACCTGAGCTCAGGGGAAAGCATTTGACCAGAGTCACACAGCCAGAACTCTAATCTGGCTGTCACCCAAGGCCGTCCCTCTTCTAGAGCATCCCACAGCTGGGCCCCAGGTGGGTTCTTCTCCTCTGCGGGGTGAGGTGGAGGTGGCCGGAGGGGCATGCTTTATTGGCAAGTCATACACACGCCTTCACCTCTCCCGGACCAAGACAGGCGATCTTGCCGTCTCTAACTCCTTCGTGAACTTCCCATGGGTGACAGGGGCGCGCGGCGTCCCGGACCTCGGCCCAGCCCCCACCTGAGGAGCCTGCGCCAGGCCGCGCCTCGGCGCCACCCCACCTCCGTCCGCACGGGCGGCAGCAGCGCCAGCTCCCGGCTCAAGCCGGCGACCACACGGTAACCCGAGCCTACAGCCGCCTCCATCTTACATTTGGGGACCATTATTTTTTCCCCGTCCTTACAAACACTTCTTGGAGCGCCATCCTTGCCCAGTCTCCGCACCTCCCCCCTCAACTCCCCTGCCCTCCGCATCCCCTTCCTAAACTGCCAGCGACAAGATCCCAGGTGGGCGCAGGATGCAAAGTCCAAGATTTGGACACCGCAGTTCCAGGTCCCGGTCCCTCCTAGCCCGAGGCGGGGTGGGGAGGGAGAATTCCTCATCTGGGAAAACCTAAGGGCTTGGCAGGGCCCCGGCCACCGCCTCAGCGGGACAGAACCCGCTCGGGCCCCACACACCTCACTGGAAGCTCACAGAGGCGCAATGGAAGCACAGGAGGAAAAGGGGGATAGGCGTGCCCGCGTGTGTGCGCGCACGCGCGCGTGCGTTTTTAAGATCCGGGGTGTAATTCCGCAAAGAAGGTCCAGGAGATGGGGCATCGTTAGTGTGGGCAGAGGCTTTGTGTCCAAACAGCCAGCGCGGGGACTAACACGGGGGACGGGAGGTTCTCCTGCGCGGGGACAACTCGAGGAGTTGTGTCTGCGCATTGGAAAGGGAACGGGATTCCTCACCCGGACGGGACGCCTGGGTGTTGGAAGCTCCGGACTCCGGATCCTGCAGGAGGGTCGGTGCGCCCCGGCCCGTGATGGTGCGACGCGGAGACACTCCGCAGATGCTCCAAGCGGAGCACCGCGCCCTAGCCGCGGGGTCACGTCCTCGAAAGAGCCCGCCCCAGCCCGGCTCCCAAGATCCTAAGGGCGCCCCTGCCCGCCGCCCACCCGGCCCCACCCGGGGCGCTGACACCACCGCACCGGGCCCGGGGGCTTCCCGGCGGAGCAGCGGGGTGCGCGGCGGCGAGCCGGTTACGCCCCCCACCTCGCGCCCCACAGCCTCCCCAGCGTGCGGGAGCTCGGGCGCAGGGAGGCGGCCGCGCGTCCACACTCCCGCGCGCTGCAGCGCTCCCTCCCCCAGGCACTCACAAAATTGTCCCCGCAGCCGTTGTCCGGACACAGCACGTAGAAGGAGACGCCGGGGTCGGCGTAGAAATCCATCCTGCGCTCGGTCTCCTCGGTGGCGATGAGCTCGAAGGGCGTGTTGGAGCACCATTTCTCCGCAACGTCAGCCAGCTGCTGGAAATCCATCCTGGCCCGCCGCGCCCGCCGCTCCCCCAGCCTCCGCTCGCGCCGCCCGCCTCCTGCTCCCTGCGCCGCCCGCCCGCCCTCCTCTTTCCTCGGGCGCCCTCCTCCCGGGCGGGCAGCGCGCGGCTCCGCGGGCTCCGGGGCAGGCGGCGGGGCCGGGCAGGGCGGGCTCCCTCCGGTGCCGGGGCTCCTCCCGGCGGGGACTGTTTACATGCTGTGTGTAACGGGGCGGGCGGCGCCCAGGGACGGCGCGGCGCCGCGCCCGGCTCCTCCCCGCCCCGCCTCCCCGCCCGCCCCCTTTCGGGCCGCCCGGGAGGCTGGCGCGGCCGGGCCGGGCGCGGTTGGAGGCGGGCGCGGCGGGACGGGGCGCGGCGGGGGGCCCGGCGCTGCGCGGGCTCCTCCGGTCCCCCCCCACCTTTTTTACAAACGACCCCGGAGCATCCCGGTGTCCTCGCGAGCCCAGGGCCGCCCCGGCCCGTGACGTCATGGGCCCCGGCCAATCACCGGAGCCTGAGACCCGCGCCGCGGCCAGCGAGCCCGGTGACGTCACAGCGCGGGGCCGAAATCCGCGGCGTCCCGGGTTGCAGGGAGTCAGGGGCAGCTCGAAGTCCCTGTTTGCGTTTACCTGGAGATGGAAGTCGGTTTAAATGCAGGGGACGCCCACAGAATGGCAGATAATTTGTGCCTTGTCTGAGGCTGCAATGGAGGAGCTGAGAAAGTCGAAGGAAAACGGAGCTTTTCCTTTTCAGAAGCTTTTCTGTCCTCTGATTGGTGTAAAGAAATGTTTCCCCTAAATACATTTACTAGACACTGATATGAATGTCCATTTGGAAAGGAAGACGAAAGTTTTGGGGTTTTTTTCGTTAACATAAAGCTGAATATTTCTTAGAAAACAGCCTTATGACTAGCCTGAATACTAGTCAGCTTCAATTCATGTTGCATAACCTAAAATGATTAACTGCTAGTTTGGAAGAGGAGAGAGTAAATTTTAAAGCGAGAGTACACGGCCCAGCGATTGCACCTGTTGCATTCTCACTGGCTGCCAGGAACGGACAGGCATTGCTGGATTGCAGAAAATGCACTGGACAGAGCACTCGCCCGCGGGAATTGAATGAGTACTAGCAGAGACACGTTAAATAGCATTCATTCTACAAACATTCAGTCAGCGTTTATCTTTAAAGTTGTCTTCTGAACTCGGCACCGTGCTAGCCCTGGGGAAATAAATATGAATAATATGTGGTTCCACCCTCAAAGAGCTGGCCGACTAGCCAAGGGAAGCTCATGACACCATAAACCCTTTGAACACGCCCTTTACTCAGTAGAATAGATGTGAGTCTGGAAAGTTGTTTCTCTTGCACATTTCTGGGAAAGGAATTCTTTTTCCCTTGACTTTCCTTAAAAAAATCAAAGCTGCATTCCCGTAGTGAAGGTAGAAACTCCACTTAATCTTTTGGTCGAGAAAGAGGTCAGGATACTGATCAGCCCAAAGGCATCCTGGGCATTGCATCTTGTCTGATCTTTTCCCCCATGTGAGTTGTCCTTACCTGGAAGTTGATGCTCCCGTGTAACAATTTCCTGACTTAATAAGTTCCCAGTTCCTTTAAAACAATTCAATTCAGTGAACATTTATGGAGCATCTATTGGGTACCAGACAAAGATGCACAAGGCCCAGTTTTTGCCATCAAAGAATTTAGACTGTAAACTAGGCAGAATTCTAAGATGACCCCCCAAGACCCCTGCCTGCCTGGTATACACAGGCCTTCTCCCAATTATTCAACCAAACTAATCTAGGCACTGCTGTGAGGGATTTTGCAGGTATAATTAAGGTCTCAAATCAACTGTCCTTCAAATAGAGAGGTTGTGGTGGGCCCCTTGGTGGGCCTGATCTAATCAGGTGAGCCCTTAAAAAAGGATTGGGCTCTTCCTGGAGAGAGAATCAAAGCATGAGGTAGATTTATCATCTGGGAGATTCTCCACTGATGGCTTTGGAGATGGAGGGGGCCACCTGGCAAGACCAGAGAGTGAAGTCTAGAAGCTGAGAGCAACTCCTGGCCAACAACCAGCCAGGAAATGAGATTTCAGTCCTTACAACTGCAAGGAACTGCCTCCGACCTGAATGAGCTTGAAAGTGGATTTTTCCCAGAGCCTCTAGACTAGAACTCAGCCTGACTGATACCATCATTTCAGCCTTGGGACACCCTGCACCAAAACTCAGTTATGCCGTGGCTGTGCTGGAACTTCTGACTTACAGACTGTGAGCTAATAAACGAGTGTTGTCTTAAGTTGCTAAGTTTGTTTTAATTTGTTATGCAGCAATAGAAAAATAATACATAGGATAATGGAGGAGACAGGCACATGAATAAAAAAATTCAATATGCTATGGTAAATGTTACAAAATGTTGCTTTTTTCTTTCTTTCTTTCTTTTATAATATGGGCACCTCAAGATAGAGCAAGATTCCTTGCAATTTTACCTGGTTCTGCCATTTAAAGCATTATATGCACTAGTCTGGAATTTTCCAAAATGAAGAGATTTCTTAAATTTGAGACTAAAATATATAAAATACATAGCTTTTCCACTTTTTGGAAAGGAGGGAATTTTAAAAGTACATGTGTTTTTAAATCCATCAAGTTTGCTCCAAGTGATGGATGTCCATAATTACAAAGTAATATTTATTTAACAAACACTTTTTGTCAGGACGTGAAAAATTCTCATGATGAAAAATAGAATTCTGGGTATAAAGCAATTGCTCACCGAATTGAATAGATACTGTTCGAATCCTTAGAAAGGCATTAAGTTCAAGAGCAGAAACTTTGGAATTCTAGGTTGATTCCCACTTCTGCGACTTTAAGTTTTATGTACCTCTGCAATTTACTTAATTGTCCTGAGCCTCAGTTTTCTCTTCTGAAAATGGGGGAAATAGTGAGAGTATGTGAAGTCCTTATCCCAGGACCTGGCACATAGTAAGAATTCACTAAATGCCATCATTACTCTCAATCTGTTTCTTGGGGATGATTTGTAGGATGATCAGCTGATGAATTTTAAAAGTAAAATTCAAGAATGACATGAGTACTGGTGAGTACTGGTCACAGAGGAAGTGAAATCTCATTTTTTCTAAGTTTTTAGACCAGGGTTTCTCAATAGCGGCACTACTGGTATTTGGAGCTGGATAATTCTTACTTGTGGGGAGTTGTCCATTGTAGAGTATTTAGCAATATCTCTGGCATCTACCCACTAGATGCCAGTAGCATCTGCCCCCAATCCCCCTGCCGTTGTGACAACCAAAACTGTCTCCAGACATTGCCAAATGTTTCCTGGAGGGCAAAACTCCCTCCATTTGAGAACCACAGATTTAGAGAGACAAGTCTTGTGCTAGTTCTGCTTCAATCATTTTTATTAACTAATGGAAAGCATGTGCACATAAAGCAGTGGAAATTAGTCCTGGAAAGGGCATCTACAGAAGGCACTTGGACCTTGGTTTCCTTAATGCAACTGGAAAAGTCAGCTGCTTAGACAAGAAAATGATAAATCCCTCCACCTCCCTCTCGCTTGGATAGAATCCTGGAGGCATCCTACCCCAGGTACAGGACAGCGGTCATTCCAGAACTTCGGCCATATCTTCTGTGTAGCCCGAGGGGGCAGGAACCTCAGGGCCACCTGAACTCCATTTCTCTCTCTACCTTTGGCCATTGTTTGGCAGTAGAAGGAAAATTAAAACGTATCCCCATTCGTGGGCAGAGAGTTGTGCAGTCTTCATTCCATTTAGAGAAATGTTTCTCTTCCTTTATATGAATCTGGACTTTGCTCTCTCTGAACCACTGTTTGTCTTCCGGTGATGTGTGTTGGTAAGAAGAGGAGGCATATTCAAATCCCACACTGGCTTGGAGGTCCCAGGAGCCCAATTTAGAATTGCAAAGCCCACCCTAGATTCTCCTGCTCAAGCCGACTGTTCCACCCACCCCTGTTCCCAAGTCCTCCGTGGCTTTTATTCTAGTGTAATTTTGACATGTAATTTTACGTTTTATTTGCTCCCACATTGTAAGTCCATTTAATTAGCTCTACCCTCTGGTAAGTCTGCTTCATCCACACAGCGTGGTGGTTATGTGGTATGAGAAATTAGGCAGAAAAGGAAGTGTGGCTGGTTCCACATTCACCCTTTGAGCCCAAGGTAGTCATATTGTATCAAGAGGGACTGTAGATCTCAGGTTCCAAGAGGTAGTGGTCAATAGAGCAGTGTGTGATTGTCACAGCAGTGAAGGGAGAGGTGAAAGGGCCCCAGGATCTGGAGAAGCAACACCCGAGAGGGCAACATAGGAGAGACGAGAGCTATCCCCTCTCCTTCCCAGTACACTCAAGAAAGGGGACACCTGGGCAGTGGGGTGGGCAGGAGAGGGGGAAGAGGTGTGAGTTAAGCTTATGCCAAATTCTTGTTTCTTTACAACTAGAGTTTGAAAAGAAATTAATTTGGAAGGTCAGTAAAAAGTAAAAATCTCCATAAATAAATGATTGTGACCAAATACCCTATAAAGCTCTGGAGAAGGATTTACTTCAGCATTCCTGCCCTCTGGCCAGAAAAATTCATTCAGAGTTCTGTTTCTGAGTCTGTCAATCTTCGTTTTTACAAAATCATTTCTTTTTTGTTATCCCTCTAAAAGGTTTGCATCTAGAATTTGAGGAAGCTCTGGGTTACATAATTTGACTGCCTTTGCCTTGAAAACGTGTCTATCTGATCAAATTCACCGGGTAAACTTTTTCCTTTTATATATGTCAAAGAAACAGAAATAATTTGATTTGGTTTGATTTGTTAATTTCTTTTTTTATTCATTCAAACACTTCAGTATTCTACGTTGCTCAGTCATTCCCCTCCTCTCCCTTACTTTCATCTAAAATAGTTCTCATGCTCCCTATTTCTAAACATTTTCACTGCCTTCCTTCAGTACAGCACACAAAACTTCCTTTCCAGTAATAACTCATTGGTGGTGCTGAGAGAAAAGCACAGACTTTAAGGGGCAAAACAGTTGATTTAAAATTTTTCTCTTTTCTCTTTCTGATAATGATTATAGTTCTGACTCTATTTTATTTGTCTGCTGAGGCTTATTAGAACCAGTTATATTAGCTCATCCTCTAGAGAGGTGTCCCAGGAGCATTACCCCAGAACTCCTACGAGGATGCGGATCTCCTCTGGGAAAAGGCGGGTACCCAGGTGATTTGCTAAACCAGAAGCTGCTGTCACTATATTAGCAGACTGATCTCTTCTGATATGTCCATTTAATAAGGTACAATGCTCTGGATGACAGCCCCGTCTGCTTTACTCCAGCCTTGCCCCGGATGGAGAGTGTGCGTGTCCTCAGCTATAGTGTCAGGAAAGTAGCTGATGGAAAGAGTGCAGCTCAGATTTGTGACACAATGGAAAGGTTTGGGTGGTGGAAAGACTTCAAATCAGGACTTTGTCATTAATTGTGTGACCTTGGATAGGTTACCTAACCCCTGGGAACTGCAATTTCCTCATGTGTAAAAATGGAACAAGGGTATAAACCTTGTGAACTTGTTGTGAGAATTTGAGAAAATAAATAGGTGAATGTGTGTGTGCAGTAGGAGAATACAGTACAAAAAATCAGCATGGAGTTTTAAAAAATGTGAGAAATTTGACTATATATCCAAGGTTCTACTAGTAGTGGTCCTTGGTCTGTAATGTAGGTAGAGGTATGGATTAATTTTATTTTTATTTATTTTTTTTAAATAATTTTATTTATTTATTTTTCCCCCAAAAGCCCCAGTAGATAGTTGTATGTCATAGCTGCACATCCTTCTAGTTGCTGTATGTGGGACACGGCCTCAGCATGGCCGGAGAAGTGGTGCGTCGGTGCGCGTCCAGGATCCGAACCCAGGACGCCAGTAGCAGAGTGCTCACACTTAACCGCTAAGCCATGGGGCCGGCCCATGTATGGATTAATTTTAGGTTTTGTTAAATGAAGTATGCATATTGAAAAATTTAAGGTGTATCAATTAGAAATTGCATTCAGCTAATAATAAAAATCTTGACTAAAGTGACTTGAACAAGATCGAAGTTTATTTGTTTCACATGAATGAAATCTGGAGGTGGGCAGTACAGGGCAGATCTGGCTGCTCCTTGGTCATTAGGGCTCAGGCTCTTCTTTCTGCCCCATTGTCCTTAGGCTTCCATCCTCAAAGTTGCCTCATGATGCATGATGGTTTCTGGAGTTCCAGCTATCAGACCTATATTCCAAGCAGGATAAAGGAGGGAAGGACAAAGGAACACAGGCCAACTGTCATTACTCTTTTAATAAGCCTTCCCAGAAGTCCCAACCAACAGCTTCTTACATGCTGTTTCCCTTCTATCTGTGAAACTCAGACGTGGAGTTTTTCAGCAAGGTATATTTCCCAGAGTTTTATTGCTAAGGAAAAAAGGGAGAATGGCTAACAGGCTCTGCCACAAGGGTAACCAGTAAATATTAGAAAAAGAATGAGAAACTTCCAAACAAGTAGAAAGAAAGGAAAATGTGGAACAAAGAAAAGTCCATCAATCCAATAGATAGCAGGAAAGGAATAAAAAGAAGCCAAGAAAAATCATTATAAAGAAAATGCACAAAATAAGATGGAGTACATAATTCCAGTGTAAGTGTAATCCTAATCAATGTGAATGGACTTAACCCACAGATGAGAAATAGTTGAATAGGAAAAATCAAACAAAACTCACCTGTGTGCCGTTGACAAGAAACACACTAATTGTAATGGAGGACACTAATTGTAATGGAGCAAAGGGGCGGGGTGGGGGTCTGTGTGTGATATATAACAGGCAAATACCTGTTAAAGGATAATATTTTTAAAAGGTAAAATCGTGATTCTTATATAAATAGAAAATGAAACATTAAAGATTTTATTTAACTCTTTAATTAATGAGGGAACCAGTAACATGCTATAAAGGAGAATGCAAAGTTTTTTATACTCTTTTTATAGTTGAATCAGGAAGGAATGCACAAATAGATGCAAAATTGGTTAATATCCACAGAGTGATAATAAATTGCATTTCCCTGGACACAATTTTTATTTCTATGGACAAGAATTATTTGCATTACTATCAGTTGTCTATAAAACAACTCAAAGACAATGAAAGGCACGAACTCTATAGAGTCAGAAAACTCTGAAGGGTGTGCTCTCAAACAATGCTTCCTTTTCCATTGAAGACACCAAGTAACCTTTGGTCTCTGTCAGTCTTCCACAATTTTCCCTAGTCTCTCCTCTCCTTTTGTGATCATAACAACTTCAAAGGAAGATTATTCTTAAGTTTGATTTGCAAAATCCACGTCCATACAGTAACTTGACCAACTACAAAACTAATTTCCGTCTAGTTTTCATAAGGAATACCAGGATGATCTTTTAAAAGATTTGCTCTCCTGTGACTAGGAAACTCTTGCCGTCAAATTTCACCTATGGTATCTGTAAATTTGGGCGAATTTCTTTCTTCTTAAAGTCCTCAAAATTTCTGAAGTTTCCTGCTCTGCCAGGAAATAACCTCCCTCACCTCCTGTAAGGCTGGGATCCTTTCAGCAAGACTCCAGCCAGTTTTCCTCGGAGGGCCGTGTAAGCATGAGCTCCATAAGTATAGTCAACCTTAGCTTCCTCAAAGTGGCTGCTCATAGCTGATGAAATAAGCATCATTCTCAAACATGGCACTCCAGGTAAGGCCCTGGTGTATGATCGATTCATCCAGTTGTATCCTGGTAAGGAGGAGAACAGATTCTTATCTAAGCCTTGCAAATAACTATATTGCCCTGAAAAGTAAGGAGACTCAGTAACGGTTTCTGAATTCTGTGTGATAGATGAGGATCAAATATAATTTCAAAATGTTTCATTTCAATTTACAAAAGTAGAGCCTACTAAATTTTATAGGTTACAGATAGCTTAAGAAGAACGAAAAGGGTTTAATTATATAATCAGAATATAGAACATTGAAACAAAATCAACAACATTCCAAAAAACAACCACAGTGAAATTGCCCTCATCAGTTCATTCAGTCTTACATAATTAATTCTTGTTCCTTGGGTCTTGGGTTAGCAGTCTTCTTGACTAAAAACAGTCCTGGAGATCTTGACTCAGTCCCATGGTATGGTCTGAAAATTGTTTAAGAGATGCCAGCTCAGAAGCTGGTACCCTAGAGACTATGTTTGAAAGCGTTGATGGTTTGAAGTACCTGGTACAGTCCTTTTCTGTACTGAGAAAAGGCTCTGAGACCGTCCTCCTTGCTGAAGATAAAATCTGGCCTGTAGCTTACAGCAGAGCCTTCAGGCAAGCGTTAGAAGAAAACAAAAACTATCTTTAGATGGCAGAGACTTAAAATAGCTGTGGTTAATTTATAACTGGTAACCTTCAAATGTGAAAAGTCTGATGAGGGGTGCCTAATAATAATGCAGCTAACAAGGAAATGTGGTTGCTTCTATGGCATGCCAAAGAAAGATAATAAAGCCATTCCAAAAAAGGAATAAATAGAGCCAGCCCTGACGGCCTAGTGGTTCAAGTTTGGCAGGCTCCGCTTCGGTAGCCTGGGTTCGGTTCCTGGGCGGGGAACCACACCACTTGTCTGTCAGTAGCCGTGCTGTGGTGGCGGCTCACATAGAAAAACTAGAAGGACTTACAACTAGAATATGCAGCTATGTACTGGGGCTTTGGGGAGGGGGAAAAAAGGAGGGGAGAGAGAGGAATATTGACAATAGATATTAGCCCAGGGCAAATCTTTCCCAGAAAAAAAAAAAAGGAATAAATAGGAAAACTGTCCATAAGGATAATGATTAAGCTTATATTCAAAGAAATCTGATTCATAAAAATGTTCTCCATTTTTTTTTACATAATTTTTACAGAGGAAAAATTCTTGAGATAGAACAATGATGATGAGACATAATATACCAAGAATATACTAAGAATATCAACTAAAGAGATTCAAGAGTAGGGCCTAGACATCTGTATTTTCCTAAAACTCCATAGGTAAATCTGATGTGCATCCTCATTTAAAAACCACTGGCCTACAGCCCCGTGGCTTAGCGGTAAGTGCGTGCGCTCTGCTAGTGGCGGCCCGGGTTTGGATCCTGGGCGCGCACCGATGCACCGCTACTCCCGCCATGCTGAAGCCACGTCCCTCATACAGCAACTAGCAGGATGTGCAACTATCACATACAACTATCTACTGGGGCTTTGGGGGCGAAAAAAGGAGAAGGATTGGCAGTAGATGTTAGCTCAGAGCCGGTCTTCCTCAGCAAAAAGAGGAGGATTAGCATGGATGTTAGCTCAGGGCTGATCTTCCTCACAAAAAAAAAAAAAAAACAAACCACTGGCCTAGAAGATACTAGATTCAAATGAAAGAAATAAGACTGTGGCCAGGCCAAGGTAACAAGTTAAATAATAACTGAAATTATGGTTGAGAACACTATACTGCTGTTATCTAACATCATCAGGCAAAGAGTTGCAGGACTCTGATAAATATAGGAAAACACAACACAACTATTTCATAAGAGTTTTGTTTGTTTTTGGGTTTTTTTTTTGGTGAGGAAGATTGGCCCTGAGCTAACGTCTGTGCCAATCTTCCTCTATTTTGTATGTGGGACGCCACCACAGCATGGCTTGATGATTGGTGCGTATGTCTGTGCCCTGGATCTGGGCTGCAAACCCCAGGCCACCCAAGCGGAGCGTAAACTTAACCACTACACCACCAGGCTGGCCCCATCATAAGAGTTTTGATCAGTATTTTCCTTGAGGGTAAAACAGATCATGGACAGACAGGACGTTGACAAATTTCCAGAGACTTCCTACAAAGCATACCATTTCTGAAATATTTATATTAACAATGTTATATCTATACAAATTTAACCTACAGAAGGCTGAGCTTCTTTTCTGATTTGACAGAAGCCATTCTCAGCAACTCCTACAACAATACCACATGCACAAACCCAGCACCTCGCTTTTTATAAGGTTAAAGAACTAGTCTTGTGATTTCCAGGGGCCCCCTAAGGAGTCTCAAGATAGATTTAGGTGTAAAAGCTATCTTAATTTCCTGTACATTTAAAAATGGTTAAAATGGTAAATTTTATGTTATATATATTTTATCACAATAAAAAGATAAAAAATTTAAAAATTAAAAAAATGATAAGGCCGGCCCAGTGGTGCAAGTGGTTAAGTGCGAGTGCTCTGCTGCGGCCGCCCAGGGTTGGCCGGTTCGGATCCCGGGCGTGCACCGACGCACTGCTTGGCAAACCATGCTGTGGCAGCATCCCATATAAACTGGAGGAAGATGGGCACAGATGTTAGCCCAGGGCTAGTCTTCCTCAGCAAAACAAGAGGAGGATTGGCAGATGTTAGCACAGGGCTGATCTTCCTCACACACACACAGAAAAATTATCTTCCATTTGTAATGACCCAAAGATATATCTTCTCTGTAACATATAAAAATAGGAAGCAAAAGTATATAAAATTAAATTATGGTTAGTAATCAACATTTTGGTATTCTACCTTAGATGACTGCATATACTAGAAAGCCAACTCAAACTAGCTTGGGCAAAAAGGAAATGCACTGGGTCAGGTAACTGAGAAGTTCAGGAGTTGAATAACTTCGGCACGGGCGACTCTAGGTGCTCAAATCAAGTCTTTGGGTATCTGTCTTTCTCCATCTCTTGGTTCTGTTTTCCTCTGAGCTGGCCCTGTTCTTCAGCAGACTGTCTTCTCATGCTGGAAGGATAACCCCTGGCAGCTTTAAGCTCACATGATCCTCAGTGTCTCAGAGCTCAGACAATGCGAGATTCATATTGTCTCTTTTTCTCTGAGTATCTGATTGTTCTCCCTAAAAAGTCCTTAAGTAGCTCTATTTGGAGCAGAAACCCATCCTTGAGCTAATCACTGACTCCGGAAGGCTGGGATACTCCAAATGCTCAGCCTGGATTACGTGCCTACTCCTGCGTTTGAGGAGGTGGGGCTCCTTGATCCCCAGACTTATCACGTCATTTAGAATAGGGAGCAGGTGTTCTCTGCACCGAGCATGATGCTAACTGTTTTCATGAAAAGGCAGCCTTGTTTAGCGGAAAGGACACCAGATGGGAATTCAAAAGACCTCAGTTTTAGTTCTGGCTCTGCCACCTCCTAACTGTGTGATCTTAGGCAGGTTATTTCACATCCTCAGACACCAGTATTTTACCTATAAAATGAATGCGTTGCATTAGATGATTCCAGATCTAAATGTCTATAACTGTGTTTTATTAATTCAGAAAGAATCAAGGTTCATTCTTCTATTTTGGGGCTCAAAACAAGATGGAGAAGTAGGTTCTAGTAGTCTTACTCAATGGTCTTCTGTTTGTCAATAACAGAAACTCATTCAACCTAGCTTAGGTAAAAGAACAAAAGTCCAGAACTTTACATAAAAATCCACAGTATCTCACAAGAACCCAAGGACAGGAGTGGACCTCATGAGAGCTGAGAACCAGGAACTGGAAAACTACCAGAAACTATTATTTCTTCCCTCTTTCTCACTCTCCCTCCCTCCCTCCCTCCCTTTCTCTTTCAATCTCTCTCACTCTGTCTCTCTCTCTCTGGCCAGATCATTTTTTTCCTCTATCCTTTACCTTGCACATCAGTTCCCTTCTTCTCTTTAAATGTCTACTTTCCCTGCTTCTCCTGGCATGTGCATGAGAATAATTTGCCATGATGGCAGCTTCTGCTCATCAGTTTCCATAACTCTTATTCAAGCTAAAAGGCAGAGTCAATCATCTCTGAACCCCAACTCCAATCAGATTGCCTCACCTCAGGTCAAGTGTCCATTCATGGCCAGCAAAGCAGAGTCATCAATCACAAAGATGACTGCCTCATGGAGATAAAGAATCCTCAATGAAAGGAGGGTATTGAACTGGAAAGACACCTAAAAAGGTATCTATTTCAGGGCCAGCCCAGTGGCATAGTGGTTGAGTTCGTGTGCTCTGCTTTGGCAGCCCAGCGTTCGTGGGTTTGTATCCTGGGCACAGACCTACGCACAGCTTATCAAGCCATGCTGTGGTGGCGTCCCACATACAAAATAGAGGAAGATGGACACAGATGTTAGCTCAGGGATAATCTTCCTCAGAAAAAAAAAAGGTATCTATTTTAACAGGGTAATTTATCTATACAGACAAGTGCAATTGACTACTGTTAAGAAAGAAGAACTTGACAAGAAATAACAAGTGTTAGCGAGGATGGAGAAAAGGGAACCTTTGTGCACTGTTGGTGGGAATGTAAATTGGTGCAGCCACAATGGAAAACAGCGTGGAGTTTCCTTAAAAATTTTTAAATAGAACTACTATATGATCCAGAATTTCCACTTCTGGGTATTTATCCAAAGGAAATGAAAACACTAACTCAAAAAGATATATGTACCCCCATGTTCATTGCAGCATTATTTACAATAGCCAAGACATGGAAGCAACCTGTGTCCATCCATGGTTGAATGGATAAAGAAAATGTGGCATATATATACACAATGGAATATTATTCAGCCACAAAAAAAGAATGAAATATTGCAGTTTACGACAACATGGATGAACCTGGAGGGCATTATGCTACGTGAAATAAGTCAGACAGAGAAAGACAAATTCCATATGATCTCACTTATATGTGGAATCGAAAAAAAAACACCCAAAACTGAACGTGTAGATACAGAGAATAGATTGGTGGTTGCCAGAGTCGTGGGGTGGGTGAAACGGGTGAAGGAGGTCAAAAGTACAAACTTCTAGTTACAAAATAAATAAGTCCTGGGGATGTGATGTACAGCGTGGTGACTGTACCATATATTTGAAAGTTGCTAAGAGAATAGATCTTAAAAGTTCTCAACACAAGAAAAAAAAATTGTAACTACGTGTGGTGATGGATGTTAACTAGATTTATTGTGGTGATCACTTTGCAATATATACAAAGATTGCATAATTGTGTTGTACACTTGAAACTAACGTAATGTTATATGTCAATTATATCTCAATTAGAAAAAGAAGAAAAAAGAACTTTATAACTATAACGCTTTTAGACAAGATGCACATGATTAAAAAAACCTTCTTGGAAAGGAGTGGATTCAAAGAGTATAGGAAGCTGAACATGAGTCATAATAACCATTTAAAAAACTCAGTGGGGAAAAAACACAGTGGGAAGTGTAACCACAAGTATAACACATAAATAGTTTTAGGGTCTATATGATTTATATACATTTGTCAGTGAGGATATTGATACATTAATATATGGATTTGGTGGTATTTCTTTTCTGAAATCTATTAGAATAACCAGATGGGCCAATTTCCAACAGCAGCTCCCAGGCTAATGTGTTCTGATTCCAGCTCTTAGAAGAAAGGCCATCTGATGGAATGCCCAGGCAGAATCACAAGGCGTTTCATGTGGACACTCTCATCTCTGGTCACAGCTCTAACACTTCTGTATACATATAAATATAAATATATATATTACATATATATAGAAATAAATCTGGACATTTCATTGAAATGGAATCCTATAATATATGGTCTTTTGTGTCTGGCTTCTTTCATTTAGCACAGTGTTTTTGTCCATGTTGTAGCATGTATCAATACTTCATTACTTGCTATGGCTGAATAATATTCCATTGTACAGATAATACCACATTTTGTTTATCCATTCAACTGTTAATGGACATTTGGGTTGTTTCCACCTTTTGACTATTGTGAATAGTGCTGCTGTGAATGTTTGTGTATGAGCTGTTGTTTGAACACCTGTTTCCATTTCTTTTGGGTATACACCTGGGTAGGAGTGAAATTGCTGGGTCATAAGATAATTTTATGTTTAAATAACTAAGGTACTGCCAAACTGTTTTCCAGCTGCGTCATTTTACATTCTCACCAGCAAGGTATGAGGGTTCCAATTTCTCCACATCCTTGCCAACACTTATTTTCCTTTTTTTTTTTTTTTTTTTTTTTGTGAGGGAGGTCAGCCCTGAGCTAACATCCGCGCTAATCCTCCTCTTTTTGCTGAGGAGGACCGGCTCTGAGCTAACATCTATTGCCAATCCTCCTCCTTTTTTTCTTCCCCAAAGCCCCAGTAGACGGTTGTATGTCATACTTGCACATCCTTCTGGTTGCTGTATGTGGGACACGGCCTCAGCATGGCCGGAGAAGCAGTGCATTGGTGCGCGCCCGGGATCTGAACCTGGGCCGCCAGTAGCAGAGCGCGAGCACTTAACCGCTAAGCCACCGGGCCGGCCCAATTTTCCATTTTTTTGACTATAACTATCCTAGTGAATCTGAAGAGGTATCTCGTTGTGGTTTTGATTTGCATTTCCCTAATAGCTAAGTTCTTAGGTTTTTGATTGCACAGAAAAGACTGTTTGCTCTCAGAGGCATGGATTGTATCTTATGGGTTTAATATTCTCAGGGCTGAGAATACAGTAGGTGATTAATCATCACCTGTTGACAAATCTTTCATTTGCCAAACATTTACGAAGAGTGTCTGAGCTTTGTGAATTAGCTCAGCACCAATCCAAAAGAGTTATATTTAGCTTCAGGGGGTCAGAAGATCAGAGCGCATAGATACATTCTGGACACTCTGTGACAACAGGCTCCTAAGCTGGCAAATTCACACCTCAACATGAAGCAGCAATGGAAGCTTTAGAAGCTCTGTAATTCATTGCACCAAATGGTGGCTGAAGGTCAATTATAGCGAACACAGGTATTGGCTGCTGTTTTCATCTCTCTCTTCATTTTTAATATAATGTGTCTTGGCAGAAACCTCTGAAGGCAGATGGGTGCCCACTTCCCAGAGGTGTTTGGTGAATTAATGTGAGTCAAACACTCCAAGATGATAAGACTTCTGCTGTAATTGAACGGTCAGGTGCTCTTATTAATGAGACTTTTAATTCTGAGCATTTACTACATGGAAGATACTGTCCCAGGCAATTTATTAATAGCTGAGAATGTAATGCACAGCTTTCAGACATTATCTCAATCTTAATAATAGCTCTTTCCCCTGCTGCAGCACTGGGTCTGTCTGGGTTCACATCTGAGCTCTGCCACTTACTAGCTGTGAGATTTAACCTCTGTGAGCATCGATTTCCTCATCTATAAGGATGGAAATTAAAATGCCCATCTCTTAGGGCTGTTTTCAGGATGAGCTAAGATAACCAGGTTAACTTACTACAATGTCTGGTACCTGGCAAATGTCAATACATGTTAGTTCCCTTTGCCGTCACTTAAAAGTAGGGACATTATAGATATTATTCCTCTTACTTTGTAGATGGGAAAAGTGAGGCACAAGCCTCACAGTGAATGAGAAGTCATCACCCTTTGTGGTGTCTTCCCAGCTCACAACCATTTCCAACTCCCTGGGGACTGCACCCTGAACCAGGGTGACGGACCCACGGCAGTCATGTTTGTACCACAAGCCACTGCCCCTGGGGTCACCGTTGATTGAATTGAGGGAGAAAGGTATGCGACTAAAGTGGACCTATCAGATTCTTGCACAAGAATTTGGAATTGAGACCAAGAGACAAAAAGTTAGAATCTGTATGTGGCTAGAAGTGTGTCACATAACTTAGGATCTAGATGCCACTACATTCTGGGACATGGATGGGGGAAGTGGCGAAAGCTGGTCCTTGGATAGAGAAGAGGGAAAGTAGATATGCAGAGAGAAGCAGCAACGAAAGTTTAGAAAAGATCCCAATTGCTTTCCAGTACCTGGTTCTACTCTATTCTGAGCCCTGCTCACATTTTTCCCTTTGGATTCCATGAGACACCCACCTGCATCCTTATAATAAATTCCCTCATGTTGATTCTCAAAGTTTGGTGGGCAAGGTTTTCACAGGCCATGATCTCAAATGGGCAAATGATTGAACTTTATTTTCCTGTAACTCGATTATATTTTGAGCCCTCATTCCACCTGATTGCAGAGAAGCAATCAAGTAAGCTCTAGGTAAACTCAGTCATTTCAGCACTTTTCAGGCATTTTAGGTTTCACTCAATTCAGGATATTCTCACACATTTCCTTCTCTCCATGTTGTCATCTCTGGACTTCTTGGGCATCCTGGCCTCAGGGGAGGCATTTGGTCCATGCTTATCCCCCTGGAGAGAGCTGTAACCGAGATGTGATGCATTCCTTCTGATCCCAGCTCGTCTTGTCTTTGCAGTTCACTCTCCACCCACCTTATTGTGCATAACAGCTCTCCACAGGTCTTTGGCCACTGTCAGACACATTTGTGCCCCTTTTAGGAACTCATCAGCATCTAAATATTTTTCTATCCTGTTTTTTATATAAAAAGGTTTTTGACTACAGTCTGGGCAATCTTTAATCTGCAGGAAGTACAGTTGTTTAGTTATTCTTCTAATTTCTTTCTAATATCTTGTTTACAACATAAACTTTGTGCATTCATCTTTTTAGGGGACAGCCTTTTGAAACTTGAAATTTCTTTTTCTCTCATAAATCCCAGCTGTTGTAAATCAAAAGTGTTGGATTTTAAGACTATTGTTTCTACTATAAATTTCAAGAATCTACCTTGGAACTAATTTGAATTTCAAGAACGTAATTTGGAACTCAAGTCCACTTGGCTGAGACATTGCATAGTGGTGCATAGACTTACCTGGGGAGGGCCAAGGGGTAACTTACAGGAACTGCACATTTCATCATGCTGCATGAGTCTGAGTTGATTTCTTGATGACTGTGAGCTGAAAACTCTGGTTTCATTCCCAAGAATTCTTTCCATCCTTTGACCCTGCCTTTCTCTTACAATTTCCAGGATTATCTCCTCTCTAGCGTTCAATCTGCCTTCCACAATCATTATGTCAATTGGGACACAGATGCTGGAGGGCAGATGGAAAGGCTGTACCAAAGTTAGACCTACATTTGCAAGACCAAGTGAAACACAATGCCCATTCTCCGGAAGCCAAACTGCTTTTAGAAGGAGAGAAAGGAATGGCATTCCATCAAGCATACTTGTCATTCCCTAACTATGGTTTCAGATTGTCTTTATACCTTGGCCCATGGAGAGCCTTGATGTTAAATTCTGTTCTCCCACAGCCCTTATATAGCAACTGTGTTGGGAGGCCATTTTAGACATTCCATGCTTCACTAACAGAGCAATTTCAACAAGAAAACTAGAACGGGGGAGCATCTAAGAGTCAGTTGCAGCAAATTGGAGACCAGACAATATATTCAGGATATAACTAGTTATTCAGAACAGTCAGTGAAAATCAGTTCTATGGGAGAAACACAACATTACCTTGCTTTAATATATGGCATTTATCAGTGGCACTGAGTTAGTTAGGATTGTAGGGCTCTTAGAGTAGGTATTCCTTCTTTTATTTCTAGGTTGCAGGGCACAGAAAAGTAACCTTAATGAATTTTAATGATACAATCAAAATATAATAGCAGGTGAAAAAAGTAGTAAACAAATGTACACATGTGAATCCAGTTATGTAATATATCTATCCATACATACACATACATGTGCATGTATATCTAGACACAAACAAGAATAAAAGAAGGAAACACATAAACAGTGGTCACTTCTAGGTGGTGGAATCATGAGTAGTTTATATTTCCCTCCTAACACTTTTATATACATCCCCAATTTTTTATTATTCTTATCAAGAGAAAATAATTAACATCATACCTTTTTAAAGGGTGGAATGAAACTTCCAATTCTCATAAGATAAAGTGAGGTAAAAAGATAATCTGAAAACTCTCCTGCCTTATTGCCTAGAAATGCTTGATGAAATGTAGCAAAAATTATTTTAAATGCATGAATGAACCAGCAAGAGAGAAAGGAAGGCCCAAGCACATCGGTAACAAAGGGGAAAGTGAGTGGTGAGGATGTGAGATGCTGCTGCAGCTGGGGTTAGGCCTGGGATTCCTGAAAAAAGCAGTTTTTTAAGTGTACTCTCACTGACAGAGTAGTTAGGAAAAACATGGGTACATCCACTGGCATAGAGAGAAAAAAGGCATTTGTATGCTCCTGTCTGGGTGGGGAAAATGTCCATCTGAGAAACAACATCTCCAGGTCTATTTCTACCCCAAATTTGGAGGTTCAAATTTGCAGATGATCCAGGAACCACAAGTATAAATGACCTCCAAGATGACAAATGACCAAAAAGGTGGTCCAGGTATGGTGATCTCTCTGTGGCAAATGCAAAACAGCTCTTGAGGGACACACCTGAAACCCAGGCCACAGGGGATTCTCACAGAAAAATGGGCTTCTCTAAAGATAAGCTCACAAACAAAAATGATGAAATGCAGAAGGGCAAAATCCTCCAGGAGAGTCAGCAGACACAGTAGAACACTTCACATAAGAGAATGACAATTTGAAAGAGAATGTAAAATAATCCCATTTAAACTGATTAACGGCCTAAAAGATGTAATTAAAACACCAAGAAAAGAACAAGTTCTATGAAAGGCACTGTTGTATGACACATATGAGCATGGAATCTGGAGCTAAACTGCTGGGTTCAAATCCCAACACTACCATCCATTAGCAGAGGGTACCGCTCATTAGCTTGATTCCTTTCCTTCTTTTTTTTTTTCTTGTGAGGAAGAGTGGCCCTAAGCTAACATCTGTTGCCAATCTTCCTTTTTTTTTTTTTTTTGCTTGAGGAAGATTAGCCCTGAGCTAACACCTGTGCCAATCTTCTTCTACTTTATATGTGGGCACCGCCACAGCGTGGCTGCTGAGTGGAGTAGGTCTGCACTGGGGATCCAAACCTGTGAACCCAGGCTGCCAAAGCAGAGCATGCAAAACTTTAACCATTCAGACATTAGGCTGGGCCCAAACCATTAGCTTTATTTCTTGATGACTGTGAGCTGAAAACCCCAGTCTCCCAAGAATGCTTTCCATCCTTCGACCCTGCCTGCCTCTTAGACTTTCCAGGAGTATCTCCTCTCTAATGTTCAATCTGCTTTCCACAATCCTTATGTCCATTGGGGTGAGTCACTTAATATTTCTGTGCCTCAGGTCCCTCCTCTATAAAGTGGGAATATTAATGGTACCTACATCACTGGGTATAGCGAGGATTAAATGTGTTAATACTTGTAAAGTGCTTAGAAGACTGCCTATCAAACTATATCACTATATATGGTAGATATAGATATAGGTTATATCAGTATACATTATATGTATATTATATATATATATTCTAAATCCATGAATTTAAAAATAGACTCTCAGATACCAGACACAAAAACCCAACCACATGCTGTTCACAAAAGGCACACTTAAAATCTAAGACTCAGAAAGGCTGAAAATGATGGAACGGCAAAAAAATTATACCAGGTAAATACATATTTTTAAAAATTGACAGCACATTACTCAGTAGCCACAACAGAGGCCAGAAGACAGTGTAATTATGCTGATATTAGACAAAAAAGACTTTAAAACTTTTTAATTTTTTAGGGATAAAGAAGGTCATGGCAAAATGAAAACATAAACCATTCACCAGAAATATTCAACAGTTCTGATGTTCTATGCACCAAACAACATAATGTAATTGACAGAATGAGATGGTAAAACAGAAAAATTCACATTCAGAATGTGGCAGACAAAAATAGAATATGAAAGATTTGAACAACACAATTTACATGACTCAGTGTATACCGAAAAAGTCAAGGTTTTCTGACTACAATGTACTACAATTTGAAATTAGTTAACAAAATATAACCTCTCAAAAATCATAAAAACACATTTCTAAATAGTTTATGTGTCAAAAAAGAAACCTTGAGGGAAATGAGTACATATTTAGCAGTAAAAGACAATGATGACACCACATAATAAAACATGTGGGATGCAGCTAAAGTAGAACTTGAGTCATTAATGGTCTTAATTGCATACATTAGAAAAGAAGCCTGAAAAGTAACGAGAAATGTCCATTTTCCAGTTATAAAACAAATATGACAAACCCAGGAAAGTAGAAGCTGGGACATAAAAATAAAAACAGAAATGAATGAAATACAAAACTAAGAAACAATAGAGAGAAATCACAAAACCAAAAGTTGTTTAAAAAACAAGTTAAAATAAGATGACATAAAATAGTCAAAACAATCTTGAAAAAGAACGAAGTTGGAGGATTTACACTTTTCAATTTCGAATTTACTACAAAGCTATGGAAATCAAGATAGAGTGGCATTAACAAACTGTTACATTAATGGTCAATAGATTTTCAACAAACATGCTAAGAAAATTCAATGGGGAAAGAATAGTCTTTCCGACAAATGGTGCTGGGAAAACTAGATACCCACATGCAAAAAGATGAAATTGGATCCCTATCTTACATAACATACAGAAATTAATGTAAAATGGATCATAGATCTAAAACTATAAAACTATTAGAAAAAAAGGGTAGGAGGTAATCTTTGTGATCTTAGACAATGACTTCTTAGATGCAATACCAAAAGCACAAACAATAAAAAAAAAATTTGATAAACTGGACTTCATCAAAATTAAAGAATGCAGTACTTCAAATGATACCATCAAAAAAGTGGAAAGACAAACCACAGACTGCAAGAAAATATTTGAAAGTCATATATCTGAAAAGGGACTTGTATCCAGAATATATAAAGAACCCTTACAACTCAATAATATGAAAATAAATAACTCTATTAAAAATTTGGCAAAGGATTTGAATAGACATTTCTCTAGTGAAGATATACAAATGGCCAATAAGCACATGAAAAGATGCTTAACATCATTAGTCATTAGGAAAATGCAAATCAAAACCACAAGATACCACTTCACATGCACAAAGATGGCTATAATAAAATAAAATAAAACAGATAATAACAAGTGTTGATGAAGATGTGGAGAAACTGGAATCCTCATACATTGCTGGTGGATTATAAAATGGTGCAACCACTTTAGAATACAGTTTGGCAGTTCCTCCAAATGTTAAACATGGAGTTACCATATGACCAAGCAATTCTACTCCTAGGTATGTATGCTCGAGAAATGAAAACATATGTCCACACAGACTGGTACATGAATATTCATAAGAGCTTTATTCATAATAACCAAAAAATGGAAACAATCGAAATGCCCAGCAACTGGTGAATGGATAAACAAAATGTTGTATATCCATACAATGTTATACTTTTCAACAGTAAAGCAGAATGAAGTACTAATATATACTACAATATGGATGAACAGCAAAAACATGTTAAGTGAAAGAAACCAGTCATAAAAGACCACATATTGTATGATTCCATTTATATGAAAGGTCCAGAATAAGAAAATCCATAGAGACAGAGAGCAGATTCGTGGTTTCCTAGGGCTGGAGGAGGGAGGAATGGGGAGTGACTGCCTAATAGGTACAGGGTTTCTTTTTGGGGTGATGAAAATATTCTAAAATTAGATTATGGTGAGAACTGCAGAACTCTGTAAATATAATAAAAACTATTGAATTGTACACTTTAAGTAGGTGAATTTTATGGTATATAAATTTTACTCAATACAATTGCATTTTGAAAAAATTAAATAAAAGGACGTTAAATGCAATGTGGTATCCCAGATTGGATCCTGGAACAGAAAATGGACATTAGTGAAAAAACTGGTAAAATGTGAATAATGTCTGTAGTATAGCTAATAGTGTTGTACTAAGGTAACTGTACTAATGTTAATTTCTTAACAAATGTACATGATTATGTGAGATATTAACATTAGGGAAGATGGGTGAAGGTTATACAGGAATCTGCATTATCTTTGCAACTTTTCTGTAAATCTGAAATTGTTCCAAAATAAAAGTAAAAAACAACCATGGCAAACTTTTAGTGCACTTGATATAGAGAGACAGAGAGAGAGACAGAGAGAGAGAGAGGAGGCACAATAAATAATCAGGAATGACACATGGGATATAAACTGCAATATAGTGGAGATGTCATCATAATACTAAGAATAATTATGTACCAGTGTTGTATAAGGTAGGTTCCTGCACTGTTACCACCTATCAGGTCTCTGGGCTTAGGATGAATTCTATAATGTGACACAGTTTGAGATAAGGAACAGGCTCTGTTGGGGGAAACCTACACTATAGGGTCAGCAAGAAGAGACGAGATACATGGTTCACTGTCCTCCATCACCGCACGGAGAGTCAGGTTAGGACCTGGGTGATGAGCTTGTCAGTGGTAGGCAAACAGACTGCTTGGCAGAGTGATCTGGATTTTAGTGTTTAATGTGTGGAGCAGTTGCTGGAGCACCTGGAGCACCCCAGCACCTGGGGAGCTGGGGGAGCTGTGGGAAGCTGCAGCTCTCCTGCCAAAGGAAGGGAGCTACTGGTTCTGTGGGAAGCTGAGTGTGGGTGCAGCCCCTCCCTCTAGGAGAAGGCAGGGCCAGTCCTAGCTGGCTTCTTGTCCAGTCTACCCAGAGAATCAGCTCTCAGGGTCATTTACGCATAATTCTACTTGACACTGATAACCAGTAAACTGAAAACATACACAAGATGTACAATTTCTTAGACAAATATAACTTAATAAAACTACTCAAGAAGAAATAGAATTTTTTGTTAGATTCATAACTTGAATCAGGAGTTTTAAAAGCCACCCTCCCCCCTCAAAAAAATAAATAAATAAATAAAACAACCCATTAAGCCCAGAAGATTTTACCAGCCAGACCCAAACTTCAAAAAACAGATAATATCTAAAACAAACTGTTCCAGTGAATATAAAACGAGGGAACACGGCCCACCTCAATCTATGAAAGAAAATAATTCTGATGGAAAAATCAGATAGGGACAGTAGGAGAAAGTAAAATTAAAGGCTAATCTCACTTATAAATATAGATGCAAAAACCCTAAATAAAACATTGGTAAACTGAATCCAGAAATGCCTATTAAAAATACATCATTACTCAGTTGGATTCATCCTAGGAATGCAAAGATGATTAAAATTAGGGCCAGCGCCATGGCTTGGTGGTTGGGTGCGCACGCTCCACTGCTGGTGGCCCGGGTTCGGGTCCCGGGCGCGCACCGAGGCACCGCTTCTCCGGCCATGCTGAGGCCGCGTCCCACATGCAGCAGCTAGAAGGATGTGCAGCTATGACGTACAACTATCTACTGGGGCTTTGGGGGAAAAATAAATAAATAAAATTAAAAAAAAAAAAGATGATTAAAATTAGAAAGTCTGTTAATGAGATTTACCATATTAACTGGTTAAAGGAGAAAACCATATGATCATCTCAATAAATGTATAAAACCTTTTGATAATATTCAACATTGTTTCATAATTAATACCCATAGCAAACTGGAAGTAGAAAGAAACTTTCTTAGCCTGGTAAATGGTAGCTACCAAAATTATAGCAATTTTCAAAATTACATAGCAAACATTATATATAATTGTGAAATGTTCAGATCAGGAACACAAGGAAGATTTGTTCTAACACCACTTCTCTTTAACATTGTACTGGAGCTTTTCACTAGTGTCATAAGACAAGAAAAAGAAATAAAAGTTATGAAGATTAGAAAGGACAAAAATAAGCACTACTCAAGAATCTACAAACTGCTAGAAATAAGGGTTTATTAAGGTTGTTGAAAGCAAAACAGTAACATTGTTGAATGTAAAATCAGTAACATTGCTATTCACCAACAGCAAAAATTATAAAATGCAATTTTTTAAAAAAAGATATGTTTTTCAATGGCAACAATAAAATACAAGGTACCTAGGAATAAATATAACAAAAAATGTACAAGATTTTTACCAATAAAATTATAAAGCTTTATTGAAGAAAATAGTAGAATACCTAAATAGATGGAAATATAAACCATATTTATTGAAGGGAAGATATAATTTTGTAGCAACAGCAGTTTCCCCCAAAATCAGTCTAATAAATTCAGTACAATTGTAATAAAAATTCTAACAAGATATTTTTCAGAACTTGACAAGATGATCCTTAAATTCATACAAAAGTTTAAAGGGTGAAGAATAGCCAAACTCTTTTTAAGAGGAAACACAAGATGTGTGTGTGTGGAGTGGAGAGAACTGATTCCAACAGACATCAACACTTTGTACAAATAATAGTGTGGTATTGGCCAAGAGGGAGACAATTAGGCAAATGGAATAGAACAGAGTACAGAAGTAAACTCATTTATATATGATAGTGGTGGCATTTAAATTACAGGAAAAGGATAGCCCCAGTGGTGCTGAGACCAAATTAATCTGAGATAAAATTAATCCAAACCACATTCCATACAAAAATAATTTCCAGACCCAAAGGTGAAAAATTATAAAGTTATTGGGAAAAATATCACATGATGTTTTAGTGACATCTGAATATGTAATTATTTTCTAAACCAAACCCAACAAGTACTAATCATAAAGGAAAAACAGATACATTTCATTACATTAAAATTAAAAACTTGTTTTATAACAAAAGGTATGAGCTACAAAAAGACAAGCCACCATCCAAGAGAAGATATTTGCTACTCATGTAACCAATATAACTAGAATCAAAAATAAAAGACAAACAACCCAAGAGAAAAATGATAAAAAGTATAAACACGCAGTACCTGGAGGAAGAACCCTGAGTGGCCATTAAACATATGAAACCAAGCTCACCATCCCCTTCTTTAGCCATTCCTATTTCCTCATTTATGAGTTGTCTCGTTATAACCTTTGTAACTTTTCTATTGTGTTCTGTGTATTTTCTAACTGATTTGCGGAAATTCTTCATGTTTTGAACTTGCTGTTTGGATCCGGCTATTCTGACCTTGCAATGTTGGCCCTGCTGTTTTTACCCTGTGGTTTCTGAGAACGTGTTTTTCACTTAACTTTTTAAATTTAAATATGATTTACACACATTTATAGTTGGTGCTTTTTGTGTCCTAAGAAATCTCGTCTACACCAAATTTACAGAGATATTGCCCTACGTTTCCTTGTGGAACTTGCAGATTTTTCACTTTCACATGCAGTAAGATGACCTATCTTGAATTATTTTTTGTGTGGTGTGAGACATGGATTGACGTTCGTTTTTTCCCATACAGATAGCCAGTTGTTCAGAACCTTTTGTTAAAAAGATCTTCCTTTCACCATTGAATTACTTTGGTACTTTGACCAAAAATTAATCGGCTATAAAAGTGTGGGTTTATTTCTGAACTCTCTCTTGTTCCATGATATTTATACCATACCATCTTAATTACTACAGCTTTACAGAAAGTCTTGTAATTGGCTAATGTAAGTCCTCCAACTTTGTTAACTTTCAAGATTGTTCTGGTTATTCTAGGTCCTTATATTTCCACATAAATTTTAGAATTAGTTCGTCAATTTCTACAAAAAATCCTACTGGTATTTTTTTAAACAGTTTTGTTGAGATATAATTCACATAACCATACAATTCACCCATTTAAAATGTACAAGTCAAGTGTAAAATTCAAGTATACAATTCAACGTGTACAATTCACGCAACGATTTTTGGTATATTACTTTATTAATTTTTAAAAGTTGTGGTAAAATATATGTAACATAATATTTGCCATTTTGATCATTTTTAAGTAAACAATTTAGTGGCATTAAGTACCTTTACAATGTGGTACAAACATCACCACTATTTCTGGAGCATTTTCATCACCCCAAACAGAAATTCTGTAACCAGTATGAGATGATTCCCCATTCTCCCTCCTCCTAGACCCTGGTAATCTCTAATCTACTTTCTGTCTCTCTGAATTTGCTTATTCTAGATATTTCATATAAGTACAACCAATCAATATTTGTCATTTTGTGTCTGGCTTATATCCTTTAGTATAATGTTTTCCAGATTCATCCATTTTATATCATGTATCATAACATCATTCCTTTTTTATGGCTGAATAATCCATGGTTTGTATAGACCACATCTTGTTTATCAATTTATCCGTTGATAGACAGTTGGGTTATTTCCACCTTTTGGCTATTGTGAATAATGCTGCAATGAATATTGTCATACAAGTGTCTGTTCAAGTCCCTGCCTTCAGTTCCTTTGGGTCTATGCCTGGGAGTGGAATTGCTGAGTCATATGGTAATTCTATGTTTAGCTTTTTAAGAAACTGCCAAACTGTTTCCATAGCAGCTGCCCCATTTTACATTCCCATCAGCAACGTTCAAAGGTTCCAATTTCTCCAAATTCTTACCAACACTTATTATTTTCTGTTTTTTGCTTTGTTTTCTTTTTCATTATAGCCATCTTGTTATGTGTGAAATCGTATCTCATTTGTTGCTTTGATTTGCATTTTTCTAATGACTAGTGATGTTGGGCATCTTTTCTTGTGCTTATTGGCCATTTATATATCTTCTTTGGAGAAATATCTATTCCTCTTTTGCCCATTTTTTAATTGGGTTGTATGTCTTTTTGTTGTTGAGTTATAAGTGTTCTTTGTACATTCGGGATACAAGTCCCTTATCAGATACATGATTTGCAAACATTTTCTCCCACTCTGTAGTTTACCTTTTTACTTTCTTGACAATGTCTTTGATGCACAAAAGTTTCTAATTTTGACAAAGTCCAATTTATCTATATTTTCTTTTGTTGCTAATGCTTTTGGTATCATATCTACATGCTGGTATTCTTACTGGGATTGCATTCAATCTTTAATTCAATTTTGGAAGAAGTGACATTGTGATACTGTAATTTATAACAAGAAATATATATTTGATCTTCTGTTTCTGGCACAGAGATCCTAAAGCCCTTGGAACTTCCTAAGTTATAAGAGTGATAAAAGCATCTTGATATTCATAACAAACCTCTTTCAACCACACCTGAGTTTATTTAATGAGGTAACTTTTGGAAAGCACCCGAGGATGCGGCTGGTTGCCAGGGGAACCAACTATGTGATTAGAGGGTTGGGCTGGAGATTGAGTTCAACCACCAATGGCCAATGATTTAATCAACCATGCCTATGTAACAAAGCCTCCACAAAAAACCCAAAAGGACAGGGTTTGGAGAGCTGGGTTGGTGAACACATGGAAGTGCTGGGAGAGTGGCATGTCTGGAGAGAGCACGGCCCTTCCCACATACCTTGCCTTATGCATCTCTTCCATCTGCCTGTTCCTGAGTTATATCCTTTTAGAATAAACTGGTAAATGTAAGTAAATGTTTCTTGTGGTTCTGTGAACCACTCTAGCAAATTAATTGAACCCAAGAAGGGGGTCGTGGGAACCTCCAAACTATAGCCGGTCAGTTAGAGGCTTAGGTAACAACCTGGACTTGCGATTGGCATCTGGAAGGGGTGGGAATCTTGTAGGACTGAGCCCTTAACCTGGGGAATCTGGCGCTTTCTCTAGGTGGATAGTGTCAGAATTGAATTGAGTTGGATTGTAGGACACCCAGCTGGTGTCAGAGAATTGCTTGGTGGTGTGAAAAATAAAACACACGTTGGAGACATCCTATCAGTGTCAGATCTTCTAACCTATGAACATGATATACCTTTTAAAATTTATTTTAGGTCTTCTCTATCTTGTCTCAGACATGTTTTATAGTTTTCCATGTAAAGGTTTTGTACATATTTTATTAAATTTATTCCTGGTTATTTTACAGTTTTTATGCTATGCTATTTTATTTTCTAATTGTTTTTTGCTAGTATGTAGAAATACAATTTATTTTTCTATATTGATCTTCTGTCCTGCAAACACCCTAAATTCAGCTATTAGCTCTAGCAGTTTTTGTGGAGTTCTAAGAATTTTCTACATATATCATTTGCAAATAAAAGATTATCTTTCTGCCTTTTCAGTCTCTATCTTTTCTCGCCTTACTGCACTGATTAGGACCTCAACTTCAATAATGAATAGAAGTAGTGTGGTGAGAGTAAACATCCTTATCTTGTTCTTGATATGGGGGAAAACGTTCATTACCATATTGTTAGGTATAATGCCACCCAGTGTTATAGGTTGAATTGTGTCCCTTCAAAAGATAAGTTTAAATCTCAGTTCCAGGTGCCTGTGACTCTTACCCTATTTGGAAATGGGGTCTTTGTAGATATAATTAAGTAAGATGAGGTTATAGAGAATTAGGGTGGGCCCTAAATCCAATGACTGGTATTCTTATAAGGAGAGAGAGATTTGGAGACACAGGAGAAGACAGCCATGTAAAGACAGAGACAGATATTGGCGTTATGCTGCCCCAAGCCAAGGAACAAGAAGCTAGGAAGAGGTAAGGAAGTATTCTTTCCTAGAGCCTTCAGGGGAAGCACAGCCCTGCCAACACCTTGATTTTGGACCTTTAGCCACCAGAACTGAGAGAATAAATTTCTGTTGTTTTAAGCCACCTAGTCTGTGGTAATTTGCTATTGCCCTAGGGAACTAATACACGCAGTCTTGTAGTAAAAGCTGTTCATGAATTTTTGGTGTTGCTATCTAGTTGTTCTGCCTGTTTTTATGTGGGAATTTGGAGACTGAGAAATTATTCTGCTGCCATTCCCATCTCCGCAGAATCTTTCTTCACATCAATAATTTTAAACTTGTTTTATGGTCTAGCATATGGTTTAACTTGGTGAATGTTCCATGTGTACTTAAAAAGAATGTGTATTCTGCAAATGGACGTAGTGTTCTACAAAGGTCAATGAGGTTGAGTTGGTTGATAGTGTTTGTTGGGTCGTCGGTCACTTGCAACCAAGAGTGCTAACTGGCACAGCATTCCTGAGGCCCAAATGTCATCACCACCCCTCTGCGGAGCCTTTGTCCCACGCCCTCAACTAACAGGACACAGTCCCCCTTCTGGATTCCCACAGCATTTTGTTTATCCTTCTTGTAAAGCTGATACTACATTCCGTTTTATAGCACAGTGATTTAAGAACATGTCTTATCTCCATTCCTAGATTGCAGATTCCTGGAGAGCAGGGAGTGTATCTGATTTACTTCTGTGTCTGCAAGGCACAGTGACTCGCACACCATAGGTATTCATTTGTTCGCAGTGTTTTGCTTCTTGCCTGGTTGTGGAGACACTTCTGCTAATAGAACTCAGTTTTACAACGCAGGGACTGGCAAGGGGCTGTATTAGATAGAGAGATCTCTGTTTTGGTATGTGATGAAACATCTTATTTTCTAAAATGTGAGATGTTTTAAATAATTTTTTTTCCCTTTTTCTCCCCAAAGCCCCAGTAGATAGTTGTATGTCATAGTTGCTTCCAGTTGCTTCCAGCTGCTGCACGTGGGATGCCGCCTCAGCATGGCCGGACAAGCTGTGCGTTGGTACGCGCCCGGGATCTGAATCCGGGCCCCTGGTAGCGGAGTGCGCGCACTTAACCGCTAAGCCACGGGGCCGGCCCCTAAATAATTTTCTTGTAATAGAAACGTCCTCTCCTACCAATCCTGAATATTTGACAGACTAAATCAAATAACTAAAAGGAACTTAAAAAGCCTTAGGTGTAATATTTGACATTTTACATTTATGAACAGTCTAAAGATGTCCCTCCTGATAATATAATTTCCTTTGTGTCAAGGAGCAGCTGGAGTGAGCTGAGAAGGGATTACCTGTCAGAAACAGGTACCTTCCCTCACCACTCCACCATCCCAACTTAACCATTACTTGCCATGTGTTAGGCACTATCTGCTATAAATATGCTCATCTCACATAATCCTCATAACACCACCATCTCAGTCTTACAGACGAGGAAACAAAGACTCAAGGGGTTAAATGATTTGCCCAAGGTGACCCAGACTGTAAATTACAAAGCAGGACCAGAAGCCAGATCTGTCCATCCCAAGTCCTGTGTAGTTTCCACCCTCACACTCAGGAAGATGACAAGGGTACAGAAGCACCTGCACAGAGCGTGAGCACCCACCCCATGTGTAGGAGATTTGCACATGGGCCCTGATGAAAACACCACCAAGCTTTTCCTTGTCCAGGTGAGTAAGGCAACATGCCTCATGATTTTCATATGCTGCAATCTCACTCTCTTAGCTTACAGAGGAGAAAGTGCAACTCAGAAGTTAACTAGCAAGCACAGAGCCCCCCAGGTAGGGTGCGGCAGGGCTGGGATCTGACTCCAGGTCTGTCTGATTCCAGCCTCCTCTCTCTCTCACACTATACTCCCAGTGGTAAGGATGTGGGCTCTGAGTCAGCCTCTCTGGGCTCACGTGTCAGTGGTACCTCTCATGCCCATGCTCCCAGGGCGGATGGAGCAACATTTCTAAGCCTCAGTTTGCTCTTACATAAATGGAATTAATAATAGCGTATATTTCATGGTTATTCTGAGGGTTAAATGAGAGAATCTATATGAAGTTCTTTGCACGGTTCTGGGTGGTCCATAAATACTCATTATTATTATTGTTATTTAGGAAGGAGGTAAAGGCTAACAGAAACCAAAAGGCAGCCCAGTGTCCTGATGCTGCAGCAGTACCAAATAGTTATGACTTAATTGGACTCCTAGGTGGCCCCAGCTTATGTTGCTCAGTTTTCTTCGATTAACCACAAAAGAACATGTCCGTATATTACGTGGAGGCAGAAAGCATTGAGAGAGAAATATGATAATCTGGCCAAAGGCAAATGGCTCAGACTTATTTGAAAATTTCTTAGGCTTCTTTCGGTTACAAGTGACAGAAACCTAATTCCAATTAGTTCTAAATAAAAGGGGATGTATTGATTTGTATAACTGGGAAACACAGGTGTGGAGCTGGCCCCAGGCGTGGTCTGATCCAGCACTTAGCAATGTCATACCCACATTCTCTCTTGCTCTCGCTCTGCCCCTCTGTGCAGCCATTTCTCAGCTCTCTCTGTTGCCCTCATTTCCTCGTGTTGCAGACCTCCCTGCAGCCAAGGAAGGGCAGGCTGCTGATGAGTCATTCTTATGCCATCCCACTTTGGTAACCCTACAGAAAGGGATTGTCTTAGCTCAGGCTGCTATAACAAAATACTACCACAGTCTGTGGGGCTTAAAAAACAGACGTTTATTCTCCAAGTTCTAGAGGCTGGAAGTCCGAGATCTGGGTGTCAGCATGGTCCGGGTTCTTGGTGAGGGTCCTCTTCCTGGTTGTGTCCTCACATGGCCTTCCTGGTCAGCGCATGCAGAGATCACTTGTCTCCTTTTTATAAGGGCATTGATCCTATCATGAGGGCCTCACCCCATGACCTAATCTAACCCTAATTACCTCCAAAAGACCCCACCTGCTAATACTATCCCACTGGGGGTTAGGGTTTCCACATATGAATTTGAGGGGGGACACAAACATGCAGTTCGTAACAGGGATACGCTCTCCCAGTGTCCAAATATACAGCCCCAGAGAAGTGCCCGGATAGGCCACTGCTGTGGCCAGGGGACTGGCAGTCCAACCAGAACTCAGAATAGCGAAGGGGCAGTCACTGCAAGAAATAAGAGTGTTTTCCAGAACAAGGGGAGAGGACATCAGGGCAGAACAATATATTAGATGTTCTCTGGAGTGAGGGGGAGGGGTCCTATGGAAAGTGTCCACCCTAATGCCCAGTTAGTCATTCTTCTGGAATCCTTCAACTGGGACACAGCTATGAAGCATCACAGCTGGCTCTAGGGCTCAGGCAAGGAAGAGGAAGTACCCCGGCCTCCATGGAAACTTGGTTAGGTGAAGGTCTCCTCCTTCAAGGTTGTACAATATTCAGTGCAGGGAGGAGACATGCCCTACGGGGAGCAGTGAATCCTCTGTGAGAGCAGGGACAAGTGGCCCAAATAAGAAAAGACTTATTCAGCCAGGAAAACACCAGGCATGACAGCCTTTCAAGTTTTACCTCCCTTTAAAACAGTCATGATAACAACAACTATTATTATGGCCACCACCATTTTTGGAGCTCTTACCTTGTGCTCGACACTGTGCTATGCATGTTATGTACAAGTCCTGATTTGATCCTAATACCACTCTTTTGCAATAGCTACCATGACCCACACTACGGATGGAGGGGTCTTCAGCTCTACAATCCAGTGATCATCTTTCTACTAATCACGTCAGGGATTTGGGATTTTATAAAACTCTTTGTGTGACAGAGAGAGAGAGAGGGTCTTGAGTTCTCTCTCGCTCGCCACAACAGAATATAGGGCTTCCACGGGTTACCACAAACATAATGCTAAATGGCCCTTAAGGCAAACGCTTACTGAATCAAGCTGACTGCTGCACTCTCTCATCTGCCATCACTGGCAGCTGAGAATGAGCAGCACGAGCTAACACTGAATTACAGCTCGACTACCCAGCAATTTCACTTGGGCAGGGAAAGGGTTGACATTTCATTTCCAAACTCAAGAAGCACAAAGAAAGAAACCTTTCAGCTCCTCCAATGGACTGCAGCCAGTTCATGTGCAAAATTCCCATGTTGCTGAGTCTTTTCTGGCTTCTTCTTGGAAGATGACTGTCAACCATTCCAAATGGCTTCTTTTTCCATTTTTTCACTTGTTTCAGATGTACTGGGCAAGTCACTAGATATCACACTGGTGTTCAGTTTTTCTCATTAGCCCCCATGAATACAACACTTACCAGTTATATAAAATGGGATATTTAGATGAGTAATATCTTTGTGTGGGTAAAGGAATAAGATAACCAATGAAAAAAAGGAAGTGTGGTGAGATTAAGATAAAAATTTAAAGTACTCTGCTACGAGTTATAAAGCAAACGTTACTATAAAGAGCAGCATACACCAGGGATCCACCCACACTATATAGTGCTTTTTAACCTTGTTTTTAGAATACTCCCCCACACTTGAAAATAAAAAGCATGGTTATCAAACAAAAGTCAAACAATATAATAAAGTACAAAGAAAAGAGTAAAATAACATCAATACCCACTTAAAAATAACCATCATTGACTTTAGTTGAATATCTTCCTGACTTTTTTACACAGATACAGATAAAATGATAGAGGATATTTTTATAAACATAGACTCATACTTACTTTTATTTATCATATTTATTTCTAATCACATTTATTGTTTTTTTTTTTAAATAGCATTCAGCTAATTTGCTTGTATTTAAGATGAAACTAAACTGAGGCAATTACTAAACTTTAAATATTTATCTCAACAGGTATTTCTTTAAAAATCCATTCAAGCTTATTTAAAAGAAGATTATCAAAAAATTTAAGAGGCCAGTCATTATATATATATATTTTTGTAAGATAATATCAACTCTCTGCTATGGAAATAAGAGGAGATTTGTACTCTTATACTTCCCTTTGCCCACTCCCAATTTATTATTTTATTATTAAGATTTACATTATGTGCAATATGCACCTATAATTCCCAGTTTGGTCTTGGTTTTTATGTAAATTCACCACCAGTCCTTTTACTACAAGCTCCTCCATTACTGTTATTTGAGTGATCTCTGCTCTCACATGGTTTCCTTAAGAAGGGCTCATGTGTGCTGTATTCCCTGAATTCTTGCATGCTCATGAGTACTTGACATTATATTTGACAACCTGGCTGGCTTGACTTAAGTCACTCTTTTTTGCTACTCAGAACTTTGGAAACATTGCTGCATTGTCTCCTGTCACTGAAACTTGTGGTAAAGAAATTTAAGGTCCTTTGGTGACTTGCCTTTTCTGCCTGAATGGTGAAAAATTCTTTCTTCATTCTTGAAGTCCATTAAATTTATCAGGATGTTTTGGTGTCAAGTGCTTCCTGTCAGATTTCCTAGATCATACTACACTTTTTCAATCTGAAGATTCATTGCTTCATTTTCAGGAAAACTTTTCTGTACTGTATCTTTCAATACTTTCTTAGTTCATTTTTCTGGTCACCAATTATGCGTATGTTAGAATATCTTTGTTTTCCTACAATTAACCTCTCAAGAATTACTTTAATCTTTGTTTTTAAAATTCTTCATTCACTGCAGTCATCTCAAGCCTTTTCTTCTACGTTATCAATTCAGTTTTCAACCATGTTTCTTGCTATTTCTAATTCATTTATTTGTTCTATGATAGTGTTATTTTCACCAAGTTGTTACCTTGGCCACGTAATCTGCCTTTTAATCTCATTGTTGTTTAATCAGCTCATATATCATTATTGAATTCCCGTTCTTTTGAAGTTCTTTGAGAACACAATACACCTGTAGGAACTTTTGTTTCTTAGGTTAGCTTTTCTTTCGAAATTGTTTCATCTGTTCCTCACTCCACTCTTTGTAGGCTGTAGTATATTTATGTAGTTGCCAGATCATTTTATTTAAATTTTCTTACGGTTAAGGTGGGCAGCTCTGCTCAGACCATTTATTTGCTTGATACAGTGTTAGTGTGTTTGCCTTGGCATGCTTCCCATTTTATTTGACAACTATTTCTCTTCCCCTGTGAGTTTCTGTTCCATATACTTTCCTGCATGGATGATATTCAAAATACTTAATAAGCAGCATGACACAGACACTGAACAAGCAGAATAGAGGTTGGCCATAGTTTTGGGGTAGGGGACTGAAGGTTTCTTCTTCTTTTTTTTTTTTTTTTTTTGCTGAGGAAGACTCACCCTGAAGTAACATCTGTGGCCAATCTTTCTCTTTTTGCTTGAGGAAGATTCACCCTGAGCTAACATCTGTGGCCAATCTTCCTCTATTTTGTATGTGGGTCACCACCACAGCATGGCTAATAAGTGGTGTAGGCCTGCGCCCAGGATCTAGACCCTTGAACCCAGGCCGCTGAAGCAGAGCACGCTGAAGTTAACCACTACGCCACCAGGCTGGCCCCTAAGGGTTCATTACTGGGTTACATGTTACTTCTTCAGTTGCTGGACTGTGGGGTGGTCTGGAGTTGGGGGAGTTCTTGTGAGAGGGGCTGGGATGGCCAGAGCAGCATGAGACACTTCAGATAGTGGTTATTTACCTCCTGGTGTGGAAGCATTTCGATATTTTAATAACCAGCACAGCCATACCAGTGTATACCAGCCAAACCCGAGCCCTGCTTGTCCGTGTCTGTGTCTGCGTGGGGGAGGGAGCAGGAGCTGTGTATACAGGCTTTTGTTGGAGGGACTGCACTCTGCTCTGTCTTCCCGCACCAGGATGAATGACGAATGGAGAGCGGACATATCTACTATATCATGGGGGAGGAGACCCTGGAATGTGGGTTTTTGTCTTAATTCAGGGATGGGCTGGTTGTTCCTGCCCCTTGTTTCACTCGCCTCTCCCTAGCAACACCCTTCCCCGTACACACACACACACACACACACACACACACACGCCCCACTCAGGGGAAGAAAGAGATGTCTACTCATCCTGCCCCATCTCTCCAATCCACTTCTTTCCAAAACCTGAGATTTTAATGAAAATTCTGGATTTTGCAAATTCCCCTAGTCAGGGGCAGGATTAGGAGCTTTTCTCATTCTTGCCAGAAAATCTGGTCTTTTTCTTTGGTGATCATCTTTTGAAGTTTAGGGCACAATTGCAAAGTTGGTCTCCTATTCATTGCTGGTGAATCTTTTTTTAACTGGTTTTTACTTTTAAAATTTTTATTTATTTTAGGCTTTAGAAGATGGAGGTTCTGTGATCTGGCCTTATTTATCCTAATAGACCCCAAAGCACAATTTTAAAGGACTAAACCAGCAAATCTGGCATTCTCAATCTGGGCTGCATACTAGAATCACTGGGGAGATTTTAACAATACAAGTGACAGGCTGCATTCCAGAGATGGATTTAAGTGGTCTGGGAGGGGCCAGACATCAGTGTTTTTATTTGCTTGTTTTTTAAGTCCTTCTGGTGATTCTAATGAACAAACAGGGCTGAGAACCATGAACTGGACTTTGCTTTCTAATTGTTCATAATTTAATACATATAAGCACCATTTAAAAAACATTTTATATTTGAATTAACAAAGGCAAAATACAAAAAACACAAATTATTTATACTCTGAGTGGTCAGTCGCTCAGAGTATTTCTTGAGCAGTCAAGAAAGCAGGAAGGAATAGAAGATATGTGTATGGCTTTGCTCCAAAATATTTTTATGTAGCCGGACAACAGAACTAACACATCGGAAAGACCCAGGGAGCACCATTTGAGGTAATGCCCAACTTCTCAGACAGTTTTGGAATCCTCCCAGGGACAAGGAAGGCACTGTTGGGTGCTGGGCGCACTGACTTGAACAAGGTGAAGTTACTAAAACATACACCTAAGAATGAGGCGAGTTCCCATGTAGTTACTCTTCCCATCCCTAAGTTCTAATTTATTCAGTATTGTTTAGAAATGCAGGAGGTGTTTAGAAGTGAAATTGATGGCTGGGATTTATTGTATCCAGGCAGTTTTTGAAGAGAGACTCAATCTGGCCTTTCAGGAAGGGGAAAGGGGAAAGGGCATTCCAAGTTTGTGAAGGAACTTGAGCCATGGCATGGAGTCACAAAGGATTTCTAGGTTGGGAAGACAGTGACAAACAGGTTGAAAAGAGCACAGTATTCAGAAATCAGAATTCAGAGAATTCAGAGAAGGCCAAGGCAGGCCTTCATAACAAACTGGGTCTAGAAAGTGGAAGTGAGGAAGGAGTTTAGGGTGTCTGAATTTCTTGCCTGAGAGATTAGAATAATGGAGAAGCCACTGACTCAAATGGCAAAGCTTAAGGGGCAACCAAGTTTGGATTTGGGGTTTCAGATTAGGGTAGCACATCTAAGGGTAGATGAGCAGGAGGCAGGTAGGTCTGGATTGGAGCTCCAAGACCACAATCCAGGTGAGTGACCTGCACCTGAAGTGTAATTTAAGGGTTATATCTGCATGGAAGCTGCTATCTGAAGCCATGGAGATGAGTGAATTTAGCAAGTCTGCAGAGAAGTGAGTAGAGAGGCAGGCCTAATTAAGGAGGAACCAGGCAGAGAATCAGCCCGTCTCCCCTAGTGATTCACAAAACTTGGGGGAAGAGGTTAGGTCAGTGAAGCACACGGTCAGGGGAAAGGTCAGGGGACTGTCTAAGGTGATCTCATGAAGGACTTTGAAGCAGGATTTGGTTTTTAAAACATCTAAACATTTTTCAAACTTGGACTGTCAAGCCAAAGTAAAAAAAAAGCCCTAAAATTGGCCATACACTCAGTGTTAGCAAAGATGTGACTGCTCTGTTCTCTGAGGAAGGAGATGTGTTCACATGGCCAACCACCCAAGTGTCCTCGGTGCTGATGTCAGACCATCAACACTCCTCAATTCTCTATCAACCAGAACCACCCCTGCTCCAAAGGTGGCATCTCCATTTTGTGCTTCTGGAGAGAATGATGAAGGCGACAGTGTCAGGATGTGTGTGTGTGAGAATGCATACAGACACACACGTGTATGTGTGCTCGTAAAAGGGGTCTCAGACATCTAATCTACCCACGTGAATGTAAGAACAAATAAAAACACCAACTCTAGGATGGTTCCATTCCTTCTTGCTCTTTTGGTTTCTCCATTGCTGCCACAAAGCATAGATCTTCCAGGAGTACCCATGTTATTGTAGAATAATGATAGGACAGACAGAAAATGTACCATTATTCGTAGATTCTGGAGGAACAACAAGCAGCGGACGCAGCCTCTCCAGCTGGTCCCTCATTACCACGAGGCAGCTCTACTCCCCTACCCACTGGAAGTTGGGACAGATATCCAAACATGTTCTCTTCTGCACCCACCTTGGTTCATCCTCCAGGAAGCTTATCTTTTCATGGTTCCCAAGTACCCCAGAGGGTGGAGCTGAGGGACAGAAACTGACTCTCTTCACACAACTCCTGTCTGAGCACACTGCTCCAGGCAGGTATGGAGAAGACAGGCGGTAGACAGCTGGTCCTTATACAGCTATCTCTGGCAGTACTGACCTTCAAGATTTATGGGAATGAAGCCACTACAAAAAAGCTCCTGGGGTTCTGTGGGAGAACTGCCCATAACTTAGAATAAACAAAGCCCATAGACTGACTTCAGCTCTGGACAGGCACTCCATTTTACACAGCGAGGATGATGGTGGTGGTAGTTCTTCAGTGTATGTCATTTTAGTTTTTCTTTAAGATTTGCCCATACGCAGTGTGGAACAAAGACACACCTGCTTGTCACAGTGATTGTTCCAAGGGATAGAAGCCCTCTAAAAGCAGTGTAAGCAAAAAGATTGGGGCCATACTGCACAGGTACAGGTTTCTCAAGGGGAGGAATCCTAGGGCAGGAGAGTAGGCCTCTTGAGAACCGGAAGCAGGAAAGAGGAAGCCAGCCTTCAAGGAAAGTTCGCTGGTGCCCTGGCGACTACACAGTTCCTCATCCTTGCTTCTTGGTGTGCCTGCACCATCCTTTCTCTTTCCACTAGCTTTCTCTTCCCACTAGCTTTCTCTTCTTCCTTCTCTGGCACATGGCCTAACACGGCTGCTCCAGCTCGACTCCACAGGACCCTTTTGCTCAAGCACCTACCACACTTCACTTGTTTCTCTTCCTTCAGTCCCCCTCCCCTCAATTCTAATTGGCCCAGCTCATGTATTTAAAGAGGCGGCTGGAGAGGAGGCCTCAAGTGGGCAATAGGTGGGAAGCCTCTCTGAGAAGGGGGTGTGAAGAGGGTAGCACCCCAACGCCAGCCATACATCTCTATCTGTCTACAGGTATCTCAACATTCACCAAGTACATGAGAGAGAAAACCTTACAAGTTCAACCCTACTTTGGCATCAAGTGATTTAGGCAAAAAAGTATCTGCTATTGAATGTAAACTTATAAACCACACAGCCATTCAAACATTACATGTAGCAAATTCATCTCTGTTCTGCATTTGTGGTTTCTCTGAAAAAAGAATTAAACCAGGTCAAAGAACACAGCCACCTGTGAAAGGAGCTAGTCTTTCTAGAGTGCTTAGAACACCCAGGGCAATGACGTTACAGAGATCATTTGATGCTTCAAAATTATTTTTTTGTTTAGGTTTTAAACAGTTTTATAAAGATTTTGGAGCTAGGCGGCTTGAGTTTTCAGCCTGGCTCTACCCCTCATCAGCTGTGGAATCTTAAGTAAGAGGCTTCCGCAAACTGTGCCTCAGTTTTCTCACCTGTGACTTGAGGCTAACAACAGTATGGGCCCTATAGAGTGATTGGGGGGATTAAATGTTTTAATATTTATAAAGGGCTAGAATGATGCCCAGCAAATAGTATGTGTTCCATAAATGATACTTATTATTGGCATTTTCAATTAAGCAGAAAACCACACAAAAATCCTTAAGAGAAGCACTTGGTAAAATACTTTAAAAATAAGTTTATTATAACTAATGAATATAAAATCTGACAGATGTTTTCAAACATTTTTGCAAAAAAAGTAAAACCCTCCCTTGTTTCCCCTCCACACAAGACATAGAGTAAGAACTTGGACAGAGTTTTACATGAAACCTAAACATGAAATCTCATTCATCGGTTGGTCCTAAAAGGCTCCAACACATTACATTCTAAGTAAAGGTCCACTAAATTGAGAAATCAACTAACCACTTGACACTATCTTTCTACTCTCAATATGATGCTCATTCAAAATGCTGAAGGACAAGAACAGGTAACATAAGACTGCGTGTGACAGATATTCAAAGTGCACGGATCTATGAAACCACAAACATCTGGGATAAGAATACTGGGGGTAGAATTAAACATTGACTTAAAAAATTAATCCAAGGAAATCTATGTACATTGCAGCCTTTGGCATCTGGTCTAACATGTTTCTTCTTTATAGAGACATCATTTTGTCCAATCTATTAACCAGATTAAATTGACCTTAACACACATCTCATCTGACACAGATTGTCCACAGCCAATTTCACATGAGGTAGTTGGGCTGTTTACTGACATTCTAGCGAAACTGTCACGACACAGGGGACTCACACATCAAACATGTCATGAGACTGGCTCATCAGCCTTCTCGGAAGCAACAGAATTATTTCTAGATCACCCTTCTTGTCATCACTGACTCCATATGCAGCTATAAACAGACACGCATACACAGGAATTTGTGTGGATGAGATCAGTTTTGCAAGGTGATCTCATCCCAGGTGACCATTCCCAGGGTGGTTTCTGTTTATAAAGTACAGGGAGGAAATACTGACCACACTTTAAATATATATAACAGAAAGGATGGTGCTTAAAACAAGCAGGATCTCTTTCTTTTGTTTGCACATAGCTTAGCTGAAAACATTTGTTCAATCTGAAAGACAAGTGATTAAAAAGGGTAACCAAAGAATTTTGAAAACTTATGTTTTACAGAGTAGTGGTATGTTTTTTCCTTTTGGTGAAAGGCTATATAAAAACAGTGGAGAGAAGGATCAATGCATGCGTCAACTGTACTGTCAATGATGGCTGAGTCATGCCCTGGAGTGCCTGAATGCAGCAGTGCAACGAGGAAGCATGCAAATGGCCTCTGCACACAGACTACTGACTGCAACAGGGGGGAACTGGGAACGTTTACAGAGAAGTCTAGTGAACAATAAATCCATGGAATTGTTGAAAGAACCCCTAACCTTGTAATAGATAAGCAGTCTTAAAATACCATCAGACACCTAATGAATATTTTTTATGTCATTATTATGAAACCCCTGAGTAAGCAATTGCAGATTACAAAGGGACATCCAAAAGCAGAACATATTTCTCAATAAAGCATTCTATATACACTTCCCAGGGACACAGCTTTACTGTGCACACTGAAGTCTGTGTACAGACTGTACCAGATCACAGAGCATCTGAAGTCAGACCCTCTAAGACCAAACACATTAGCTCAGGTAACAGAACAATGGCTTAAAATACATTTTACTTGTAAATTCTAAACCTAAAAATGTAAAAAAGGTTGATAGTTCACCTTAAAAAAAGGAATGAAACATGAGGGTGGGGAAGCTGAAGAGCTGTGAAACCTACGGCTAAAATCAGAAGCAACTGGTTTTAACCCATGATTCAGAAATGCACCATTTGTGACCAACTTCTTACAGGACACGGTAGTTTAGCAGGAAAAAAACACTATAAAAATAGTTTCCCTTCAGAAAGTTTCCAAAGTGCCTCACATTATCTTATATTGTTCATACCCTCTGACTCTCTCCACTGCCGTAAGTGATATTTCTTCATATATATGATTTTCACAATCAGATTAAGTGTCCTTTATAAGATATCTTTTACTTCAGCTCCTTTACGTACTTCAAATTTAATTAGGAAGGGTGTACTTTATTTATTGGTTCCTATCACATAGTTTTCTTAATTAAAAACACTTCTCCGAAAATATAAAGCTGAAAGCATTAACTTTTTGGATATACACATTTTTGCAATTAACAATCAAAAAGAGAAGACTGCAAACTTTCCCAGCAGCACTCATCTAATGATAGATCACCTTTGCTAGATGCCACACATCAAGGCAGCCACCTGCTTTATAGCTACAAGTAGAAACGGGGGTTCTTTAAGAAGCTCCTGCAGTCTGGGAGGAGAACAGAATCCCCAGGCACCTAACCCTGGGCTAGGTCTGTGCCTGACGCTCCACATATATACTAGAAGACGCTGCTGAGGAATCAGGCAGAACAGCTAAAAGAGGGGATGGATTTGGTGCTCTGATGGGGCACTGCTGGCAGAAGCAGCAAGGCTGAACTATGGAGTTCAGACATCCCTCAGCGTGGAATATGACATTTGGGGAAGCTTTATGTTCAGAATGACACACAAATAATCATGACAAGGTGCCTCAAGCCACTACTTACACTTCCTAATGAACACCGAGAGCCGTGCTTCTAGAACTCCCTGCAGAGCTGGATGAAGAGCTGATGAGAAAATCATTTCTACCTCACAGTCACAAATTGGTTTTACCCCCAAAAGGTATCCCTCCAACTTAACATTTTTCACCAGGATTAGCTATAAGGAATCAAATCTGCTTTCAAAGGACAAAAAATTGCCATCATTGAAAGGATTTTGCTCAGTTTGACAGATATACATCAACCCCTCCTAAGCATCAAGCCTGGCTTCTACCGGGGGGAGGAGTGCAGACATGGTGAAATGATGTATATGGGAGCGCCTTGTAGAGGTCATCCAAATGTTTGGTATTAGCTTCTACTATACCTAGAAGACACATTACCTTTTTCTCCAGGATCTCTCTAAAGGTTACCCTAGAAAAGGAATCCTAAAAATGTTTTGAGCAATGATAGCTCAAGGTGATTACTCCATCAGCAAACATCCTAGGGTTTTCTCATTTCCTCTCCCTGTCAGGGTGAAAGAAAACTTGGATGTCCCAGGAATCTCAGAGGATTATGGAGAGAAAGCTTATCTTTTCTCTTTATCCCTTCTTAGATAGTAACTGCAAATTAGCACAAATTATGACTAACTAAAATGGAGAAACAAATATTGTAGATCCAGGAGGAAGCTCTGCTGTGCCACGCTTCAGGTCAAGCTGAATTTATCATCTAGTATTAGGTTCAATTTATAGTTATTTTTACTTAAGGACCCTCAGAGCTGTAAATTTACACATCTTAGGCAAACTTAATATGCTCCAGTGAGGAAAATACCTATCAAAAAACATTACCCCCTTTCTATAGGGTTGGAAAAAGGGTAAGTAGAAAAGGTAACATTCAAATTATTCAAGCTATTCTGATCTGGGTTCCCAATGATCCCAGATACTATTAAACCCTTCTTACTCAGAAAAGTGAGTCACACACACCAAGGCAGTACCTATATAAATGTGAAATGGCCATGCCGAGCAGCTTTCTTCTTTCGTGTATATTCAGAGCCTCTGTGGCAAATCTGAGGTATTTTCAGTGTGCCCACCCCTCTCCAAGAGACCACACGAGTTCATCCAAGGTGGCAGGGAGCACCAGCAGTTGCTTAGAACGGTCACGCTTCATGATACTTAAAATCTCCTGGTGGCATGCCCTCCCAACGGCACAATGCCTAAAATGTTTTCATCCAAGGTACGAGCAAAGACTGGCTGCCTTTTCTTTTTCTCCTTTAGGAGGCTACGTCAAGGGCAGGAAGTCTAAATCATCCCCTAGTCCCACCATCACACTCACAGTAGCCAGAGAAGGAGACGCACACTAATTACTCGGGAGAGTGGGGAAAACAACACACACACCTCGGCAGCTGCCAACAGCAAGTGCTAAAGTACAAAAGAATCAATGTCATTTTAGCACCCTTTTTCTCCCTAGGCTTAAAACATTTCTAAGTTTAAGCATTTCCCAGAAGTCTTTTTGTGAGCAGAGTACCTGCTTCATTAATTTGAGCTAAATAATGCCCATTTGTTTAAAGACAGACAAAAGACAGAATCAAGGCCCCTCCTGACATTAACCTCCTGCCTAAGGAGAGGGTTCTCTCTGCCCTAGAACAGCATCCTCCGGGGCTGGTCAGGTGGCATGCACCTGTGCCCCTCGAAGGAACTCACCTTCTACCCTGGGGAACTACCTCATGCTGGAACTTCCCTTCCAGCTACTCTTAGGAAGTAGCCTCTAACAGGGAAGGTACCCATGGCTCTGTGCCAGGCACACTCTTGGCAGCCTGGCTTACCTACCGAGATAGTAGGACCATAGTCCTGGCATCACACTTTTCAGAAGAATGCCTACACAAGGTTGTTTTATGAAATATTTAAATCCCACCTTTAACCTGTGATACAGTCCCAAAGCTTTTGAGATTGACAAGCAGCTGCATTTAGCTTGCTCTGACTGTTGGTGATTAAACCCAGATTGATCAGAGGGCACATTCAGAACCGTGGTCCCTGAGTGCAACACCAAGGCCTGCTGGCTGGGTGTTGACACTAGCTGAATTAAGAAAGCTGCTGAGTACACTCGCTCCACTTCTCACTCTCCCTTTAACTATTTTATTTCAACAACAGCTTCTTTCTCTTTGAAAAAAAGGACATATCATTTAGTCCATGCAGATGATTGGGAATTCCATAAACTAGAATTTAATCTCGTTGTTCTTTGACCCTGTGCACACAAGAATCACTTGGAAAGTTTATTCAGATACAGATTCCTGAGTCCCACCCCGCCCCCCCAAATTCTGGTTCTTCAGGTCAGGGTAAGGCCTGGGAATTTGCTTTCTGAACAAGCACTCCACATGATTTTGATGCAGAGATGGTCCGGATCACACTCAGAAATCACCTGGTTCCTCTATTTAGAGGCTGTGTGACTATGAACAAATCTCTCAACCTCTAAATCTTCCTTTTAAAACTGGGTAATAATCCCTGAATGTCAGGGGAATGTTTTGCCATCATATCCAATTGAGATAATGCGTGGGAAAGCATGCTGGTGAAGGGTGGGCACTAGATAGGGGTCATCTCCGATGACCTGTCTCACCTCTCCCGTATGTTCTCCAGCTTGGGGTCAGGGCACACCGCTCCTCTCTTCAGAGCCACAGAGTCCCCACCCGTAACCAGGGATGGACCCCTTGTTTATGGTTTCCACCTCCCACATTGACGTGGTCACACCAGTGCCCCAAACACCTTGACTACACAGTTCTTCCCGCTCACAGAGCCACAGAGAAGAGGCTCCTCTGAAGAAGGTCTGGGAATAGCAAACTCTACATTTCAATAGCTTCAACACAAGGGCTTACCTCCCTGCAAATTTTTAATCTGGTTCTAAGTGGACTGAAACACTGGCTGTGAGTTACAGTCCTTGATACAGAATTAGCTCATTTTCAGCTTGGGTTTGGGTGGCCCATTAAAACTAAAAGCTAAAAACAAAACAAAACAAAAATTAGCAAATTCATTTGTCAAATCTGCTCTTATAACTTGCTGTGCAAGTCTATATAACAGCTATGATTTGGTTTCCAGGAGGCCCTTTGAACTGAAATATATAGCACCTTGATTTTTAAATACACAAAACACATATGCATTTAAAAAAATTATCTATAAAAGCACTGGGCTTTGCCTCCTCCTCTCTGTCCCCAGCAGTGAGGGGTTAGAGAGGGCTGAAGCTGCTGCTGGAAATTAAACAGGGCAACAAAACACGTGAGCGAACTTGATTCCCTGAAGTGAGCAGGTGGCCCTGTCCTGCAGATGTCACACCACCTCGTCAGACTCCAGTCCATGGACCTCGTATAGAGTGTCCAGAATCGCCAGCTGCTTTTCCATGGCGGGGAGGTAAAGGCTGAGGTCCCTCTGCATCCCAACACTGAAAGCTGCTTTCTGGTGGTCGCCTTCCTTTATGGTTAACGCGGCCACAAAATCTTCATAGGATGGAGCTGCCCTCAGAGCTAACTGCAAAAGAATCGCCAGTGAGAATCTGCATTACGTCTCTCTCTCTTTCATGCTTGACTCTTAGGCATGAGTGCATGCATACACACACACTCACACACACACACAGAACTAAGGAGAGCAAGAGTAAAAAGTAGGAATATGTCCTTCCAGTTCGTGGACTCTACAACTGTGTTTTAAGCACCAAATCAAATAATTTTACGGCTAGAAGAAGCAAATATGTACTTGGGCCATCTTGAGGATGAATAATACCATCAAGTCAGGGAATGCTGAGAGAAAGAGTTGGAGAAAAGCTCCCTTCTCATTTGCAGTGTGATCCAGACTATTCTTTTTGAATCCGCAGCATCTACCTGTATGCATGTTGCTGCCACAGTCTTTGTTTCCACGTGGCCAGCCTTCCAGGGCACCTCACTCTCCTATTTGTGTCTCATCTCCATATATGTTTCTTTGCATGTCTCTTATCTCTCCCCACATAGATATTTCCTTTGCATTCTTGAATATCTTCTAAAAAGGAAGGGAGCTAACATTTGCTGTTTGCTTGTGCACTGATGCTTTAATGTATTTATCCCAGTTAATCTTTATAAGAACCTTGTACAGTTTATATCCCTATTTTACAGATGAACATCACATAGCTAATGAGTGCCAGGGCCAGGATCTGAACTTGGGATCATCTCTGTGCTCTTTCCAACCACACCACCACACCACACAGCTTCCCTGATGAAAGATTTTCTAGGCTCATCACAGCTCCTCTCCCTTTATAAGCCAACTGTTCCCTAAGCTTGCTAAAGTCTGCTGTCTGGCATCCACTGGGTTGGCTCTGCTGAGATCTCTGGAGACTTTCTGGAATCTTGAATTATCATTCTACAGTTGCTGTCTTGAGCTTCCTTGTACTTTGAAAGTCTTCGAGAATCAACCCTCCTCCTTTATGCAATTGGAGAGTGACTGGCATTATCACACAGTGGTTAAAGCACAGGCTTAGGTGAAGGAGACCTGGACTTGAATCCCAAATCTTTCACACATTAGCTTGAGGAACGTAAGCAAGGTGCTTAGCCTCCTCAGTTTTCTCCTTTGTAGAAGAGGACGGATACTACCTTCCTTATTTGAAGGACTAATGAGATACGTACAATGTGTTTAGCCCACTGCCTGGCACATAATAAAAACTCAAATAATGGTAGGTACAAGGGAGAGAGCAGAAAATGAAGGGAAGGCAATTATCCAAAAATATAACGTGAGAATATCTCCCACAACTGAGGGATATGAGTCTTCAGATTTAAAGACCTACCCAAGAGCTCAGCATAAAGAATGATCAAGACCAAAAGAGGAATATCATACAATTTTAGAATGTAGGGATAAAGAAAAGACCCTAAAAGCATCCAGAAGAGGGTGAGGAACAGTTTATATACATTGGAATGGCATCAGATTTTACAACAGTAACAGTGGAAGCTGGAGAACAGAGGAATGCCTTCAAAATTCTGAGAGAAAATTATTAACCTAGAATTCTATACCAGCCAAAGCATCACTCTAGAAAAAAAAGGCAGAATAAAGACATTTTCAGGCATGCAGGGACTCAAAATTTTAGCTCCCTTGTATCCTTTCTTGGGAAGCTACTGGAGGATGGACACCACCAAAATGAGGGATGAGATCAAGAAACAGGAAGTCATAGGACCTGGGAAATGAAATTAGGGTGAGGTGGGGATTCAATATAGGAAATTTTGTGAAGAAAAGTCCTAAGGCAATAGCAGTACAACAGGCCTGAATAACTAATTCAGATTGCATTAAGTGTTCAGAAAGTTCTGGAAGGGAAATCTCCAGGAAAAATGAAAACACAGATAATCCGATACATTTGTGAGTTCAGAATGATGGTGATTTGAGAGATCTGATGGTGCAGGGAAAAGTATAAAACTTGTATAAGAAAGAACAAAAAAAAATCATAGAATTTTGGCTCATCATCATCATGTTAACTTGTGATATAAGCGTATTGGGAAGGTGGAGGCAGGGGAGGTGACGTAGGGGCAGAGGGGTCTAAGAGAGCTAAGTTCTAATCTGTAACAGAAAGTCAACGCTGATGACTAAAATTGATAAGGCCACAAGGAACAGTAAACATTTTTAGAATCACAGAGGTACGGGAAGAAACAGCCACAGTAGCTGAAAGCGGAGGCCTCTTTGGAGTGAGTCAGGGAAGTGGGAGCAGCAGGAAGGGACTGCTATTTTTTGTTACAACCTTTTTGGACTTTTTGATAAAAAAACAAAACAAAACCCTATGTACATATGTCTAAGTAAAATAAAATTTTAAAAAAAGTTTCTCCAGAGTGGGGCCCAGGACTACATATTTCTCAAATGCTGCTAGAGGACTGTGATGCAGCCGAGTCTATTTGGGAACCAATGAGAGACTTCAACTGAATAGGAAACCAAAAAGGTCAACTGACGGCTGGTTAGGAACCACACTGGAGACAGAGCCTGGACTGGGCATCAGGTCCGTGGATTACAACTGTTTGAAGATAAAAGTTCACTATTTGGCTGGTACATGAGTCAAATTCCCCGAGTGTAAAAGATGTTTCCCTGAGCAACTGAGATCACTTAAATGAATTTGCCCCTAATTAATTACCATGTTAGGAAACTCAAAGTTTCCAAAGTAGGGAGGACTGAAGAGTAATAGCAGAGAGGCTGAAGGGGCCTATTTAGCTCCTCTATTGATAAGGCTGTTGCCAAATGCTGGACAAAGTCTATTTTCTGAAAAACCAGCCACTTTAAAAATGACTGGCAGTAATACCAAGAGTCTTCTTGTTCTTCCTCTATAACTTTGGGTGTATTACCTCACCTCTTTGCATCTCAGGTTTCTTTGTCTATAAGCAGGGGAAATAAGAGAACCTATCTCAGAGCTATAAGATTAATGACTTTATGTATGTAAAGCACTTAAAACAACATCTAGTGCATGGCAAGCACTCACAATTCTAAGTTGTGGTTGTAGTTTTTGGTATTAGACACAGCAACTCTACTTCTAGGAACCCATGTTGAGGAAATAAGAGTTTTAGTCAAAAATGCATATAAACAGCTGCTGTTTTATTTGGAATAACAAACTTAGAAGCAGCTTAAATTTACAACACAGAGGATTGAGCAAATAAATTATGGTACTTCTATACTAGGGAAATGTTATGCAGTCACTAAAAATAATGATTTTTAAAGACTCTTATGGGTATTTAAAAATGGTCATGATAGAATGCGAATCTCTTAAGTTGGGGGAATGAATACAAAATTATACTAAAAGGTAAACGTCAAAAAAATTTATATGCATATACAGAGTAAGTATATAAAATAAAGATAATTATACATGTATAATATAAATATGTAGATTTAAAAATATAAACATCTATAAGTAGATAAATATTTAGATAAATACATAAAATTAAATAGAACAATATTTAAAAGAATATGTAAAAATAAAAGGTAAGAAAGTAAAACACAAAAATGTTTAAAATGGTTATTATGGAGTGGTGAGAATATGGACAATTTTAATTTCTTCCCTTATCTTTTACTAGTCTAAGTTACTATACATTGGGGAAAAAGCTATAAGTTAAAAAGGCCTTTTAAAGACTCATGCTTATGATAAATTTTCTGCTATAGTTGCATTATTGTTGGCAACATCTCTTGGATCATAAATATTTCAGGTTAAACTTTGCCTTCTATATTGAAAAAAAAACACCCTCATTTTTGTTTCTTGTAAATGGGGCAGCTCAATGTTTTTTTTTATGCTTTGTCATCTCACCAAGGGAACTCGGGTGTCAGGCACCTGCAAGCAATCACAGTATTTACTCAGGGAGATGGATGGATGTAGCAGCATCCTTGCCTAATTACTCATTAGCAGCTTCTCAATTATTCTGTCTTGACTGCGGAGAGCTGCGATGTGGGGGGTGAGCACCACCCCTGGAGACAGCAGATCTGGGTTTAGACCTGGGCTCTGCCGTAGCCTCAGATCGAGACTTTGGGACTCAAATTAACAGTTCTGAACTTGTAAAACAGTGGGAGTTAATCCTGAGGATTACCAAAGATAATGAACATGGAAGGACCTGGCACAGTGCCTGGTACACAATAGGTGTCCAATAGCCACATGGTAGCTATTATTATGATTATTGCATGTTTATGCATTGAAGGTAAGTGTGGGCAGTTTGCAGCTGCAACTGGTCTGGCTCCTATTCTAGTGAACAGTAAGATATGGAGCTAGTTATCTCCATGCTTTCAAAAAAGATTTCATTTTCACTTAAATTTTATTTCTTCCACCATATATTCTTCCCACTTTCTTTACCTGGCTCCTAATAAAGCATGACCTAAACAGTTCTTACCTTAGGGAAATGACGTCTCCTATCCTTTAAATTTGCAAAAGACACCATCTGCAAGACTATTTTTATCCTGACCTTCCAAAGAACACTCACATTCTCTGATGTTTCCTCCTGCACCACTGTACATGAGACTCTGCCTTCTCATGGCTGCATCTGGCTCAGGCTGACCTCTGCCCGGATGGGAGAATCACAGAGTATTACCGCTGACAGAAGGGGCCATCGACTCCTGCTATTTTACAAAGCAGGCTAAGTGATTTGTCCAGGGGACCAGGACCCCCAGGTGTGTGTTCCTAGGTCAACAGGCTGGGAAGGGAGTGGTGGGTAACTGGAGCCAAAAACACATGAATACAAACACCTCCACAATGAAAACAACTGAGTAAGAAGAGATCTCTAGCCCTAGCTACTGGCACACCCAATTCAGTTAATATTCAAAGATAAAAATTCAACTAAGTTAAAAAAAAAATCAACAAAAATCTGAGAATTAACAGGATTGAATACAACGGGCAGCAGAGGGAGCTATGAGCTTGAAGGCATCACTGGTTTCCCCTCAACAGTGAGCATTCGGCAGCTTCTTGCCTACCTCTGCATTGATGCGCTTTACTACCTTATCAGAAAGGCAACTGCTTCTGAGGCAAATCTCCACGAGGTCATTGGAACTGGAGAAGGTAAAGCACACTCTATCAGTCTTTTCTAATCTAGACACTTTTTATAGCCAGCCTTTCCACACAACAAAGACCTACAGAGTTAAATGAAATAAGCAACATTTTATTCTTATTCTCAAAAACAAAGCAAACAGAAACACCACACATGCAAAACAAAACACCCTGCTGTGCCCATCAGAACATTAGGAGGCTGAAGGATTACTTACCGCAAAAACCCCTCGAACTACCCAGCCGTGGTGTTGCCGTAATGTTTTACCATATGCGGTATCTTGAAAAGAAGAAAAACTCCATGAAGAACAATTTCACCAGAATCCAATGTGCTATTTGTATCATGTCCTTTCTAAAATATGCAGTAGCATGGTCCTATTGGTATTGGAAACTGATTTAAAAAGTCTAATAACAAGATTATGTACCCCAAAAGTCTTGAGTAGGGAAAAAAGCCTACACAAATTTTTTTAAAAAGAAAAATAGATATTTCCACTGTTACTCTGTGATAATATATCTAACTTCAGCTTATTATTACAGTGGGAAACGTTCAACACATGCAAGGAAATAAAGAGGGAAGAAAGGATATTGGAAAATCGAGACTGAATACAATTAGAAATACACTGAAAAAATATTAAAATGCAGTTCTTTGAAATGTTGTATGACCCTCAGCTAGTCCCTTAGCTGCCCTCTCTAACTATCTGTTTGTCTCTTTGTACAATGATCTCTAAGATTCTTTTCAATTCTAATATTCTACTCGGGGATGTCAAATGTTTGTCCTAGATGTCCCCATGACCCTGGATGTATAGTATTAAACCTAGAAACCTTCAAAACTGCTATGGAAAGAATGGCTTGAAGTTATTAAGCTAGTTATAAAGTAATTGGTGAGGCCTATTAATAAAAGTCATTCATATTCTAGACTTTAAAGATAAAAACCTATCGTTTTTGTCCCAATGTGTTTTAAAATGAGATTTTAAAACTGGTATATAATAATTTTAATTACAAAAAAAAATCCTCAAGGACAAGATGACTGCATTTTATGCAAGGGATGCGTTCCTGAAGGCTTTGAATAGTCCAATATATGCAAAATTCAAAACTGGGGGCAGGCCTGGTGGCATATAGCAGTTAAGTTCACATGCTCTGCTTTGGCGGCCTGGGGTTCACAGGTTCAGATCCCGGGCTCGGACCAACGTACTGCTTATCACACCATGCTGTGGCGGCCTCCCATATAAAGTAGAGGAAGATGGGCACAGATGTTAGCCCAGGGCCAATCTTCCTCAACAAAAAAAAAAAAAAGGAGAATTGGCAACAGATGTTAGCTCAGGGCTAATCTTCCTCAAAAAAAAAAAAAAATTCAAAACTGATTTTTCCATAGGCATAAATGCATTTTCAGGTTTCCATAGGAATAAACGCATTCTCAGGAAGCACAGATCTACATCACCATAGTGCATTCTTATGTTAATATTCCATTTTATTTTCCAAGCATCACCTCCAGTAGTTTACAGAGTGTTCATTCCTAAATTAACAGCACAGAGTATCAGGGGGATTGTTTGACCTTCATCATGTTCTATCCCATCTAAATTTTATTCCAAACTTATTTATTTTGATGTGCTAGTTTCAGCACTAGTACAAGTACCACCACCATTTAATCAATGCTTTGATGACATGATAATAGGATATAAAAACATTTTAAATTAAAACAAGAGCCGACGTTAAAATAACAGAAAAACAGACACCAAAACCCCAACCACAAGCTCCTACGCAGTACAGAGCAATGTGGTTCACAGAATACTTGTGCAAGGATGTGAAGCACCTGCATTTTACTGACCAAAAGGCTGTCATGCGACTGTAGCTTAAACAATTTACAATTTACCCAAGCTTTGAAATTATGTAATTCTTAGTAACTTTTATTTTTAAAATTTGGGTGAGGCTTTATTAATACTTTTAGGATATTCTACTATCAATTTCACATAAATTCAAGTTTGCATAAAATACAATTATATTTTATAAAAAAGAAGACTGTACACTTGAAATATAACAGCAGATTTCCCTGGCTATCTAAAGTTTTAGGAACAGGTTGAAATGCCAGAATCTAGTGTGGGAAAGCAGAAATGATAAAAAAAATTAATAAATTCAAAAGACTCTTAGAAACAGTCTAAAGGACAACTCAAGATTAAATTTAATTTTTTTCTTAGAAGAGCAGACTGAGTAGACTAGGGCTGGTCAAAGATACAAGTCTTCAACATAAGCCACTCTTAAAACCTACCTGATTCTCTAAGGGGACAGATCAGGCACATTTTGGATATAAGGCCTTAGTGAAGAAAGGGTGGCTGGCTCACAAAGTGTACAGTGCAGATGGGCAGAAGATAACTAGGCACATCCTCTGAGGTAAATCAGCAAGACAATCAACTTTCCAACCATCTAAGGAGCCATCTGGGCTGCTAAGATTGTATACAGGTCCATAGAAAACATCCTGAGGGGAGTCACAGAGGCAAAATAGCGGGAACACTTTCTTTCTTCTGACCCTAATCCAGACAAAGTGTTAAATGCCATTATAAAAAACAGGAGAAATTCAATGCCATTAAAATTTGCTGGTGGACGTCCATGATGGAACAGCTGCTCCATTCAACAAGAATTTCGTGAGAGTCTACCACATGCCCCATACTGTGCTCGGCAGTGGAGATCCTTGGGTGATTTAAGCTCAGTCAGGCCCCTACCCTTAGGAAGTTCACGGGTTTATAAGACAGCTAGTCCTTTAACAAATCACTGTTAGACAAACTGCCAACTGCTGGAGTAGAGATCTGTACACAGTGCTACAGAACAGAAAGAAGAGGGAGACAAATCCAGCCTGGGGGCATGTGGACAGAGAGAATTCTCCAAAGGAGTCTCAAAGGCTGGGTAGGGCGGAGATAAGGTGGTGGCCAGCAGTGCAGACAGAGGAAGCACAATGGAGTTGTGAGAGACGCAGCATGCTGGGCAGCGGGCAATGGTGAGCAGTGCCCTGGGGCTGAAGATCACCGGGGCTGAGGCCAAATTGTGAGACCTTTATATGCCATGTCAGGGATTCTGAACTTCCCACCTGAGGCACAGTGGAAGTTTAAAAAATATAACACTGTTTTTTTCTGATTTCACAAGTATTGAACACTCATTGTTAAAAATATGGAAAACACAAAAATGAGGGAACTAAATTTATAATCATGCCTCCCAGGGATAACCATAGTGGGCATTCTGGGAGTATATTCTTTTAGTCTTTTTTCTGTACAGATAGTATTATTTTCTTCTACTAATAGTCACAATCATTCTGATTTGGAATTGTGGTAGGGAAGTAACAAGGTGCAATTCACAGTTCTTTACAGTATGCAGCAAACGTAGCCATCCTGGTCCCTGAGCCTTCAGCTCCAAAGCCCACCTGACTGGACAAACTCCCTGTTTACAAGGGCTCTGGATCAAGTGCTACGCCAACCTCAGGGACTTCATACCTTTTCTATACCTTGCCATTTAAGTCACCATTCAAAAAAGCCCGGAAACCCTTCTCCATGCCTCCTTCTACAGGACAGCAAGAAAACAAAGGCGCTGTGAGTCCAAACAACATTGGCAGCCTGGTCTAAGGAAGAGGGGGTGTTTGTACAGCAGCACGAAGATCTGTGTCCTCCCACGTGGCCCTTCTAGAGGAGCAGCTGTTCTTTGCTGTGCCTGCACCTTGCCAAGACAGGGCAAAATGTGGGCCAGATAGTCTAATGGGAGAAGAGATAGTCAGAGAATTTAGGCTGGGTCCTGACTCAGGCCTAGGAAGACCACTGCTACAATTTAAAACCAACAAAAGAAATAAAACTCATTAAAAAAAAAAAAAAAGACTTGCTGAAAGTCCTTAACTGACTTCTAGGGCTGCAAATGTCCCTGCCACGTGAGGCTGCATTAAAATAAGATGAAGTCTGAGCCTGACCTATTTTGGTTACCTAGAGAAGATTAGATAATGAAATACATTAATCTTCACTGTAATACCCATTCATTATCATAATGCATGTTCTATAATCTGGAGGTATTTTTGGCCTCTGAAAGACATAAATGATACCCTTCTCCCAGCTCTTTGAGATGTGTCAGTTCCTCAGAGACTGAGTCCAAATATCTGAGTAGGAAGCCTTGGTAATCACCTTGCTCAATTCTCTTCCTTCTACAAACGAAGACACAGAAGACACAGACAGAGAGTGACTTGCTCAAGGTCACAAAGCTAAAAGCAATGAGAACCCAGGACATTCTTGTTGCATTAAATCATTCTGCCAAAAAACTAATGTTTATTCTTTGTGAAACAAAGTAATGAAAATGAAATATGTGCCTTTTCCAGTCATTTCCTGAAAGAGAACCTAATTCTGTTTATGGATACAATAAAAACAGATCTGATTTCTCTACTGGTAACTTAAAAACTTGCTATGAGGTATTTAGAGATTATGCCTAAACCTTTATAGTATCTGATCAAGAAGAACCTTTCCACTACTGTTGATGGACAACTATTCCGTCCAGGAACTGAATACATGAGAGTGTTTCTCTATTGTAAACCTATAATTGGTAGGAATTTGTAAAGTTACTTTGTGTTGTAGAGAGGACAAAGGAGGAATGCAAATTTAAGTTTTAAGAGAGAGCTTGGTAAGTAAATAAGCAAAGCCAGGAAAGATGGAATCAGTCCTTCACTGAGCTCAGGAAATGACAATCATCTCAGCTCTGCAAATGAGCTAAACCAGGGAGTGCTTAGGCAAGAATCACGAACAAGGAGTGGTTTGAAAGTGAATAAGCAGTGAATAAATCTGAAAAATAATACTGAGTGAAAAAAGAAGAATGTGTATAATGTGACACCAGGTATATGAGTTTAAAATATGCAATACAATACTAGATACTGTGTATGGACACATAAATACACAGTAAATGCATAAAACACACTTTATATAAACAGCAAATTCAGGATGAAGATCTCTGGAAAATGAGAGGAGTAATGGGGTCATTAGCCAGTCCTGGTGGTCTAGTGGTTAAGATTCGGCGCCTGGTCAGGGAACCACACTATTCGTCTGTCGATTGTCATACTGTGGCAGCTTTGTGTTGCTGTGATGCTGAAAGCTATGCCACCGGTATTTCAAATACCAGCAGGGTCACTCATGATGGTCAGGTCTTAGTGGAGCTTCCAGACTAAGAAAGACTAAGAAGAAGGACCTGGTCATCCACTTCCGAAAAAGAAATTGGCCATGAAAACCCTATGAATACCAATGGAGCATTATCTGACACAGCACTGGAAGGCGAGAGGATGGCACAAAAAAGACAGGGCAGGGCTCTGCTCTGCTGTACACAGGGTCACTAGGAGTTGGAATCCACTCGACAGCACTAACAACAAAACATCAGTGGGGTCAAGGGGTGGTACACAGATACTGTATTGAACTATTTTATATATTTGGTCAAGTGGTAGATATTTGTTGAATATCTGAAATATTTATAATAAAAAAACTGAACTACTAGGAAAGTACCCTCTGAATTCTTTACAGTGACTAAGTTTCAAAATGAACTGTATGGAGAAAAGCCAACTCAATAACCAGTGGTCAGAGGTGAAGCACGTACCCAGAGACATCCTTTGTTAACTTCAGGCACTACCACGACGAAAACTTGTACTGTAAGTCAACTCTGCCGTTAGAGGCTGTGAGTAATTTTGGATAGGGCATGACTTGATTCACGTTCCATAGTATTTCCAGAATAATTAGTCAAGTTATGATTTGATGCTAAATATCTGATTATGAGTTCTGGCTTTCTCGCTCTCACACAGCTCTTCCTGTCTGTGAAAGCCTTTCATATTAAATATATAACTGAGCATCCTTTTTAATTTTTCCCATTTTGTGCTAGAGATCTTGGTTGGGCTAATGTTTATCTGACCTTTACAGAAGGATTCCGAGGTGAGGGATGCAGCAATATGCTATCCCACTGAGGGAACAGTGCAGAACACGTAACATTTAGTACAATGGTGCATAAAATGCCAGAGCAACTTTTCTTCCTTCCACTTAAACGGATGTTTTCCAACAGCTCTTTTTGATGTGGTATCTCAAATGGAGGGGCTCAGCTACAGGGTGAAGCATTAAACATATCTGCCTTACGGACCCAACTCTTTCCTTACCTCTAGAGAATGTCATAGGACACTAAGGGTTCAGAGCAGCGCTCAGCATGAGACCACTCAAAATATTCCACTCTGATCATCGTTATGAGGAATCCAAGGGATGGCTCAAATGCAAACAGGGGCAGTATAAAGCCTAAGGCCTCATTCCAGATGCTGGGAACTTATTCTGGGTCACAGAACTACAGCAATACAATGACTATATGTGCATTTTCCAGAGAATTAATAGATGTCAAGGCTTCCATTGTGTAATTTAGGACTTTTACATATTGTCTCTCATTTTCAAGGCCACTAAGATTATCAAGTTTTACGAACACTTGCCTCAAAACCTTTCTTAAGGGCCGGCCCCGTGGCTTAGCGGTTAAGTGCGCGCGCTCCGCTACTGGCGGCCCGGGTTCGGATCCCGGGCTCACACCGACGCACCGCTTCTCCGGCCACGCTGAGGCCGCGTCCCACGTACAGCAACTAGAGGGATGTGCAGCTATGACATACAACTATCTACTGGGGCTTTGGGGGGAAAAATAAATAAATAAAATAAAATTATATAAAAAAAAAAAACCTTTCTTAAGCAGTGTTTTCAAATTTGGGAGTGCCATCTGAGGTTTATGCTCAATTTATCCTTCCTAATTGTCTTGCTGTTCCTAGGTTAGGAGAAATTCTCAGTGATTGGAGAACTAGCTAATTATCACGAAATGATGCAAAATTAACTGATGCTGTAGCTAACTAATTTCAGCACTTTTATTCCTGCTTATTTAATAATTACTTAGACACAGTAAAAATTCCCAAATAATCAAAATGTAGCATAGTGACAGGTGAGCTTCAATGTCCTGGCTCTAGATGAGTGGGTCGCAAACGTTAGCACGGATTAGAATCACCTGAATGACTTATTAACACACCGATTGCTGGGCCCCACCTCGGAGTTTCTGAGTCCGCAAGTGTCCGGTGGGGCCTGGTAGTCTGCATTTCAAATAAGTGGCCAGGTGATGAAATGCTGCTGTCCTTGGACCATTTTGAGAACCACTGATGTAGATCTGAGACCCTAGAGAAGGTACTTATCCTCTACAAACTCAGTTTACGCACTGTAGAAGAGGAGAATTTGGAAACTCAATTTTAGAACTTAAAAGATGCAAGCTAATTTGCCTATATATAGCATATAAACAGTATACCTTCTCTTCTACCTACATACCCTAACTCCCTCATTTCAGACAAGCTATCAGTTCCACCTATAAAGGCTGTGATTTCAAAATGAGAAAAGAGAAGCTGTTAGCCTAGAAGAAATACACATCAAGGAGCCTATCTGTATAGTTAACATGTGAACACTTCTCATAAAACTATATTTGCACAGAGCTTGTGTGTCTGTCTGGAGAGGAGGGTGGGTTGGTTAGGAGAACTTTATCTCCCCACATTGAACACAGCAGGAAACCAGGGATCCCTATAAGGAAAGATAAGATTTAAATCATGAATACCTCTGAAATAATCCTGAACATCAGGATGAAAATCTCAAATTTACTGCCCCCATTTCCTTTCTGTTGAAAATAGTGCAGAAGCGGAAGAGAGGGAAGGAAAAGCTGGGATTGGCTATCATTATTTCAGTTTTGAAGCAGCATTTGCCCTTCAAGTCTCCTCTTGCTTCCCAAAGTCAACACCTCCAGCCTGTCCCCAAATCAAGTAAAAGGTAGGGGAGAAAAAGGGGCAGAATCGGGGGCGGGGACAGAGCAGAAAGGGTATATCCTCAACTTCCTTTCCACCTCCATCGCACAAAGCTTTTCTTTTCAGTTGCTAGTGTCCTGTAAGCAGCTGGGTTCTTTTCTGTCCCAGCTCCAACAGAGGGGTAAACGAGATTAGCACTCCCCTCCTCCCCTTGCACAGCCAGCTCTAACAAAGCAATGGCACCAGGTGACAGGTGGAGTCCACCAGGCACACAGTGCTGAATCCCGATCTTCTGCATTTCCTGCAAGTGGACGAGGCTTCTTCCCAGGGTGAAATTTCCATACGAAGAAGCTAGTCTGGAGAGAAATTTGTGGCTTGGCACCTGAGCTTTGTAAACTTTCCATTTCTGATTTGTGAAAAATAAGCCCCATTTTTCTGGCCGGTTATCAACTTCAAATGTCATGATAATACAAATATAAACAACAATAGAAGCTAACCTCTATTAAGTGCTTATTATGCAGCACTTTTCTAATCTTTTCACATGCATGAACCTACTTACAAGAATCTTATTAAGCAGATCATATCATCGTTCCCATTTTATAGATGAGGAAACTGAGGCACAGAAAGGTTAAGTAAATTTCTTAAGAGCACAATGCTACTAACTGATGGAATCTAGAGTGCCCATGACCCACCCTAATCACTCCATAAGTTAAAAAGTTCGACAGATACAGGTTAGGGGGCATGAATAGTTACGGTGAACACATTTTTAGTACTGAAATCAGGACACATAGGAGTGAATATAAGTGAGACTGTCCTGGAAATTCAGAGATGTACGAGAAACTCAAAAATGTAGGTATCCCAGGGATGGTGGAGAAGACCTTTTGTGGGAGAAATGAGGGTCTTGGAGGCAGGGGCCCCAATGTGACCTTGCTTCAGACCCTTTGTGGTCTTAGCACGTATTTTAATCTTTCAGAGTTTCGGTTACCTAATCTCTGAAAATGGATTGATGTGAGGGTTAAGTTGTCTAAATTCTTCATAAAATGTTATAGAAATATCAGTTTTTATTGTTTCATGGCACATCAGCAAGCTTCCAGACAGAAAGGCCTGGGAAAATCATGTGGCGGCAGAATCCCTCAGGACTCATGGCCCAGAGGGAGGACTAACAGAAGGAGGTAGAACTCACCCCCGACAATGACGAATGCTGCAGTGAACACCAGTCCCCCCCCTACAGAAGCACCTGATGCATTCATTTCACTGTTTACAATCACGGCTACGTAGAGCTTGACCACGTGCTTCTCTACATCATCATAGTGGAGGGCTTCACAGTAACATGGGATTTCATTCTCTACCCTCCCACCTTGCCTCAGGCCTCAAGGCCCAGGCTGGAAGCATTTCCTGCAGGTTAAGAGTGCGAGTTCAGCCGCTCTGTTAGGGGCGCTATGAGGATGCTTCTAAGTCTTTAATCTTTCCCAAAACTGGTCAGATAGATGCATCGACTCATCCATCTATCCACCCACCCACCCAATGTTTATTAAGCATCTACAATGTTCTGGTCGCTGCATTAAGACACTGGAGATATCAGATGATCTTCTTTGACCAAGGCCTTCAACCCAGTCTCAGCTCTACCACCACAAATTGGAGCACGTAGGGCATTTGAGGTGTACAAGATGATGACCAACCCTTCATCTCACTCCAGAGCAAATTCCCAGGGTTCCCCACCCCCTTCCTTTTACGGTCTCCAAAACTAGCTTCTCTCTGGATACGGATTTTAGAGGACTGCACAGTATTTGAAGATTAATTTAGGAAGAACTAACTTCTTGAAAATATTAGGTTTTCCTATTAAAATTATGAGATGGCTCTTCACTAATTTGGCTCTTCTTTAAGATATACTGATTTTTAATAAGTTAGATCTAGGTTACCAGGTCACTAACTCTAACAAAGCATATAAGAAACAAACAATAATAATAATGAAATAGAAAGGAAACAAAATCAAATCCTGAAAAGCAGAAATGTCCCCAACACCCTGTCTCCTCCTCCAGGGGTCTCCATTCCACATCCTAGTCAACTGATCTATCAAAATGTAAAGAACACTTACTCAGGGCTGTCTGGATATCCTTTTCTCCATTTTTCACTTCTGTCAAAAATCCCTTCAAAAATTTGAGACCTCTAAAACAAAAAAGAAGAAGAGATATTATTTTCAAAGTTCACCTACGTTGAATGGGTAAAAAGAAATGGCCGACATCAGCTTCTTTTTCAATAATATCTTGGGCACAGCAGTAAACAGGTCAAGTCATACGGCAGTCCTTTCTGAGTTTCTTCCCTCTCATTTCCCTTTACCTTGCTCTGGACCCTTCTCATCTGACATACCTAAACAGTGGTTCTCCAAATGTGGTCCCAGGACCAGCGGCCTCAGCACCATCTGGGAACTTCGTAGAAATGCAAATTCTGGGGCCCCACTCCAGACTTACTAAATAAGAAACTCTGGGTTTCTGTGTTTAACAAGCCTTCCAGGTGATTCTGATGCCATGAAAGTTTTCAATCCACTGACTTAAAGAGAAACCAATCAACTTTATCGTCCTTAAGATTCCTATCTTATATATTCTATTTAACAATGTTTATCACCATCAAGAGGGAGGCAAGAAAAAAAAAAAGGTGGCGTTCTAGTCATCAGGCCTTCTGGAAAAGGCTATGCCATTGGGTTAGATCCTTCACTTAAAAGTAGTCTCCTTTGCGTAACAAGTTTTTCTTGGTAACACTTCAGCTGAGCTGGATTTTAACTGCTGCGCCACCCCGCTGCCTCACCTCTTCAGCCACAAGAGGGCTTCTGTAGCCGAGTTCCTAACCTGGGCTACATCAGCCTCCACTTCATGCAGTACTATCTTCTGGAGGGTGGTAAACTCTTCCTTGTTGGTTATATACTTCTGATTTACTTTCTGCAGGAAAAGCAGGGAAACAAACTAAGTTAAAAATGCCAAAGCTATCAAGCAAATCAGCACAGTATTGAGACTCAGAAGTTTGTCAAGCAGGTCTCCAAGAAATCAAAATAAATTAAGCCTCTATTACTTCCTTATGTTTTCAAGGTAATGTTTTTTCATTTGAGAATTCTTGTGAAGCTTAAGCTAGAATAAAATAGTCTCAGTGTTTTAAAGTACTGTTTTTAAAGTATTTTTTTCTGCCTCAGAACCTTTCTCACAGCTGGCCTATACTTTTCACCTGAGTATAAAATTCAACAATCATTTGTTTCTGAATGAGGTTTCAAGCAACTACTCCCTTCAAATACACAGTCTCCACAGAGACAAGTTAGTATATTCACCTTAATATTTCCAACAAGATCCATTTTAACAGGAGCAAACACCGTAGGGCCAAGTTTGTCTAGAAGAAAAGATTGAAAACATCTTTGAAAAAGCAGTTTTTTCAAGTGGAACATATTTTTTTTTGTAACAATAAATTTAGCAGATTTTTCCCCAAAAACCTTCTATTCTTTGCTTTTAAATCATTTTCTAAACATAAGCTTCAAAGGCTTTTAGGATATTGTCATCACCTTTTTCTATTAACACTGCTCTGAGGTGAGTAACTATAATAAAGTCCTAAGTGGCAGGTGAGGATAATCTTAAAAGTTTAGAATGCATATGGTAATCCTCAGGGCTGCACTGTCCAATATGAGAGCCACTAGATATCTGGCTATTTAGCACTTTCGATGTAGCTATTCTAAATTGAAATGTACTGTAAGTGTAAAATACATACATGTAAAATACATACCAGATTTCAAAGACTTAGTACCAAAAAAGAATGCAAAATATCTCATTAATGGTTCTTTTATATTTGATTACATGTTGAGATGATATTTTGGATATACTAGGTTAGCTAAAATACATTATTAAAATTAGTAATTATTTTAAATTACTTTTAACTACTTAATAATTGGCTTACAGATTCAATGTAATCTTAATCAAAATCCCAACAGGTTTTTTAACAGAAATTGAAAAGCTAAAATTTATATGGGCATGTAAAGGACCTAGAATTGCCAAAACAATCTTGAAAAAGAAGAACAAAATTGGAAGACCTACATTATCTGATTTCAAGCCTACTATAAAGGCACAGTAATTAAGACACTGTAGTATTGGCATAAGGAAAAACAAACAGATCATTGGAACAGAAGAGAGAGTCCAGAAACACACCCACACCTATGAGGTCGGTTGATTTTCAACAAAGCTGCCAAAGTAATGTAAAAGGGAAAAGAATGTTTTTCACAACTGGTTCTTGAACAACCAGATCTCATAAGGAAAAAAAAAAGAATCTCAACGCTTACCTCACACCACATACAAATACTAACTCTAAGATAGATCATAGATGTAAAAATAAAATCAAAACTAAAGAGTATAGAAGACAACACAGGAGAGTATCTTCAAGTCCTTGGGGGTTAGCAAAGATTTCTTAGGACACTGAAAGCACTAACTATAAAAGAAAGAAAACAGATAAACTGAATTTCATGAAAATTAAAAACCTGGCTCTTCAAAAGACATCATTAAGAAAAGAAATGGGCAAGCCATAGTCCAGGGGAAAATATTCATAATGCACATGTTTGCAATGGAATGTTATTCAGAATATATAAAGAACTCTCACAACTCAAAATAAAAAGCAAATTAACCAACTTTTAAAAATGGATGAAAGATCTGAACAGACTTCACAACAGAGGAGATAGCAATGGCCAATAATTATATGAAAAAGTGCTCAACATCATTAGTCATTACGGAAATGCAAATTAAAGCCACAACAAGATACCAATAAAGACTCACAGGAATGGCAAGAACCAAAAATGCTGACACCACCAAGAGTTAGTGAAGACGTGAAGTAACCAGAATACTCACACACTACTGTTGGAAGTGCACCATTGTGCAACCACTCTTTATAAAGTTAAACATACGAACCCTATGAATCAGCAATACCATGCCTAGGTATCTACTCAAGAGAAATGAGAGCCAGCCCTGATGGCCTAGTGGTTAAAGTTTGGCACACTCCACTTCAGTGGCCCAGGTCCGGTTGCCCGGGCACAGAACCACACCACCTGTCTGTCAGTAGCCATGCTATGGTGGCGGCTCACATAGAACTAGAAGCACTTACAACTAGAATATACAACTATGTACTGGGGCTTTGGGGAAGGGAAAAAAAAAGAGAGAGGAAGATTGGCAACAGATATTAACTCAGGGCGAATATTTCCCAGCAAGAAAAAAAGAGAGAAATGAAAACATATGCCCATAGACACAAAAGTGTTCAGAGCAATTTCATTTACAATACCCTCAAACAAGAAACTACTCAAACATCCATCAATAGAAGAATGAATAAACAAATTGTGGTATACTCATTTAATAGAATACTATTCAGCAATAGAAAGGAATGAACGACTGATATATGTAACAACAAGGATGACAACACTATACTGAGAGAAAAAGCCAGATGCAAAAGAGTATGTGATACGATTCCATTTATATGAGATTTTGGAACAGGCAAAACTAATCCATGGTGACAGAAATCAGTAAAATGGTTGCCTCGAGCTGGATAATAGGTTGGGGACTGACGGGCACAGGGAACCTTCTGGGGTGATGAAAACATTCTACGTCTTGATAGGGATGTGGATTACATAGGTAGGTGCATTTGTCAAAACTCACTGAAACATAACACAAGTTCTACGCAAGTCATACCTCGATTTAAAAAAAAGATGCATAGTTAAATGGGTCATATAGCAAATTTCAAAACATTAGTGATTCCCGGTACTAGTGACTCTATAAAAAGTAAATGTAATCTGAACTTAAATTTATACATGTAATATTCTTTTAATCTTTGAAAAAAAGTTTTGGGGTGGCCCGGTGGGGCAAGCGGTTAAGTGCACGCGCTCCGCTGCGGCGGCCCGGGGTTCGCTGGTTCGGATCCCGGGCGTGCACCGAAGTACTGCTTGGTAAGCCATGCTGTGGCGGCGTCCCATATAAAGTGGAGGAAGATAGGCACCGATGTTAGCCCAGGGCCGTCTTCCTCAGCAAAAAAAAGAGGAGGATTGGCGGATGTTAGCTCAGGGCTGATCTCCTCACAAAAAAAAAAAAAAAAAAAAAAAAAAAGTTTTAACTGGTAAAATTTTTTTTCATAATACCAATGGATTTGAAGGTCTGTTCCTCAACTACTTTCACTTTTGCTTCAAGTATGATTTCCAGAAAACAGAATTCCTTTTTTTCATTACATTACTCTCAGGTCAATATTTAATCATAATTAGAAATGAAACGGAAACACGCAATAATGCCTAAGGTCATACAGTTTTAACTATGTGGCTGGTGATATGAAGAGGTAGCTAAGAAGTGCCATCTCACCGTACACAGAGTTTAGGACATTTCTACTGCAAAATAACTGCGGTGAGACAGATTCCAGAGACTAATGAATTTAACGCAAATGCAGCAATCTTACCTAATACTGGAACCACAGCATAACATGATGCCAAGAATGCTTCTGTGGGAATGCCACTGTCTTCCAGAAGTTCAATGTCACTAAAGCTAGACGATTTGGAGACACAGAGAAGGAAAGATTGAAAATACAACATTAGCACTCTGCAGTTCAGGGGTAATCATGAAAACAGCTGCCCCTCTGTAGGCAGATTGTTTGGCCTGATTTCACAGATATGCCCCAGTGATTATTTTTCTATTATAACATAGTCTAATAAAATCATTTTCCAAAGATAATCCACAAAAGCAAGCTAAAATTCGTTCACAGAGTATACTCTCACGATCCAATTCCTTCTCACCCACAGCTTCCGACAAGGTAATAGTAAAGCGGGTACTTGGTATACCATATTCCCTATTCTGTTAGAAGACACCACCACCTGAAAGGAACACCAGGACTGATTTTTTTTAGAAGGGAAGCTGGGGTCCAACTGTCAGTGATTTTAGAGAGTACAGAATACCTGGTGTTCATGGTACTAAAGAAAGTTGGGATAACTTCTTGGCCTTCTTCCCAGTGGGATTCTGGAGCACTACTTGAGGAGTTTGATCCAGGCTGTGCCAAGTTGTTGTCACGATTTCCCAGGTTTTCCTCTCCATCTTCCTTCATTATTTCACCTTGGACTGCAAAGTAGAAGATACCTATTACTAACCCTATTAGTTATTTATTATAAAAATTAATATATATTCACTGTTGAACATTTCTAAAACACAGAAAAATACACAGAATAAAAATCAATGAAATACTATACACATACTCACATATATACATATACTCACACAAACAAAATTGGGTTTAAATATATGTAGATTTGTATCTTGCTTGTTTTCACTGAACAGTACATCATGAACATTTTCATTATTATTCAATACTCTTCAAAACATGATTTTAATGACCATGTAATATTGCATCATGCTCATGTGGAGGGCATTTAGGTGGTTTCTAAAATTTTGCTTATTATAAATACAAAGTCAATCCTTATTATTAGTATATTCAGTATTTGCAAATCTGCCTGCTTGTTAAAGTTTATTGGTAATCCTAAAATCAATGCTGGTGGCACTTGTACAGTCATTTGTGGGCATGTGCAGAGCAGTGAAAAATCTGAGTCACCTGACGTTCCCAGCTGAGGTTGAACAAGGTGACACTCTGCCTTCTTGTTTCAGCTCTCATCCTGCACACAAGTGTGTTTATTTAGTGCTACATTTTTTGTACTTTTGTGCATTTTGTTGTTGATGTCACTGTTTAAAAGGGCCCCAAGTGTAGTGCTGTCTAGTGTTCCTAAGTGCGTGAAGACTGTGATGTGCTTTATGGAGAAAAATACATGTGGTAGATAAGCTTTATTCAGGCTTGAGTTATAGTGCTGTTGGCCATGGGTTCAATATTAATGAATCAACAATATATATTTAACAGGGTATCTTTAAACAGAAACACACATAAAACAAGGTTATGTATTAACCAGTCGACAAAAATGTTGTGAACAGAGGCTCACAGGAACCTACCCCTGTATTTCCCCTAGGAGCAATGGTTCAGTATTCGCTAATTCAGTGTCTGCAGTGACTTTACAGAACATAACTACCGTGAATAATGAGAATTGACTGTAATGTCATAAAGAACATCCCTGTCCACAGATGTCTGTCCTTAAATCTAACTATTACCTGAGAACAAATTTCCTGGAAGTAAATTTACTGGGTCAAATAAATAACAATACTGTTTCAATAGAAATTATCCTGTCTTTATTATTTACTCCAGGGATAAGACTTCAGTGATGTGTGGATTGCTTGCCTCAGATTAACACCTACAAAAATGTGTCTTCTTTTTTTCCCAACTCATTTGGAAAAACAGGGTCCCTTATTTCAGGGTAGATAAGGAGGAAATTTTTTTTAAACTTTATTTTCAAAATATTTATTAAACACTTCTAACACAATTAAAAGCTCTAATATGGTTGTCTTGGACTGATCTGAAGTTGCTGTTAGTGGTCAGAGCCAATGGAACTAGCAAATTCAAAAAGGCAGCATTTTCAACCTCAGGCTATTACCTAAAACGTGGGACTTTGGGTTGATGACAACAGAGAAGGCTAGGTGAAAACCCGATGGTGGCTGGTGAACTCTGACATCCTCAGGCCTCACCAGAAACCAGGAAGACAGAAAACTGAACTGCCATAACTTTACACACTCTTAAGTCTGACATCACAGCCAAAGTCCCAAGGACTCAGACACAGAGTGGAAGGCCTGTGACATACTCACACTCTCTACAAAGTCAGCACAGCTACTGCTCACTGCAGCCCACGGACAACACAGCTCCCACTCAGGAACAGTGAGTGGGAGAGTTCGTCTCAGTCTGCCTTTTCAACACAGGGTCAGATGGGGTGACAGAATGTCGTCAACTGACCTGTGTTGGTGAGCTAACATCCGCCTCAGGAGCTACCTAGTACACTGTCTCCAGGTCAATTCCCATCAAGGGTCGTATCACGGATTATGAATCAAACCCCCAAGATCCTATTGTTCAACGGTTTGCTTCAGACTTTACTTTTGTTTTTACCTGTTATATGATCATCTGTATTTTCTTCACTTGATGTGCTGCAATCTCTCTCTGAAGGTTTTAAATGTAAGGAGCTCTTGTTTTTCATTAGGATTTCTTCATCATCATTCATTTCCATATTTAAAGATCCATTTTCACAATTGTTTAACTCCATTTGCCTGAAAATTTTTTAAAAGGGAAAAAGCCAAAAAGTCCAATTATTTGGTCATATATAGATTGCCCAGGTAGATCTTATTCTGAGGAATGGTGAAAGGGTTCACAACCACCAACTCACGTTAACATTGATTAAAAAATAGAATTGTTAAATTAAGCCAAACCTCTCACCCTCCTGCCTCGAAGGCAGGAATCTGTGATGGAAGTTCAGAAATCAAAGAGCCATCCATGGCTCTGCATGCACCCTCAGCTGGCTCAAACTTCCTGCTCCCACCAGCAACAGGAAACAGTCATTGTCAGCTCTTTGGTTTCAATCAGCTTTCTACAGGTACCACACTTAACACTCTTCTCACCTTCCTCAGCTTCTCCCTGGGAGGTCTTTCCTCTCTCCTCAGCTCTCAAAATCACTGGCCACTTAGATGTGTTTGCCTAGCAGTTAACTGTCTAGAAGCCACATGCTGGGGTCAGGGGAGAACACTCCCCGCACAGTACGTCTGACAGAAAACACTCGGGAGGACACAATACAGCTTGAGGATCTGCTGCTCTTCAGGGTAAGAGAAAAGTCTATTTAACATGCAAGTGGAACAGCTGATTCACTTAAAGGGACAATCATACATCTTATTATGAGTGATTAGACCCAGCCAAATTGGAACAAAAATATATTCTTCCATTAAAAATAAAGGGAAATAAGGGGTCGGCCTGGTGGCACAAGTGGTTAAGTGCACGCGTTCCGCTGCGGCGGCCCGGGGTTTGTTGGTTCAGGTCCTGGGCGCACACCAACGCACTGCTTGGCAAGCCATGTGGTGGCAGCGTCCCATATAAAGTAGAGGAAGATGGGCACGGATGTTAGCCCAGGGCCAGTCTTCCTCAGCAAAAAGAGGAGGATTGGCATCGGATGTTAGCTCAGGGCTGATCTTCCTCACAAAAAAACAATAAATAAAGGGAAATAAAATAAAGGGAAAGGTCCAAGCTACATGGTGACTCCAGTAAAAATATTTATTTCCTAAAGAAACACCATATTTCATCTTAGCAATTAAAAATGTAGGAGTATATTGAGGAACTACCTCAAAAAAAACAACATCTACAAAGATGTTCCTAGCAGAAATATTTAGAACAGGAGAAAATTGTTAACAACAAAATTGGGAACAATCTTTGCACTAAAGAAGCAAACAATAGTATATGCAGAGATGAAATATTAAATAATTTGAAAGAACAAATATACGGACTATATGGGATCGCTTATACGAAATAAGAACAAAACAAAGACTCCAAATAATAGTAATACAACTATGTAAACGCCTATTTTTTTTTAATTGAAGGACCATTTAGAGGAAGAAATAGTTTAGATTTTGACATTTTTTTTTTTCAGCCTGTAAAGCTACCTAAGATTTTTATTTTTAAACAAAACAAAATAGCACTGTCTTTCCTGGATAAAAGCACACTTAAACCCAAGGCTCAGCTCCTCCACAGGAGAGGAGGTTCCCACTCTCAGTACACCAGAGAGATTAAAGTTACTATGTGAAGGGTGGGATCCACATCCCAGGGAGAAGGCAAACACCTTCCCTAGGAGTCACTGCTGAAGGGAAAGTCTCCATCACTTCAGGCTCACCCAAAAGAGGAAAATCAGATACTCTTTCCTTCTGCTATCATCTCAGATCATGAGGAAAACCACCATACGATCAAAATAGTCTCATTTTTTTAAACTAGGAATAACAATATCCTTATTTTTTTATTTTTAGAAAGAAGAAAAAATAAAAAAAATTACTGTACCTTTCCAATGAATTATGAATCGGTACAACAGGATGTTTCATCTTTAAAAGAAGCAAAGAAATGAAATGTTAAACTTCCAACACAGCATATTCGAGTTTTATCACATATGAAAGTGGTAAATATGACCATAACATATACTGCCCCACTCAACAAGAACAATTTTAGATCCTCCCAAAAAAAGAGAGTCATTGATACCAACCAGTCCTTCATATTCATTCAAATAAGGGTACCCAAATTTCAAAGGAAAAGGAAGATGATCTTTCGAAGGACCTAATTATCATAGCCAAACCCTTGGTGGTTGGCTTTCTTGTAATTTCAGTTATGCTCATCAAACACTAATAAATATCAAACTATAATGCAACATTGTATCAAACACTGGAAGTATAAAGGTAACTAGTATGGGGTTCCTCCCCTTAAGGTAATTTCAATATAGAGTAAAGCTAAAATAGGGGTATGCATAGAGGAGGAGCTCTTAGCGCAATTTAGGGAATCAGGAAAGAAGAGATTAAATCCTGAAGGACAAATAAGAGCTAAGCAGGGAAAGATAGGTGATAAGGGCATTCCTGGCACTGGGAAGTGTCACAAAGATGTGGGGGGAGCTACAAGCAGTTAATATGTTCAAGCCAGGTAATGACAGAGAAAGAAGCTAGGATGAAGGAAGGGGCTAAGAAGTTTTGACTTTAACCTGTAGGCAATGAGGGAGCCACTGAAAAGTCTAGGTAAAGTGGCCCAATTTACACTGTATGAGTAGAAATACCATCAGTTGCCTGGAAGGGTGAGGCTGAAGGCGACTAGTTAGAAGGCTACCACAAATCTCAGCAAGACTCACTGGACAAGGAGGCTGGAGAAGAGACATCAGAGACACGTTTAGGTGGTAAAATTGTGAAAACTGACTAGATATAGTGGACTGAGGGCAGATATAAAAGTGGACATAGGGCCGGCCCGGTGGCGCAAGTGGTTAAGTGCGCGCGCTCCGCTGCGGCGGCCCGGGGTTCGCTGGTTCGGATCCCGGGTGCGCACTGACGCATTGCTTGGCAAGCCATGCTGTGGCGGCGTCCCATATAAAGTGGAGGAAGATGGGCACAGATGTTAGCCCAGGGCCGTCTTCCTCAGCAAAAAAAGAGGAGGATTGGCGGATGTTAGCACAGGGCTGATCTCCTCACAAAAAAAAAAAAAAAAAAAAAAGTGGACATAAAGGAAAGTCCACTAAAAATATGTCTTTATCAGTTGCCAAATGGTGATGGAGAACATAGCTCAGAATACCACTTTCTTAACTTTCAGTTTTTCATTATGCCATGGGGCAGCCAAGCTGAGCTGGATTGTTACCTTGTTGGACTTGAGCATGGCCAGCTGTGGTGATGCTGGGGGTGTGCGATACAGCAGCTCCGAGGTGAAGGCTGCATTTGCGATCTGCATGCATTCTTCCAAAGTCTTCAGAAAAGTATTGCAGGTTGATTTTAGCAGAGTTCCCACATCAATTCCCTCCTAGGAAACAACCAGAGTGGAAGACTCCTTTACCTTGCCAAAAAAGAAAAAGCCCAATGGTGGGATGTCTTTAGAGGTTTTTATCCACAACATATGTACCCACCTATTCTGCTGGAAAAATTTGTACATCAATTACAGAAGAAAAAGACTGAATGAGTCCAATTTATCTATTAACCATACACAAGCCTTACCCTCAATCTGATCCTTCACACTCACCCACCGCTCCAGCTGAAGGCAACAACCTCTTTCAACTCAACAATATTATATGCCAGCACTGTGGCAGGTGCTGGGCACAGAGCCCTCATGGAGTTTCCAGTCTATAAGGGGTGGCAGACATGAAACAGGGAATCACACAGACTGAAGACCAGAGGGATCAATGGAAAAACGTCTCCCATTACCTGAGTAAAATAAGGTTCTAGGATAGAAGCATTAGAAACCACAAATCATGCATTGTTTGCTTTCAGAATGGGTTTTTTGGCTTTCAGTACAGGCGAGTCTAAGGGGTGTCAGCAACTGGAATTCCTTTGAACAGCTAATCATTTTTTTTCTCCAAGTTATTTTACTTGTTCAGGGTGTTTTTCCTCTGGATATTGATATTAATAAGTCGTTTAGGAAACTGAGGCCACACCTTGACTAGAGAGTACGGTAACCACGTCTCAGTGGTATTAAAGTAACCAGACTTGGCCCAAGATGGAGTCGCTCATGCTAAGCCTCACATCAGCAAATCAAAAACTTAACTAAGTTTCTATGCTCAGCTCCCACAGAAAGAGAAGGCTTAGGTCAACCAACCAGCACTTCCCTGCTCAGCACTAGTTACCTAACCTGGCTCCAAGACTGCCCTTTGCTCCACATAAGGAAAGTAACTCTGCTTTACCCAGTCGGCAAATGCCCAGGTTAACTTCCTTGTTCCTGCTCACTTCGGTCTATAAAAATCTCTAGCCTTGCGTAGCTCTTCAGAGCTCATTTCTATCTGCTAGATTGGATGCTGCTTGATTCATGAATTGCTGAAGAAAGCCAATAAGATCTCTAAAATTTACTCAGTTGAATTTTGTTCTTTTCCAGTGGCCTCTATATTTTCTTCAATTTTGTATTTCTAACAAGCTAGCAGGTGATGTTACTGGTTGTGGATCACTATGATTCTGACATCAATTACAATGTGTGTTTTTTTCCCCCGCAACATCAAACAATTTTCCAACACCAGCTGTCCTATTATTCAACTAAATTCTGACACTATCTACCTGAGATAGCATCAGATCTCACAGGTTAAGAGCTCAGTCCTATAAGACTGCTCCCCACCCTCCACTTCAGACACCAATGGCAAGTCCAGGTTGTCACCTGTGCTGACTGACCCACTACAGATTGGAGATTTCAACAACCCCCTCCCTGCATTTGATTAATTTGCTAGAGCGGCTCATGGAACTCAGAAAAACATTTTACTTACTAGATTACCAGTTTACTATAAAAGGATATAACTCAGGAACAGCCAGATGGAAGAGATGCATAGGGCAAGGCATGTGGGAATGGGTTCGGAGCTTCCATGCTCTCTGAGCACACCACTTTCCCCGAATCTTCACCTGTTCACCAACTCAGGCACTCTCTGAACCTCATCCTTTGGCTTATGGAAGCTTCATTACATAGGCAGGATTGATTAAATCATTGGCCATTGGTGACTGAACTCAATCTTCAGCCCCTCTCCCCTTCCAGGAGGTAGGGGGGTATGACTGAAAGTTCCAACCCTCTAATCACATGTTAGGGTCCACTGTCATAGGCTGTCCTTAGGCACTTTACAAAAGTCACCTCATTAACATAACAAAAGACACCTTTATCTCACTTATCACAAGAAATCCCAAGGGTTTTAGGAACTCTATGCCAGGAACTGGGCAAAGACCAAATATATATTTCTTATAAATCACATCACAACCACAGTTTCAGTTCCTAGGTACTTATTATAAGCACTTTCTTGAATTAAAAATTGCTGTGTTCACATTTACCCTTCCCTCTAGACAAGGGCTTCTCTACCTTGGTACCACTGACATTTGGGGCTGGCTAATTTCTGGAGTGGGGGAAGTAGGGAGAGTGGCTCCCCTGTCCATTGTAGGATGTTAGGCAGCATCCTGGCCTCTACCCACTAGATGCCAAAAGCACTCCCTCAGTTGTGACAACCAAAAATGTCTCCAGACGCTACCAAATGTCATCCGATGGGCAAAACTGCTCTGGGTTGAGAATCAGTGCTCTAGACAATAAACATCCTAAGAGGAGGACTGAACTGTTTTTTGGTACTCTCCCCTCCCCCTACCCCAGCACAGTGTCTTGTACACAATAGGCAGTTGCTGAAAGAATCAGAGAGATCAAAAGGAAGTAAATGCAAGTGAGTTAAATCACCTTCATCAGAAAAACTCGAAGCACATATACTACCAATAGCTCAGTATTCTTCTACTACCTAAGAAAAGTAACTTAAAATCATTAATTATAATCTTCAGATTCTTCATTTTATAGACATTGTTTTTTAGATTATAACTTCTTTGAGAGCAGAGCAGAGACCCTCTCTGGTTAACGTGAGCCATTCAATACACAGATCTTATATTAATATATGTTTTAAGATGAGTGAATGACAACTTTATTAATAAAAGTTAAAAATCACAATCCTTGCTGATGATGGAGAGAAAAAAAGCTGTGTCTCCATGTTTGAAAGCACTAGTCTGTACTAAAGCACAACAATTACTATGGTGAAATAAAATCTTGTTACAGTCTCATCAAAGGTAACAGATACGCATTACTGACAGACACAATGCTGGCATCTTAGTAGCCACACCTATAGAAACAGCTCTGCTAGACAGGTAAGATTGCATTTTAAAAAGTGATGCAAACTGGGGAGAAACATATTTTAGTACATCAGTACTAAAGTTCAAGGTTCCAAATGTTATCAATGAATTAATCCTGAATTTATTCCAGGAAGGAAAACTACAGTCATGTGCCGTACAACAATGTTTCAGTCAACAACAGACTGCATATACGACGGTGGTCCCATAGATTAGTACCATACAACCTAGGTGTGTAGTAGGCTATATCATCTAGGTTTCTATAAGTACACTCTGATGTTCATATGATGACAAAATCGCCTAATGACATATTTCTCAGAATGTACCCCTGTCATTAAGCAACGCATGACTGTATATGCTTCCACATGCTGAAACTCACACATTTCTTCTCTTTGTACCTTTCTTCTGTTACCTTTTTCCTCTGAAAAATAGTAATTTCCAAGACAGTCAGGGATCACGTAAGAGTAAGCATCACCTGTAGGCACATCTGGTGCTACTTTCACATGACTAGGACAAATAATATTTTACCTCGGAATTGGACACACCAGTTGTGGTCACTTCTTTTGTTTTATCTACTTGCTGGACAAGGAGGTCACAGTAGAGTCTTAGTTCCGACATTTTGGTTTTCAAGTTTTCAGTGTTTTCAGCAAACTCTAAATAACAAAATGATGATAATGTAATTACCAGAATGAACAAATGACTTACTAGTTAGTATACTATACAGATAGCGGAATATATCACCTATGCCTCAAGTCAGATGTTTATAGTATGGGTTACAGATATGATCAGGTGAAGATGGGGGAGAAGAAAAACAGATAAAGGAGATTTTCAGTCTTCTGACGTAATCTACATTATTTCTTGAGCCAACATATTGAATGATCACCAGTACAGGAAGGATACAGCATATTTCTGATCCACTTGTGTCAGAACTGGGAGCAGAGTCAAGGGTTCAGAGTTTTAGTCTCAGTTCTGCCACAGTTTTCCCTATCTGTAAAATAGAGTCATGGCTATCTCCCTGCTAATACAGTGCTCAATAATGGGAAACACTGTTCTGTAGCATGCAAGTACCACTAATAAGATGGTTTGTTAATTCAGAGGACTGGTCCAGCAAGCTGCCTGTCAAGGCTAATGGCACCCTCCGTGCACCTGCTGCTCCCTCGTTACCCTGGCACTCCAGCCACCCTGGTGCTGAGGGCTCAGCTACAATCATTACCATCTCTGTTTTCTTCTCCATTAAAAAGCTGTATGTTTATCACCTGACCTGAGTCAAAGCTGACAGTGTCTAGAATTTGGTCCTGATTTAGCATTAAAAAACAACCAACAAAGAGGCCAATTTTTCTGTTAAGCACATCTGTCATGAGAAAGGTTCCCTGAAACACTTTTTCCCGGAGGCGCCTCTCCCACCAACCTCTTAGGTGTACATATTGGGCTAAGCAGCTGGTAAGGCGGCGACTAAGGCTCAGGCAGTAGGCCCTGACATTCTTGACCCAGTCCAAACAGAAAGTTGTGCCATGTTTCTCAGGAGACCTAATGATACCGAGTTAATGAACATTAAGCAGTAGCAACCTGACAATTAAGTATCCATCCCACCCCAGGGAAGGGAGAGGAAAGCAAAGTGTTACTGTGGAAAGCCCCCTGATCCAAGGCTTCTCCGGCTCAGCTACTCTTTACCAAAGGTCAACTCTGTGCCAGCCCAGGGACCAGACAGTTTCATATCATCACTAATCCTCATGGTAATCCTTCTAAGGTAGGTTGGTTATTACCTCTTTTTTTTTTTTTGAGGACGATCAGCCCTGAGCTAACAACCGTTGCCAATCCTCCTCTTTTTGCTGAGGAAGACTGGCCCTGAGCTAACATCCGTGCCCATCTTCCTCTACTTTATATGGGACGCTGCCACAGCACAGCTTGACAAACGGGGCGTCGGTGCGCGCCCAGGATCTGAACCTGCGAACCCTGGGCCGCCGAAGCGGAGTGTGAGCACTTAACCACTTGCGCCACCTGGCCGGCCCCTATTACCTCTTTTTAAACATGAGGAAACTGAGGATTAGAGAGGTTAGCTGACCTATGCCAAGGTCACAAAGCGAGTAACCTGCAAAGCCATGGTTTGAACCCAGTGTTTCTGGCTCCAAAGCCTGCACTCTTTCTACTATGATATGCTAAGAAAGAAGAGTTAGATATAGACCATGGTTTAAATTCCACTGAGATATAAAGCATTTGAAGGATACAAAAAGCTAGCTAGGTGGTCAGAGGCAAGATAACAAATACGGGAACCCAGAGATGCCAATGGGTGATTCCTAAGGTTCCCAGACCAGAGGACAATCAATACTTGCCTTTTTCCTTCTGGGTCCTACTGTCTGTCAGGCAAGCCTTGGCTGACCCCAAGGCTACCAGCCACCGCTGTCTCTCCGCCACACTTCTGGCCTTCAGGTAGAAATACTGTTCCCCAGGGATTATCAGATCCATGCGTGTGTTATCTACAGAATGAACTGGGAGCGAGGCAGAGGGAGGTCAGAAACCTAGAAGACTCCTATCTGGGCAGCCTCTACCCCACCCAAATTCTTGAGCTCAACTGGTGCCAGTCACTGAAGGCTTCTTTGAAGAGAGGATGCCAGCTAGTTTATTTATCTCTTCCTAGATGCCTCTGCTGATGACGAGGGAAAACTCTGCAAGTGGCCCCAAGGTATTACCAAGACTTTGGCCTAAAAAAGAATTGCCCAGTTCTCCTCAGCATCTTTTATCAGAATCGAGAGGGAATCTCTCTTTTGGCTTATGTATGTAAAATATGCTGCTCTGAGGCCAAAAAGGCTTGCATGCCAACAAGGAAAGGCATGCTCTTTATCTCCTCGAGTTTACTGGAAAGCAATCAAGAACACAATATTTTTCCTCTTCTACTTTCCTTCATAAGTCAGATCAAAAGTGTGAGAATTCTCTCAGAGCCCTTCAGGAGAATAAACAAGCAAACTACATTCTCCTTCATCCTCTACCCCCCAAATTCCCTTCTAATCTGTTTCTGAACTACATCTTTTCAGTAATCTTGGTTATTTCCCCAAACCAAGAAGTAAAGGCTATTTGTAGGTCTGTTAGGTGTTTGCTTGTTTTGTTTTGAGCATGTGGTGGTGGCGAAAAGGTGTGCATGTCCTGATTTAAACACAGAAGTGTTTGCTGCTGCAGTAAAAAGACTTAATAAGATTTACAAATAGCCCCTGGCCCCAGGTGAGCAGGTGACTAAGGAATGAGCACTAGATGTATGGTTAAGCACATTGCTCTTGTTTATTTTGACTACCTCTTAATCAACCTCCTTGTAAACACTGGTTGCAGTTTTAGGTCTTATTTGCAAGGCTTTCTTTTGGATCATAATATTATGTATCTTTGTATTACGGAAGCAGGAGAGAAAGGCACACAGAGGTCAGGGCTTTTTCATTTTGTGGGGCGGGGGGAGACGCAAAGAAAAATAAAAGCTGCAAGTCTCTCGGTTTCTCACCTTGAATTTCACAGACCGCCATTTGGATGCTCCCTTTGCAACCTTTCCAGGCATCTTCAGGAGAATCATAATAGGATAATATCCCCCCACAGAGAAGGAACCATCGAGGCTGCCAACCTAAAAACAAGCAAGAGCATGGTCTCAGGTACTGCCTGCACGAGAGGTGCCTCCCAGGACATAGGAATAGGATCTAACAAGGCTGCTGGGTCCCAGCTCCAAGCAGCTTACAACCCAGGGGAAACTCTAAGGGCAAGAAGTAGGTTAGAAAAGACCTCTAGGTTTGATTTTTGTAAAATTAAAAACACCCACGCACACAGGCATATATTTTTAGTCACAAAACGTATAGAAGTCTGGAAGGATCAGCAACAAACATAGTGATGTTCTCTAGGTAATGGGGTTACTGATGATTTTTATTCTCTTTTTTCCCTAATATAGTACTAATAATCTGTTGTTTTTAATTTTTCTAAGATAAAAGATTATTGGTTCCTGAACATTATTGTTATCACACACTTGCTCTCTGCCTCTGTGGTTAGGAAAATTATCCCAAACTTAGATAGGAGGCAAAATATCATATTGCCCTTCCAACGTCATACAGAGTACTGTCTAATAAGCCTGCCCAGGGTCATGTGACACCCAGGAAAAGGTAACTTTGACTTACTATTTAGTATTGATCCACTGCAATGAGTAATCTTAAAACATTCAAGAGTCTAACTACTTTTACTTAGGAGAATTTCAGGGGACAAATTGTATCCAGTCAAAATATACATCTTATCAAGTTCCCTTACACAATCTATATTCTAGTCAAACCAAACTTACTTGCTGTATTCCTGCTTCTGGACTTTTGCTCAAGCTGGCTCTTCTTCCTAAAATGTCATCCCTGACTATCTCTGCACAAGCCTCATCAGTCTCTATTCAAGATTATATTGGAGGTTCTAGCCAGGGCAATTAGGGTACAAAATGAAATAAAAGGCATCCAGATTAGAAAGGAAGAAGCAAATCTACCTCTATTAGCAGACATGCTCTTGTATATTAAGAAAACAAAGCAAAACCTTAAAGAATCCACAAAAAAACTATTAGAAAAATGAGTTCAGCAAGGTTGCAAGATATAAGACCGATATACAAACACTTTTATTTCTTTACAGTTGCAACGAAAAATCGAAAATGAAATTAACAATTCTATTTACAACATCAAAAAGAATAAAATATTTAGAAATAAACTTAAAAGTATAAGACTTATACTCTGAAAACTACAAAACATTATTCAAAGAAATTAAAGAAGATTTGAAGACCATTATTCCAAAACTGTTACCAGCTTGTTCTTTTCTCACACTGTACAAATGTCTTTCCATACTTAATTTACAGCAATCGTTTGCAAAATTCACTTTTTTCAGTTCAACTAATGTTGAACAACAAATCTTTTTTCAATGAGCATAATTTTCTTCTAAAAATGCACTTATATTTAGATCTAAAATGCACTATATTTTCTTCCTTTTTTATCTCACAACAGCCACTATTTTTAAATCAAAATTTCTAAATGGTGATGTTCTTATTCTTTTAAAGATCCAAACTAAAAAAGTGATTACTTGTGAGTCATACTTCTGTCTGACTAAAAAATACTGTAGTTTCCCTTCTCTTTTACTCAGCAGCCTTGTGACAACAGCTCATCTAAACATATCACTAAAAAAACAAAAAAAAACCCAAAAAGACTGTACTCCATTAAAAAGATACTTAAATTTTTTTTTAATACTTATTTTTAAATTTACACACAGTGAAATTTCTTCTTTGATTAACAGTCCTGAGTTTTGATAAATGCATAGTCCTTTAAGAACCACCATAATGATCAAAATACAAGAAAATTCCATTATCTTCCCCTCAAATTCCCCTTGTACTACCCCTTTGTAGTCAAGTCCTCCCTCTACATTTCACCACTGGCCAACCACTGTTGTGTTTTTATTTTAAGTAGAAAATATTTTCTAATTTTCTTGGAGACTTGCTTTTTGACCCACAAGTTACTTAGAAGTGTACCATTTAACTTCCTAGTATTTGGGGATTTCCCACATCTTTCTGTCATTGATTTCTAGTTTACTTCTATTAAAGACACAGAACATTCTTTTAAATTTGGCAGCGTTTCTACCATGGCCCAGAACATGGTCAATCTTAGTGAATGTTCCATATGCATTTGAAAAAAAAGTAGTATTCTGCTGTTGCTTGGGGGATTATTCTAAACTGTCAATTAAGTCAAGTTGGTTGATAGTGTTCAGATCTTTTACATTTTTGGATGATTTACTGTCTACTTAGTCTATGAATTACTGAGGGAAGAATGTTGACGTTTTCAAGTATAATTGTGGATCTATTTCTCCTTTCAGTTCTACAAGTTTTTGCTTCGTATATTCTGACGTTCTGTTTTTAGATGTATACATTTAGGATTCCTATGTCTTTTTGATGAAATGACCCTTTTATAATTATGCGTTGTCTTCTTTATCTCTTGCAATTTTCCCTGTTCTGAAGTTTACTTTGTCTAATATTAATATAGCCAATTCAGCATTCTTTTGGTTAGTTTTGCATGGTACACATTTTCCTATCTTTTTTTCTTACCTTTTTTAAAAGACTTTTATTTTTTATAGCAGTTTTAGGTTTAAAACAAAATTGAGAGGGAGATAAAGAGACTCCCCACATGTCCCCTGCCCCGACAGCTGCATAGCTTTCCCCATTATCAACACCACTCACCAGAATGGTACATTTTTTTACCATTTACACTGACACATCATAATCACCCAAAGTTCACAGTTTACCTTAGTGTTCACTCTTGGTGTTGTACACTCTGTGGGTTTGGACAAATGTATAATGATATATATCCATCATTATTCATCTCCTATCACAACCTCTGCCCCCCAGCAGCCACTTATCTTTTTCTTGCCTCCATAGTTTTGCGTTTCCCAGAATGTCACATAGTTGGAATCATTCAGTACATAGCCTTTTCAGACTGGCTTCTTTCACTTAGTAATACGCCTTTAAGGTTCCTCCATGTCTTTTCAGGGCTCGACAGCTCATTTCTTTTAAGCACTGAACAATATTCCATCAGCTGGATGTACCACAGCTTATTTATCCATTCATCTACTGAAGGACATCTTGGTTGCTTCCAAGTTTTGGCAATTATGAATAAAGCTGCTATAAAGATCTTTGTATAGGGTTCTGTGTGGACATAAGTTTTCAACCCCTTTGGGTAAGTACCAAGGAATGCTATTGCTGAATCATATGGTAGGAGTATGTTTAGTTTTGTAAGAAACTGCCAAACTGTCTTTCAAAGTGGCTGCACCATTTTGCATTCCCATTAGAAATGTATTTCCTATTGTTCCACACTCTTGTCAGCATTTGGTGTTGACAGGGTTCTGGATTTTGGCCATTCTGATAGGCATGCAGTGGCTATAGGCATTGGCATTGGTTAATGGCACGTAGGCATTATAGTCATCATATGTATTGTATTTACATACAATGAACACCCCCATTGTTGCTTTAATTTGCATTTCCCTGATGACATATGATGTGGAGCTACTTTTCACATGCTTATTTGCCATCTGTATATCTTCTTTAGTAAGGTGTCTGTTAAGGTCTTTGATCTATTTTGCAATCGAGTTTTTTCTTTGGTTATTGTTGAGTTTTAAGTTTTTTGTATATTTTGGGTAACAGTCCTCTTATCAGATGTGTCTTTTACAAATATTTTCTCTCAGTCTGTGATTTGTCTTCTAATTCTCTTGATGTTGTCTTTCACAGAGCAGAAGTTTTTAATTTAATGAAGTCTAGCTTATCAATTATTTTTTTCATGGATTGTGTCTTTTGGATTGTATCTAAAACAGCATCAAAATACCCAAGGTCATCTGGGTTTTTTCCTATGTTATCTTCTAGGAGTTTTATAGTTGTTTGCATTTTACATTTACGTCTAGGATCCATTTTGAGTTAATTTTGGTGCAAGGTGTAAGATCTGATCTGGATTCACTTTTTTGAATGTGGGTAACTTACAGGGATTTTTGACTGTGATTGCATTGAATTTAGAGATCAAGGTGGGAAGAACTGACATCTTGACAATATTGAGTCTCCCTATCCATGAACATGAAATGTCTCTCCATTTATTTAGTTCTTCTTTGATTTCACTCACCAGTTTTGTAGTTTTCTTCATACAGATCTTGTACTTATTTTGTTAGATTTATACCTAAGTATTTCATTTTTGGAGGTACTAATGTAAATGGTATTGTGTTTTAAATTTCAAATTCCACTTATTCATTGCTGGTATATAGGAAAGCAATTGACTTTTGCACATTAACCTTGTACCCTACAACCTTGCTATAATCGCTTATAGCCAGTTTTTTTGTCAATTCTTTTGGCTTTTCTACATAGGTGATCAATTCTTCTGTGAACAAAGACTGTTTTATGTGTGCCTTCCCAATCTTTTCCTTTTTTAAAAATTTTTATTTCCTTTTGTTGCCTTATTCTTTTAGCAAGGACTTCCAGTCTGATGTTAAAAAAGAGTGGCAAGAGGAGACATCCTTGCTTTGTACCTGATCTTCGTGGGAAAGCTTCTAGTTTCTCACCATTAAGTATGACGTCAGCTGTAGGGTTTTTGCAGATAGTCTTCATCAAGTTGAGACAGTTCTTCCCCCATTCCTAGTTTAGTCAGTTTTTATCATGAATGAGTGATTTGTCAAATGCTTTTTCTGTATCTATTGATAAGATCATGTGATTTTTCTTTTCTATAGTCTGTTAATGTGAGGGATTACATTAACTGATTTTCAAATGTTGAACCAGCCTGGCATACCTGGGATAAATTCTAATTGGTTATGGTGTACACTTCTTTTTATACATTTTTGGATTTGATTTGTTCATATTTTGCTGAGGATTTTTACATGTATGTTCATACATCCTTTTATTTTTAATCTATCTATATCTCTATATTTAAAGTAAGTTTTTCATAGACAGCATATAGTTTGGGCTGGTTTTTTTTTTTTTTTTCTTTTGTGAGGAAGATCAGCCCTGAGCTAACATCTGCCAATCCTCCTCTTTTTCCTGAGGAAGACTGCCCCGGGCTAACATCCATGCCCATCTTCCTCTACTTTATATGGGACATCGCCACACCATGGCTTAACAAGCAGTGCGTTGGTGCGCACCCAGGATCAGAACCGGCAGACCCCGGGCCGCTGCAGCAGAGCGCTCGCACTTAACCACTTGCAGCACCAGGCGGGCCCCTGGGCTGGTTTTTTTATCCTATCTGACAATCAGTGTCTTTTAATTCATCTGTTTAGACCACTTACATTTAATATATTATCAATACGGTTGGAGTTAGAGCCCCTGTTTCATTTTTATGATTGCTTCCTGTTTTTTCCTGGGTTTTTTTTTTGATTACTTTGTTCCTCCCTTTCCTGCCTTCTTTTTTTTTTTTTTCATAATTTTATTTATCTTTTTCCCCCCAAAGCCCCAGTAGATAGTTGTATGTCACAGCTGCACATCCTTCTAGTTGCTGTATGTGGGACGTGGCCTCAGCATGGCCGGAGAAGCAGTGCGTCAGTGCACACCCGGGATCCAAACCCGGGCCACCAGCAGCAGAGCTCACGCACCAAACCGCTAAGCCATGTGGCCAGCCCTTCTGCCTTCTTTTAAATTATATGATTCTATTTTAATCTACCTATTGGATTTTTTGCTGTATCTCCTGGTATTTTTTCATTGGTTGCTCTAGGGCTTATGAAATACATATCTAACATTTCAGCCTACTTAGAATATTTTACCATTTCAAATAAAACATACAAGGCTTAAACCATATAAGTCCTTTTAGCCTTCCCCCTTTATGTTACAGTCATCATACGTATTGTATTTACATACAATGAACACCCCCACTGACACTGTTATAATTTTTGCTTCTAATAGTCATACACATTTTAAAGAACTTAACATGAGAAAAAGTCTATAATATTTACCCAGATATTTATCATTTATGTTGCTCTTCCTTTAATCTTGATGTTCTATGCTTTCCCTGATATCATTTTCCTTCAGCTTAAAGAACTGCCTTTAGCATTTCTTTATTATAGTTTTCCTTCAGCTAAAGATGTTTTTATTTTGCCCTTTTTTTGTGTGAGGAAGATCGGCCCTGAGCTAACATCCACACCAATCCTCCTCTATTTTGCAGAGGAAGACTGGCCCTGGGCTAATGTCTGTGCCCATCTTTCTCCACTTTATATAGGACGCCGCCACAGCATGGCCTGACAAACGGTGCCTCGGTGCGCACCCGGGATCCGAACCTGGGCCGCCAGCAGCGGAGCTCGTGCACTTAACCACTACGCCACAGGGCCGGCCCCTGCCTTAACTCTTAAAGATTTCATTGGATACAGAATTCTGTGTTGACAATTCTTTTCTATCAGCACTTTAAAGATGCTGTTCCACGGCCTTCGAGCCACCATGTTTTCTGATAAGAAATCCCAGATATTGAAATCGTTGTTTCCCTATTTGTATTGTGTCTTTCCACTCTTGCTACTTTTGACTTTTTTTTTTAGTTCTCAGCAGATTTATCATGATGTGTGTAGGTACATCTTCCTCTGAGTTTATACTTCTTGGAGTTTGCTGAGCTTCTTAAATCTGTAAATTTGTAGCTTTCACCTAATTTGGGAAGTTTTCAGTTATTTTTTTAAAATGCTCTTCCTTGGGGCCAGCCCGGTGGCACAAGCGGTTAAGTGCACACGCTCCGCTGTGGCGGCCCGGGGTTCGCCGGTTCGGATCCCGGGCGTGCACCAACGCACTGCTTGTCGAGCCATGTTGTGGCGGCGTCCCATATAAAGTAGAGGAAAATGGGCACGGATGTTAGCCCAGGGCCAATCTTCCTCAGCAGACAAAAAACAAAAAGAGGAGGACTGGCATCAGATGTTAGCTCAGGGCTGGTCTTCCCCACCGAAAAAAAAAATGCTTTTTCTTCACCAATATCTTCCTCACTTCCCCTTCTCCTTTCTCCAATGCCAGAATGTTAGATCTCTTCTTACTGACCTAGAGATCCCTGAGGCTTTATTCATCTTTTTTTCTCAATCTTTTTTTTCTCTATTCTTCAGACTGGATAATTTCTCTTGATTTATCTTCAAGTTCACAGATTTTTTCCTGTGTCATCTGTATTCTATTGAGCCCATCTGCTGAGTGATTTTTTAAAAAATTTCAGATATTGCATTTTTTATTCTAAAATGTCCATTTAGTCCTTTTTAATAGTTTATATTTCTCTGCCAAGAATCTCTACCTTTCCATTTGTTTCCAGGGTGTTAATCTTTATCATGCTGGTTGTTCAAGTTTTGTCTTCTCTCTACAGTCTGTCTGCTATTTTTTACTTTTCAGAGTCCTCAGGTAGTTGCTTTTAGTACTTTGTTCAGAGTTTTTAGTTGTAATCAGTAGGAGAGAGGCTACCATGGGCTTACGCCATCTTGGCCCAATAACAACACTCAAATAGGAAAACGAGTAAGATGCCTACTAAGTGAAATGTCAGCCTCATGTTAGGGTACATCACTCTGCCTATAAACCCATCAGAGTTTCTTCAGAAAGTTTGCCAATTAGGTATTATGGGAAACCAGAAGTTTACAATCTTACTGTTTAACAGAAAAAACAGATAAAAAGAAAACATTAATACATTGTGAATTTTTAAAAATCCATAATGAAATGCTGCTGTGTAGAAGGGCAGAAAACATGAGAAGGGGCTATTTAAATCCATTATAGAGAAATGAGCCAAAAGTAAAGAAAAAAGTGAAGGAAAGGTGCTTTTTCACCAAACATAAGAGGAAAAAAATAGTGACCATAAGTAAGCAGGTATAGAATGAGAGAAGCAAAAAGGCTGAATAAGTCCCTAACTTTTTTCTAGTTTCCTTTTCTACAGAATTACAGCATGAGCTTAATAGAATCTAGTAGTCTCTTTCAGCTTTCAAAATCTTTAAATCTCTATCTAAATACAAAGTAACAGGAAACTCACTTCTTTTGCAGAATCTATTTAAACAGAAAGTAACTAACGTCAAGAAAATAAAGTGAGATTAAATTTCTTGACAGGATTGACAATCTTTCTGAAGTGGTGAGTCAATACCTAATTTATTCACCATAAATTATGGTTGCTGTGTTCATAACCATACATATTATATGATCGTTATAATACATTATATTATGGATGTTGTATAGACATGTTAATAGTGAAAAAAACTACCATTTTTAAATTGAAGCAAAGCACAGTTATTGACCCCTGACCTCCACAGCCTTGGTGTTTTCCACTGTCCAGCCCTGCATGCTCGGCCATACTCCACCTCATCAGAGCCCTCCCCATAACTCAGCTTCCCTGGGGGAGCTCCAGACAGGACAGTGGATAACAAAGCCTTGGGTTCCTCTGCCAGGTCAGTCAGTAAGAGTTTTGCTGCAGCTGGGGAGGAGGGAAGAAGAAGAGACTCCCCTAAAAGCAACAGATAATAACCAAGCATTAACTAAATTACAGCCTTCTTACTTTACCATTAATTAATTAACAAAGCATTTTTTGAGCACTTATAATTTGCCAGGCTTGGAGACTTAGAGAAAAAACGATCCCAGCCCTCACAGAGTGACAGTCTAGTTGGGAGTCAGGCATGCAGATGGTGAGGAGAGTAACTATAATTACAGTATATTATATCAAATTCTCTTTAGAACCTTCTGTTAGAGGCTACCGTAAGTCACCTCTCCTGTGTGCCTTGGACTACCGAACTGGATATTTATTTGTTATACTCATTTGTTCTGGGCAATGCCTCGTATATGTCCCACCATCACCTTACTCAAGAGAATATTAATTAATTTTTGCTGGAAGCAAAAGTAAAGACCAGCAGTACACAGATTTACATGATCTGTAATCATCATTCATCCCAAGGAATGACTACCATACAACTGCAGAGTCAATTCCAAAATTCTGATGGTTTATTTGAATCTTTTCCTTTATAATTAATACCCCTCCAACTTCCAAAAGGAGGACTTAAGGAATTCTGGATACCTACACTCTCAGAAGCCATGAGGAACTACAATTTGCACATAGACAATACAAAAAAACTGAATTTTTCTGGCATTATTAATCAAAACAGCTATCCAATTAACCTACCCTTAAGTGAACTATGTACTAGGCAGGTTCGTATATGTTGCCCATTTCATCTTTATAATAAACTTAGTATGACTATTATTCTTGCTGTCATCTTAAAACTGAGGCTCAGGAAGATTAAGTAACTTACTCAGGTGTCAGCACTAGGAAGTAGCAGAGCAGAGGTTTGAACTTATGGCTTTCTGACTCCAATCTTTTGCACTTATGCATTCAAATATACTGGCCCACGGCCCTGACACGGAAACCATGAATAAAAAGTTGACCATTGGATATCCTCGTGCAAAGAATGAAGCTGTACCCTTACTGCACATTATACACAAAAATTAATTCAAAATGGATCAAAGACCTAAATGTAACAGCTAAAACTATAAAAGCTTTTAGAAAAAACACAGGAGTAAATCTCCATGACCTTGGGTTAGGCAACGGTTTTTTGATATCACACTAAAAGCACAAGCAATTAAAAAAAATTGATAAATTGGACATCAAAATTAAAAACTTCTGTGTTGCAAATGAAACCATCAAGAAAGTGAAAGACAGTACAGAATAGGAAAAAATATTTGCAACTCATATATCTGATAAGGAACCTGTATCCAGAATAAAGAACTCTTACAATTTCACGATGAAAAAATAAATACCTCAATTAACAAATGAGCAAAGGATGTAAACAGACATTTCTCCAAAGAAGATATGCAAATGGCTAATAAGCACACAAAAAGATAACCAACATCATTAGTCATTAGGGAAATATAAATCAAAACCACAATGAGATAGCACTGCACACTCACTAGGATGGATATAATTTAAAAAGACAGACAATAACAAGTAATGGTGAGAATATGGAGAAATAGGAATCTTCTCTCATTACTGATGAGAACGTAAAATGGTGCAGCCACTTTGGAAAACAGTTTGGCAGTTCCCCAAACTGCTAAAAGAGTTACCATATGATCCAGCAATTCCACTCCTAGGTTTATACTCAAGAGAAATGAAAACACATCCACACAAAAACTACACACAAATGTTCACAGCACCATTATTCATACTAACCAAAAAAAAAAAAAAAAAAAAAAAAAAAAAAAAAAAAATAGAGCAACCTAAATGTCCATTAATTGATGAAAGGGTAAACAAAATATTGCATATCCATACAATGGAATATTATTTGTTAATAAAAAGGAATGAAGTACTGATACATGCTACAACATTGATGAACCCAAAAACATTATGCTAGGTAAAAGAAGCTAGTCACAAAAGACTATATAATGTATAATTCCATTTATATGAGATGTCCAGAAAGGCAAATTTATACAGACAGAAGATTAGTGGTTGCCAAGGGCAAGAAGCGGTGGGGTGGGAGTGACTGCTAATGGGTATTGGGTGTCTTTTTGGAATAATGCATATGTTTTAAAATTGACTATGGTGATGGTTACACTCTGTAAATATACTAAAAACCACTGACTAGTACACTTTAAATGGGGAAAATTTATGATAGGTAAATTATTATCTCAATAAAGATGTTAAAACACAACAACAAAAAAGGTTGACCAATGGTTGTGAGACCATGAGAATCCTGCTCTGGATCACTCACATTCCAGATGTCCTCTTGGCATTGTTTACACAGCACAAACTAGGGGCAAGAGTCACCTTCCTCCACCTGGGGGAGTAAGCAAAATTATAGCATCTCTTCAGACAACCATCTGGTCAGCATGATGCAAGCTTTTGTTATTGCTGGAATGCAGTGCTGCAATGTGCTTTGCCCTAACCTGCTCAAGGAGCCCAAGAAGCCTGCAACTGGCTGGAGCTCACAGCAGCAGCCCTCCTATCTGCTGAGTGGGCAGCTGAAAGGGACCTAAAACTGCAAACTAGAAAGCTCACAGCACAGCTCAGAAGACTGCCTTGTGACAAAACATATGCACAACACTGGGCAAAGTCTTCCTCCCTCCTTAACTCCTCCCTACCGTCCACCCCCAAATAGTCTGCTATTCTAGGTCAACATACTTTAAATATAGGTGCATTATGAATCAGCTAGAGTTATATAATGATCAAGCAGGAAGGACCTTTACAAGTATTATGTAATGGAACACTGACTCTGGAGCCACTTACTGTGTGACCTTGGGCCAGTTCCTCCACCTTTCTGTGTCTCAATGTCCTCATCTGGAAAATGGGAATAATAAAGACAACTGCTCCTTAATACTGCTGCAAAGATTAAATGAGCTAATCCATGTAAAACATTTAGAATAGTGCCTGGAACATTATACGTGTCAAGTTTTTCACTATTCTTCTTATTAACTAGTAAATCTCATCATTTTTATGGAGGAAGAACTAAAGCTCAGAATGGTAATGTGACTGCAGCCAGCAGCGATAGAGCTGGTATTGGACTTGAGGTCTCTGACTCCTCAACTAGTGTTCTACCATAGAGCGTTAATGTATAACCATGCATGTATAATATCCCTTGACTGACTAAAGATACAAGTAACAACATACAGTGCCTAGCACTATGTCTCACATAATACAGGTGTTTGTAACATGTTTAATCCATTCCTTTTTCATTCCAGGTTTAATCCAATATCTGAAGAGAGGATTTGACACTAAATCCCAGAATGTCCAATGTTCTATTGTTCAAAAGGCAGGATGGCTCAGGACTGTTGAACAAAATACACATAAGTTCTTTTTTTTTCCTTTAATTTTCCTCTGAAAGAGCACAGGGTACCTGAGTATGCCTAGCATATTAGGGAACAGAGACTTTTCTTCCTTTCTCTTTCTGTATTTTAGCGGTATACTCATGAAAGCAATTTAGATGCTATTCTCAGGGCTGGATGACGTTTCCAACTTTCAGTAATTGATACCTATCAGTTGAATTCAAGAGGCAAGAGAAGCTCACAAAATAACTACAGTATTTGGCAAAATACAGTAAATGCAGCCAAGGTAAGCTTTTCAACAATCTCATCATTTCTCTCTCTCTCTCTCACACACACACACAAAATCACTCCACAGTGTTTAAACCAGCCTACGAGGCCCTGTAATATCAGGCCTCCCACCCACCCCTGCAGCCTTGTTGCAGCCTCACTCTTCTCAGCTCTCCAGCCATGCAGGTCTTCTTTCCTTTCCTCAAACTCACCAGTCTCTATCCTGCTTTAGAGCCTTCACACTGACATTCCCTGTGCCTGAAAAGTTCTTTCTTACAGCCTCCATCTGCACCCCTGCCTTGGCTTGCCACCTAGCTAGCTTCTATTTATCCTTCAGGCTTTGCTTAAATCTCTTCCTCAAAGAAGCCTTTCCCAATGACCCAGACCAGTCCCTCCCCTGCCCCTCTCCCAAATCACACACACTTGGAACATGCTTCTAACCACTTCTCCAATGAATATCTTTCTCCTCCACCAGACTGTAAGCTCAAGGAAGGCAGGGGCTGTGTCTGTCTTGTTCAGTGTTGCTTGCCCTGTGCCTAGCACAGCGTTCAGCACACAGTAGGTGGTGAATGAAACTAACAACATCCTCCAAGCACTCAAAGGATCAGCTGATAAACTGATTTTCTAACTTCTCCACTCAAATTTGACACAAGGCATCCCATGTCAACCTGTGGGCATGACAGAAATACACAAACTATACAAACAGGTTATGTACTCCCTTTGGAGAAAAATTCAGAATGAGCAAAAACTTGGATTGGGATTATACGTATTTTAAAATTACCATGTGCAAAACCATAAGAAAAATATGTTCCCTTTAAAAATAAGCTTCAGAAGAAGAAAAAGTACTGATGTCTTCATCAAAGCTTGTCATTAACACACACACTATGCTCTTTTGGGGAGACTAACTCACATAAGAGGGTGGAAGAAACAAGAGAGCATTTATTTGTTCCTCCTAGGCCATTACCATTCATTTCCAAAGTAAATTTATCTCCTAATGAAAGAGAATGTGCTGAACCATAGTTTTAAGTATATCCAGGCAAAGTACCCAGTGGTGTGACGGGCTTCTATGAGCAGTGTGCCCGCAATGAGGCAGCACGGGGCCAAGGGAACAGCAGTATGATGGAAGGACAGCTGCCTCTGCCAATAGCTCCAGTGCCTCTCTTCTTTAGGGCTTTCACCCTGGCACCACTTAGAGAATTAACTTCTCTTACTTGCAGAAGAAAAAGTAGACTCTTCTCCATCAGAACAGATGGCATAGGCATCACACGATAAAGATTCCAAAAGATCCTTCTAGAGAAATTTTTGCTTTACTGAAGAATACAAAAACAGTCATAAAAAAAAAAGCATGACCAGGAAGTAGGTACTGTACCAAGAGACTAAACTTCCTGTATGGAAAGGAGGAGAAGAGTAAGAAAGGAGAGGCAAAAGAAAAAAGGTGGGGGCAGGGAGGTAGAAAAAAAGAAGTAAGAGCATTGAGGATGAAAGAAAAGTTAAAAAGCACGTGCGATGGAAAGGGGTGAAAGATCAGCAACTAAACTTTACTCAAGGGCATAAGATCCACACATCTCAGAGCTTAGAGATACCTCAAAAGGAAAATTATGTGATCAAGCATCCTCCCTTTAAGTTAGTGGAGTGTTAATCAGCCTCTGACATTCACTGAAGCCCGGCCATGAGTTCTCCACAGTTAAAGTAATGGCTTGACATCAATGAAGGTCCTTGAAGTAAAGGCCAGGACTTCTAAAACACCTCTCCTCACTAAGTCTCTACTACTGATTACAGGAAACATAAACAGAACTCACTTCTTCACGTTTTATTTATTTTTTGTGTGTGTGTGATGAAGATCAGCCCTAACATCCATGCCAATCCTCCTCGTTTTGCTGAGGAAGACTGGCCCTGGGCTAACATCTGTGCCCATCTTCCTCCACTTTACATGGGACGCCGCCCCAGCATGGCCTGACAAGCCGTGCATTGGTGCGCGCCCAGGATGCAAACCTGGGCCACCAGCAGTGGAGCGCGTGCACTTAACCGCTAAGCCACCGGGCAGGCCCCCAGAACTCACTTCTAACCACACTATGCATAGGGAGGAGATTCTGGGTAGCCCCAACAGGTGCACTTTTGGCTGTGCTGTATAACCTCAACACAGTCACTATGGAAACTGATCCTCCCAGACACATCTGTCCTTAAAACACCCCAGAGCACTATCACACTATAACCTTTAAAATCTGTCTTATCAAACGAAGGATGGGAAAATATATCTCCCCCATTCGAAGAGATACTGGGAATGTTTCTGGTTTCGAATACATTGCTATTGAAATTAAAAGCTCATTTTTCATAAGAAAAAGTTTAATTCCAAAAAAGTGCCTAGCACAGTTTTCAGCAAACAGAAGGCTTTAATTAAATACTGGTTGCTCAAATGAAAAAAATGTTCGTTCTGAATCATATTCACAGCTGAATAATGGTTATGCCCTCCTCAAGATATGAGGAAAGGACTTCCACAAACTGGAAAGGGGGCAGGGTACTATTTTAAGCCATTCTGCTCAGCAGGACAAGAAAACAGTTGCTAAGATCTGCATTCATTTTATGGTAATTTCTGAGTCTGTAAAACAAAAAGAAATGCTCACTGAGAAAACCAAAAGCCTTGTGCCTACTTTGGCGCTTTGAAATTGTTGAGATGGAACTCCACCTTGGTCTGCGCGCAGATGACCCTGAGGCGACAAAGGTAAAGTGTTGGCACTGGCGACTTTGTTTGAAAAAGGACTTTCCCCTCTGGATTTCCAGGTTACTGCTGGCATTCATTTGAAACCTTCCAACCCATCTGCTGGCCAGGCGATACCAGCTCCTTTGCCAGAATTCGAGAGATTCCCAGAGGACCCCACTGCGGGAGTCAGCGCCTCCCTCCAGCCGACCCGGAGGGCATCGTACCCTTCAAGTCATCCCAAATCTCGGTATTTTGTAGTACTTCAAGTGAAAGGGCAGCTGCCGCCCTCACCCAGCCCCAACAGGGGGCTGTGTCCGTACAGCATGGGTGACACTGTCCTGCGAGAGAACTGCTTTGGGGAAATATTCCCGGTCCGCGCAGGCCTCCCTGGTCTCAGGCGGGGCCGTGACCCGACCCCCGAGGCGCGTCCCGACGCCGCCCCCCGGCCGCTCAGACAAAGGAGCGGCCCCCTGGCGCGCCCCCACTCACCGCTCAGATAGTTGGTCCACTTGTACAGCACCCCCTCCATGGCGCCCGCGGCCCCCTCGCCCCCGCCGCGCCAGGGCCGCTTCCCTCGCCCGCCGGCCCCTCACTGCCCCAGACCCCAGGCGGCGAGGAGCACCGGCAGCAGGGCCATCGCCCGGCGCTGCCGAGCCGCCCACTCCCGGCGCCCGGGCCCGGTGCGGGGACGCCCGGCCCGCCTCACATCGTCGGCTCGGGGGCGGGGTCACTGCGGCGGCCTCGGCAAGTGAGGACTCGGCGGGCCGAGGGGCCGGGGCAGCGCGGGGGACGCGCTGTCCACAGGGAGGCCAAGGCGCTGGGTGGCCCCGAAAGGCAGCTGAAGCCTCCGAAGTGCCGCAAGGGAGGCAGCGAGTCGCCGGCGGCGCCACCTCGCGCTACCTGGGTCCTCCACCCGCCGGGCCCCGGGGCCGCTCGCGCATGCCCAGTGCCCCGCTCGCGCTCACGTTCCCAAAATCCACTCCGGGGTTTCGTAGCGACTGCGGCGGTGGGGCTGATGAATCCGGAGGGGCCCGCAGGGAAATCGAGTCCGGGGAGGCGGGTTTGGGAGTAGGCCGGCGCTGAGAACGGAGGAGAGAGGCTCTGAGACAAGTGTGGGAAATAGTGCAGACTGTTAACGGTGCCGTAGAGGGGTCGGGTCCCACCTCCTGATATTTGGGGCCCCTTAGAGTGCCCCCTGGGTTCTAGTCCCCAGGGTCCAATTCTTATTTCAAGGCTGTCTAATTGATCCCGTTTGAGGTACCCAACAATAGGGCGTACGGAGATGATGAAGATTTCACGATAGAATACTGTGTGGCCAGTGTAAGTAGATGTCTAAACTCGAAGGCTTCGCTACTGAAAGCGTGGTCCTTGGACAGCATCATTGGCATCAGCTAGGAGCTTGTCAGAAGTGCAGAATCTTGCCCCAACCCACACCTCCTGAACCGAAATCTGCATTTTAACAAGATCCCCGGGGGACTCCTATGCATATTAAACTGTAAGAGAGTACTGTGCTAAGGACATTTGACCAGGGAAAATGTTAGCTGTAGATTAAGTAGAAAGAGCAGGTACGAAACAGAGTGTACAATTATGATCCACATTATTTTAGGCATATGTCACAGAAGCATACACCAAAATGTTAAGATGATTATTTGTGGTCGGTGTTGTTGTAGGCTATCTTTTTTCTTTCTTTTCTTTAGTGTAAGATTGCCAGATTTAGCAAGTAAAAATACAATTGATTTATTGTTTATATGAAATTCCAATTTAATTCAGCGCCTGTATTTTACCTGGAAACCCTACTTTAGTGCTTTCCAGTTTCTTCCAAATCGACTACAATGAACATGTATTGCTTTTGAAATTAGGAGAAAAATGTAAAAGTAAACATTTTAAACTAAGATGAGCCTGTGTAACTCGTAACCGTGATTACTATTTCTTCTTTAAAGGGGAGGTCTGCACATCTTTCTCCCCGATAGAAGCTATTATTGACCCTCTACCCTAAGGTCACCTAAGTGACAAATTATTAGCAGCCATAATATTATGCGGTGTTGTAGAATGAATCAGAAGACCTGGTTTGAAGGCGGAACTCAACTGCTTTGGGGTTGAACAACGTTAAGCAGAACACTTAACGTCTCCTACCCTAAAGATACTTACCTTTCAAATGAGATAAAAGAATCTGCCTTACTGGCAGTGCAGTGAGGTTCACGCACAGGAACACTCTTTGTGAACTCTACAGCACTATTTAAGCCTTTATCGTTTATGCTGTAAATTAAATAATAAGCAATAGCAGGAGTCTTAAGATTGTAGAATCCTGGGGGGGCTTCTCACCAACAGCGAGAGTAAGCGAGCTTTTCCTGAAACCGCTACCGTTTCACCAGGTCCCACCACGCTCAGCCGGGGTACTTGACAGATGTAAATCTGCCGGAAGAGTTTCCGGGTAGCTCCTTGCCCCACCCCTCTGCCCAAATCCGAGGTTGTGGACTTGTTTAATCCGCCGTGCTCTAGGACCGCTCAGGGTGGTTCGCCGCGGGGCCGCTGCCCGGCTTGGCCCGGCTGTGAATTACATTGTCGCCCCGCCTTTGGCTTGAGAGGCGCCTGAGGGACAGCACGGCAAGCCAATGGGAGGCCGTCCTTTCCAGGCGGCCGCGATGTAAGAGCCAGTCAGGCCGGGTCTGGGTTTAACTCTTTAGAGGTGAGTTCGCAGTGCGTGGGCAAGTTGTCGGTCATAAATGTGCCACGTCTGCTAGGAAGGGGGAGTCATGAACTTGCCAGACCACCGTTATGCTTAAGCCTTCAACTACCTTCTTAGCTCTGTGAGGTCGGGGACCCTGTCTCTGTTTTGGTAGGAACTTCTTTCCTGCTCCAGCAACATGAGGCTTTTCTTGTGGAACGCCGTCCTGACGCTGCTGGTCCCTTCTTTGAGCGGGGCTCTGATTCCTGAGCCAGAAGTGAAGATTGAAGTGCTCCAGAAGCCGTTCATCTGCCATCGCAAGACCAAGGGGGGTGATTTGATGTTGGTTCACTATGAAGGCTACTTGGAAAAGGACGGCTCCTTATTTCACTCCACGTAAGTAGTTATACTCCGCAGATAATGAAAGAACCCACCCACCTATGCTAGTTCTTGGGCAGAAAAGGTAGCGTGTAACAGGTTTTACCTCTCTTTTGAAAAACTGACATATCTTATTTCCTTCTTTGGGGAAAGGAAATTGTTTAAAGCCAATCTTATATAACGAGGCCTTTGAAGGTGTTATTGGAAACATGTGGTCATGATAAAGCGGTTAATTTTTTATGTCAAAATTAGAACTAGAATCTGAAATACTGCAGAAATATCTAGGTGTATAATTAGGCAATAAGTAGAAAAAACTTAAAGGAATTCTCATTTCTCAAACTCCATTTCTGAGAAAAAATACCCAATTCCATTTTTAATTTGGTGTAGGTGAAATTTACTTAAAACTTTTAACAGCAACTTCATGAGCAGAATACACAATCATTTATTTGCTTATTGTAGGAGATACTAATGTTAGTTCATTGATCTCTTTAACTTTTGTTCTGACAGATGACATTTTGGTAAGGCACAGGACCATGATTTGTTTCATCATTTGTTTCTTTCCAGAAATTCAAAGACTTCATTGATGGGTGTGGGTGTGGTTATGGAAGATTAATCCAATACCTACAGTGAAGGATTTTCAGGTGGTTACACTATCTTTATTTCTGTTCTATAAACAAAGAAATTGCAACATGGAAAAGCTTTACAAGTGTAATGCCAATTAGGCATTGGTTCTCTTCATTCCATTCCAAAAGTATTTATTGAGCATTTCCTCTATGTTAGGCCCTGTGCGTGATACAAGGGAGATTCAAATATTTTGGCTTCTCTTCGTCCTTGTCCATTCATTTATCTGTCATCTATCAAACCCTTATTAAGTGGCCACAAGTCAGGCCCTGGGGATGCAAAGATGACTAGGAGTGGGTTCTTGTTCTCTAGCAGTATACCGTCTACAGCGGGGAGGAAGACAAGTAAAGAACTCATGCTATAGAGTACAGAATGTTCAAAGTGCTCACAAAGCATAATGGAGTCTGGAGTTAATTATGCTGTGAGAGGTGGGGAAAAAGAAAGACTTCCCAGAGATCGTAATTGAGATGGGGCTTGAAAGATGAGTGGAGGGTTCCAGGTGGAGAATGGGAGAGGGAAGACTTTCCAGGTAGAGAGACGTTCCATGGTAGAGAGAACCACAGCCATGAAGCTTTGCAGTCCATCCTAGACCTCCTTTTCTGATCAAGTGCCTCCACTGGGCGTTCAGACCTGGTCTGGCTTGAGGTTTTGGAGAAGTGAATGGCACTTTTCGTTGAACTCTTCCAGCCCTTGCAAAAAGTTCCAAAACAATGGCTTGCCATAGAATTCTCCACAGCCCTGTCTTCTTATCGACAAGGCCAGTGCCACAGTGGACATTAAATGATATTATGATTTGCATTTAAAATTTTCACTTTTAGCCCAATCTCTTGTAGACCCAGCCTGATTTCTTTCAAGTCTCAGAACCAAAAACCTCTGCAGACTTTAGTAGTAGCCATGGGATATTATTTAGCAGTTTGCTACTAAAGTTCTAGTACCTGATGAGGGGACTGTTGTTGTGCAGCCTCCATGTAAATGGTTAGGAACTACTAACCCTGAGTATCATGAAAAGGAGCATCAAATGATCAGTTTCTAGAACCATAGCCTATGTGGTAAATAGCTTAAATCCTTTAGCCGTGATGAGAAATGTGCCAAAACTGTAGTCAGTGCTGGTTGGTAGGTTGTTTCTTCCTTCTTTATTCTTTCTTAGTCTTCCCAAGTTTTCTACAGTTGGTATTTTGTTACTTTGATTATGGGAAGAAATTAAGGAAAAGAGGAAGTAATGGGCTTTACCTAGATTTAGTAACCATGGTACCCATGAAACCTAGTGGAATGACTTCTCGTTCTCACCTACAAGATATCCTTGAATAGAACACTTTCCTTATTGTACTGAAGGGAACAATAGGGACTACTCAGCCCCGCAGCCCCCCAGTAGCTCGGCAGGTTGTTTTTCTTAGGCTGGCCTCTCTTCAGCTCATAAGCCAGGATATCTTAACCATTCCCTTCTTCCTCAGTCCTTGAGAGGCCACTCTTCCAGGCTTCCCTGCATAGCCCCACAGTAGACCCCTGTGGAGAGAACTGAGCTAGGGTCTGAGTGGGAATTCAGGGTTGAAGAGCAGCCTTTTCTACTTATCAGAGCCATCAGCAGGCTGTACATCAGGAAAGTTTTAGGCAGGCTATAAGATGCTGTTCTCCCAACTCTCCAGTGTCCTTATGGGTATGGACCCATGTGTGTTGGCAGTAAATTCTCCTTAGCCTCTCATCCTCCTTCCCAAACTCACTCATTTTTCCATTATTTTCCCCCTCTTCTGCACCCTAGTAGCCTTCCTGGGACAGCATCACTTTGTGGTTAATACCTTGAACTTTGGAATTAGGTCAACTACTGGCACACTTAACCTCAGTTTCCTCATTTGTACAATGGGGAAATAATGGTACTTACCTCATATGATCATTGTTAGAATTAAGAGGCAAAGCGTTTAGGGCATTACCTGGTATACAGTAAATGCTCAAAAAATTATTTGTTTTTATTATTATTCCCTCTGCCTGTCTCTAGCTGAGTCAACTGTGTGAAATTTGCATCAAGAAACATGGGCAATGAATTGAATTATTATAAAGTTGACTTGGTTTTGTGTTTGTGTGTGTGTATGTGTGGCTATTTTCATTAATTCCCAAATTTAACCACTTATAGGTGGAAAAAATGTACCACAGCAATAAAAAATAAAATTACTATAGAGGTCTAATGTGTTTTCTTTCTCTCGCAGTCACAAACATAACAATGGTCAGCCCATTTGGTTTACCCTGGGCATCCTGGAGGCTCTCAAAGGCTGGGACCAGGGATTGCAGGGAATGTGTGTAGGAGAGAAGAGAAAGCTCATCATTCCTCCTGCCCTGGGCTATGGAAAAGAAGGAAAAGGTAATAACAATTCTACATTGTTACTATAGCACTAGAGTTCTTCTCAGGATTAGGAGACAGAAGTTAGTGTAACTACTATGTATTATTTTTCTAGAAGGAAACTGAGGACTTGTATTTCTTTGAGAAATACAATTATGTCTTGATTTTCATTTGAAATGGCCAATTAAAGCCATAATCTCTAAATGGTCACCTGAGCTAACAATGAAAAAAGGTTCTGGAAACTTCAACTCTCTTATTTACATTATTCACCAATATGATGATTAAATGTGTGTGTGTGTGGTACAATATACATAACATGTTTACCATTTTAACCATTTGTAAGTGTACAGTTCAGTACCCTTAAGTACATTCACATGGTTGTGCAAGCATTACCACTATCCATCTCTAGAACTTTTTCGTCTTCTCCAACTGAAACTCACCAATTTGTTTTAACAATGCAAAAAGAAAGATTACTCTCTATATATATGTATTTTGATGAGTTGAACATTTGAAATATACATTAGTAAGGCATTAAATGCAGTTTCAGATATGGGCTGTGTGAAATGAAAGTTTCCCACAACAAGGATTTTATTGGAGGTTCTTTTCACTCTTGTTTTATAAAGTTTTTGAAAATTTATTTAAAAAAACTAATGGAGTGGCAAGAAATGAGTTTAATAAAACAGAAGCAAATGGACTAACTGGTCCAGGGAGATTTTGTGCTAATTTGTTCCTGGGCAGGCACATACACCTGTTTGAGTGGGAGCCCGTGCAGCTTTCCAAAGGACTATCTAAAAGAGGCCAGAAGATGTTTCATATATAGGAGATGCATTCATCCTGTAATTCCTTTATTGTAATCTAACCTAAGGGAATAATCAAGTATCAGGAGAAATATTTGTGAACAGAGATGTCCATTACTGTGTTGTTTCTAATAGCAAAAAAATTGGAACCAACTTTCGTATATAATGAGAAGAGTTTAGCTAAATAAAATATGGTCTAGTTATTTAAAAAATGGCATTTCAAAGATTTTAAAAATTATATCTAAAATGTCTGTGATATAATGTTATATGTAAAAGTAGAAAATAAAGCTATAGTATATATACTATGATAGTAGTAAGTATAGGAAGAAAGTATATACACATACAAAATGAATCACAAGGAAATAAATAAAAATGTTAACAATGGACTGTAGGGCTGGGGATTATTTTTATTTCTGGTTCTGTCTCTTCCAAATTCTCTACAATGTGCATATATTACGTACATAATGAAGAAAAAAAAATTTTAAGTAGTCATCAGAACCAGGCAGAGAACCACTCTAATACTGTAGAAATACAGACTTCGCAGCATCCTTAGGTCTAAGCTTAAGCCTTTACAAAGTGGGAATCCTAGCCCTAGTCTCCTGAGAAGAAAATACGTGCCACATGTGAAGCATTATATATTCTAAAATGGAACTTGCTATATAAATCTTATGCATAGAGTAGAATTTACTAACCAATTCTTATTTTAATAATAATCCTCTTTAGAGAGGAAAATCAAGTGTCTAGAAAATGTTTCTCTGATGTTCAAATGTATTTTTTTACCTTCTTGTGTTTTTATTGTCTCACCTTTAATATTTATGTATATAGTATTAGTCCATTACTCTTTCTCCATACTATATTTAACTCAGTTTTATTTTACAACGAGTAGAGAGCTAAATTTGAGTCCTTTCCTTTAAACTGAGCACAATGAAACTAATTCTACTAATATGAATTTAACACTAATTTTGTAGTCCTTTAGTCCCATGTTTGCATGCCTCCTTTGGAAAGACACCAGTTTTATCGACGACCTAGTACATGCCCCTTCTCTGTCTAGATCTGGAATGGTAAGCTTCAGCACACAGTGTAAGTTTGTTCTTGTTAGTGCTTACAAATGCTCTTTCATGAAAATATGTGGGATATGGGGGACTAATAAATATTTGTAATGTCTAGACCTGTATGTTAAATATAGTTAGAGGAAAAGAAGTGGAAAAAAATTGTCCATACTTCCCAGAAAGTTGTTTTTTTTTTTTTAAGGTCCCTGGGACTTGAACAAAGCTCTTTTCACTTAAAGATTTTTATCTCCCTTCTCAGAAATTTGTTTTAATTTCTCCTCTCTCATAAAATTTCTTGAACATATGTATAATGTTCTATGTCAGAGGGGGTGTTTCCTAACTTTCTGAAATTGTTGAACCTTCCTGTATTGTTTTTAAAGCCTGTAAGAGAATTATATGTTGGCTACATGTATTGAGAGCTTACTAATTTTCAAGCAGAATGCTAAGTATTTTGCATGGATTTATCTACCTTCATCCTCCCAACAGACTCTTGAGGTGGGCAGTATTGTCATCTGCATTTTACAGATAAGGACACTGAGGCTTAGAGAGAGGCAGAAGTAAGCTTCAATCGCAGATAGTACGACACCAGAGCTCACTCAATAGTATACTGCCTCCAAGTGGTAGAAATGGCAGTACTCTTATGTTTTTCTAGGTCAGGACTTTTCTGACCCCAGAGTTAGTAAATCGCTTGTACTATAATTAACTCTAAATTATCTAAAGTCCTTTAAGTCATTCTTGACATATAATTTGTAATATCTTAATTATATTTGAAATTTAATACCCAGGCCATTAGGCACATCTGTATGTATGTGTATAAAACAATTTTTAATTGCAAAGCCAAAAACAGACTGCTTTTGATCTATTAGTTTGGATTATTCCTTCTTTATTCTATTTGTTTGACTAAAATATAATTAGAAGTAATTTCTATCATAAGTGACAATCTTAGGAAGGCTCTTCATTTAATTCAATTAAAAAATGTGTTGTCTAGTACCGTAAGTTTTCTATCATAAAAACGTTGAGATCTTTTTAATAAAACTTAACCCCCGTCTCTCCTCATGTCAGGTAAAATTCCCCCAGAGAGTACGCTAATATTCAATATCGATCTCCTGGAGATTCGAAATGGACCAAGATCCCATGAATCATTCCAAGAAATGGATCTTAATGATGACTGGAAACTCTCTAAAGATGAGGTGACCTTTGCTTCCTCCTACTCCTCTTTCTTTCTTTTAGCTCACTTTTTTAGAAATATATTTTTAAAGAAAATTTATTTTTATTTGGATAAAATGTTATTTATAAGTTTTCTTAAAATACCAATGCTTTGAAAATTGACTTTTTCATAAAAAATCATTCTTTTGGAAAGAAATATGAGACTTAAAAAGTACCATGTATTCTTCTGCTGTTTTTCTTTCTCCCAATGCTTAAGGTTCACTGTGTCTTGCCCTTGCCCAGAGTTTTTCAAAGATCCATTTTGCCAAGACAATTCCCATTTTGGAGTTAGAAGTATTTGGAGATATTTATCCCTAGTATAAGTAACATAGATGTCCTGAGAAATACCTTAAGTGGAGAGTTTCTGTTTAAAACTGTAGACTGGCTGTTAAATGCATTTTGTAGTGATTTCCTAACAATTAGCAACGAACACCTCACATGCTCAGTTTGTTCAAGTTAGCACCTGGAGAAAGGAGACTCCAGTCTGGCTTTTCATAGCAGGAGACCTTTCCCAGCCCCTTGAAGTCGTGGTGTTTGGGTAAGGAGAAAGGAAGAAGTCTCTGCCTATAATTTATTTAGGCTTTCGCAGCCATTGCTACAGACACTTGTCTTAGTCTGGCTGCTGTGGGGAAAGGAGCAGAGGTAGATATTTATCCCAAGGTTTTTTGTCTACCCACGCTCTCCATTCTGCTTGGCTGGTCAGAAATCAAGTCCCTTTCTAAGCTTTGATCAGTTTCATTCAAATAGCCAGGAAATGATTAAGTCTTGAATAAGCTAAGTTATTATGAATCATGGGGTCATGATCCACAGCTGCTAAATTTGTAACACCTCATAGTGTTACCAGTCGTAGGACTTTTTTCCATCCAAGATAAATTTTGATTCCCTTTCATTAAAAAAGAATCTTGACTATATAACACATTCACCTAGTTCAAAAAATCAATCCAATTTAAAAAGATATTTACTAAGAAGTGTTTCTCCTACCCACATCCTCTTCTACAGTGTGATCTACCCCTGTTTGTATCCAGTTTTATTAGTTTCTAATGTATCCTTCCGTTATTTCTTTACACAAATACAAGCAAACATGAATACATATTTGTATTTCTCCCTTTCTTACACAAAAAATACATACTATGCATAATATTTGGCATCTTGCTTTATTCACACAATATATCCTGGAGATATATTCTATGGTAATCCATAGAGCTTCATCATTCTTTCTTTTGCCAACTCCATTAAATCATTGTAATCTTAAAAATAAATATCCTCCAGGGGCCAGTCTGGTGGTGTAGTGGTTAAGTTTGGTGCACTGTGCTTCGGTGACCGGGTTTGCAGGTTTGGATCCCAGGTACAGACCTACACCACTCATCAAGCCATGCTGTGGTGGCAACCCACATGCAAAATAGAGAAAAGTTTGGCACAGATGTTAGCTCAGGGCCAATCTTCCTAAGCAAAAAGAGGAAGATTGGCAACAGATGTTAGTTCAGGGCCAATCTCCCTCACCAAAAAAAAATAAAAATAAAAAAAATTTAAAAATAAATGTACTCCATATGTTTGCATGTTGGTGGTAAGGAGAGGAGAGAGACTTTGAAATTGCTTATCTAACAGAAAGAATACTAGGGATATGATTAAAAATGAAAATACAGGTTGAATTGCATTATGGTGAATCTAGTGGGTAATTGAGAGCAGTATTTTGTTTTTATCTTTAAATATCTGAATGAAAATGGAAATTTTAGTCTAAGCACTCATCCAGCTGGTTTTTGCTTTAATTTCTGAGATTGGAAGGTCATGTAGCGTGATTGTAGTTGTGTCCACAGCATGTACTATTCCCAGACACATATTTTTTTATTTTTGAGGAAGATTAGCCCTGCACTAACATCTGTTGCCAATCCTCCTCTTTTTGCTGAGGAAGATTGGCAATGGGCTAACATCTGTGCCAATCTTCCTCTACTTTATGTGGGATGCCTGCCACAGCATGGCTTGATAAGCAGTGTGTAGGTCCATGCCCGGGATCCAAACCTGCGAACCCTAGGCCGCCAAAGCGGAGCACACGAACTTAACCTCTATGCCACTGGGCCAGCCCCCTCAGACACTTATTTAAATAAAAGAAAGCCATCATTGAATCTGATTTTAAGAGAAATATCTGGGATTTTGACCCTTGTTGGATAATAAGATCCGGATAATTCAGTGGATTGAAAGACAGCAGTCTTTCAAATGCTTGGCTTTAGTTAGAATTGAATGAAGAACAGGTAGTATGCTTTCACTGGGTGTTGTTTTTGTTTTTGTTTTTGTTTTTTTTGCTGAGGAAGATTTGCCCTAAGCTAACATCTGTTGCCAATCCTCCTCTTTTCTTGCTTGAGGAAGATTAGCCCTGAGCTAACATCTGTGCCAATCCACCTCCATTTTTTTTGTATGTGGGACGCTGCCACAGCATGGCTGGTGAGTGGAATAGGTCTGCGACTGGGATCCGAACCTGGGAACCTGGGCCGCTGAAGCACAGTGCACAGAACTTTAAGCACTAGGCCATGGGCTGGGCCCCACTGGGTGTTTTCCAGATGATACAAGCCTTATCTTTGCCTCTGAGCAATATTCTGTGCCCCTACTTTAGCAGTATAGCAACAGTTTTTAAGGGAAAAAATTCCTTATAATTTTTTTACTATTCATTAGAAATATAAAGTAGTTGTTTAGTAGCTGTTATATATAATTAAATGAACTACCAGTCCAATCTGTGATATTGATTGGCTCGATATGGGTATCTTATGAACTAGAATTGTTAATGAGACTCATTATTTTGTAGGTTAAAGTGTATTTAAAGAAGGAGTTTGAAAAGCATGGTGCGGTGGTGAATGAAAGTCATCACGATGTTTTGGTGGAGGATATTTTTGATAAAGAAGATGAAGACAAAGATGGATTTATATCTGCCAGAGAATTTACATATAAACATGATGAGTTATAGAGATACATCTGCCTATTTTATATAGCATCCATCCTTAAAGAGAGGCAACCATCTTTAAAGAAAGTCTTATTTTTTTTAACAGTGTTCTGTTCTTGCTTTGTTTTTTATTTTTATATATTTTTCTGAATATTATTTGAAGAACCTCTTAGGGCTTCTAAGTACCCATTTCTTTCTGGTGAGTTATTGGGAAGAAAAAATTAGTTTGTCTTTGAATAGAAGACTTCCGGACCATTTTCCACTTTCACATATGAAGCCTTATGTTTTACTTGCTTACTTGTAATTTTAAATATTGCAACGAGAAGCATGCCACAACATGAGAGCAGGTTGGAGCACAAATCAGCACCCTCTATTTCTGCTTCCCTCTATTTTCCCTAAGTTAGATACTGACATTTGAAAACCCTTTTGCAATAGAGGCTTACTATTTTCATGTTATAATGAAACAGTATGTCTGTAACTGCCTTTGAGTCTCTGCTTGAGGAAAAGAGGAAAATGGTTGTTGGACTCTACTTGTTAACAGTTAACTGCTTTACTGAGGAGCTGTGCAATGCTGAAATGAGTAACAAAGTTAATAATTTATAAATATGCATACATCAAAACATTCTGCCTAGGACTTAAGCTACATTAAGTTTGGTTCCTAGTAACTAATGACCTACCATGATAAATAGGACAAATTATTTATGTGTTTGTTTCTTTGTAATAAAATATGTCAAAATATTGTAGAGGAGGTTTTTATTGTTCTTGCCATCAGTTGATTCCAACTCCTTGCAACCCTCTGTACAGCAGAGCGGAACTCTGCCCAGCCTTTTTGCACCATCCTGTCACCTTCCAGCACTATATCAGACAATGCTCTGCTGCTATTCGTAGGGTTTTTATGGCCAATTTGGGAAGTAGGTGACCAGGTTCTTCTTCCTAGTCTGTCTTAGTCTAGAAGCTCTGCTGAAACCTGTCCACCATGGGTGACCCTGCTGGTATTTGAAATACCAGGGGCACAGCTTTCAGTGGCACAGCAACATGGAGCCGCCACAGCATGACAACCGACAGACGGGTGGTATGGTTCCCTGACTGGGAAACAAAGCTGGGCCACAACAGTGAGAGCTGAATGCTGAGTCTTAACAACTAGACTACAGGTAGAGGAGGTAGAGAGTTGTATTTAGTCCATGTTTACTTTTTAAGGCTAGCAGATTACCCTTCCTGGTTCTTTAATGAATAAAGTTTATAACTAGTGTATTATACTACAGTAACACTGTATCGTAAGACAAATTGTTAAGCCAATCAAAAATTTCCCATTTCTGCCTCATCAAAAAATGAGGCAGACCTACTGCAGCTACTATTGAATAGAGATCTATCCTGGGTCAAAAAATTGATGATTTTAAAATTCTACCTTTTTTTTTTCTTTTTGATGAGGAAGATTAGCCCTGAGCTAACATCCATTGCCAATCCTCCTCTTTTTGCTGAGGAAGATTGGCCCTGGGCTAACATCTGTGCCCATCTTCCTCTACTTTATAGATGAGACTCCTGCCACAGCGTGGCTTGATAAGCGGTGTGGAGGTCCACGCCTGGGATCTGAACCTGAGAACCCTGGGCCACTGAAGCCGAGCTCGAGAACTTAACCACTACTCCATCAGAAATTTTATCTTAAATTGACTTTTATCTTTAATACTTTAAAAAAGTGCCCCAATCTCCATTTACTAAGAATAGTCCTTTATAGTCCACAAAGTGATCTCAAATGCATCATCTTTGATTCTCATTGCTCTGAAGCCTCTGAAAAAAGCTGTTGGATCTTAATGTACCTATTTTATAGATGAGGAAATTGTCATTCAAAGAGATTGATTGTTGTGCCCAAGGTCAACAGCTAACTTGTAGAACCAGATTTCAGTCCCTAAGTTCAGTATCTTGCTACTGCCCTCTACTATTGAAAAAGTGAAAATTTTCTTTGAATTCATTGGGCCTAATTCTTTCTTCAATTTGCTCTCCTAGCAGTCAACTCTGCTTTTTTGTCTTTGGGTCCTTATCCTTTGAAGATGGTTTACTGGCTGTTTCTGGTGCTTTGGAATTCTTTCCATGATCCAAATGGCTCTAGTTTCATTGGATAATCTTGGGGTTAGCACTGAATTGCCTGAAAAACCCTGTGCGGTGAGAGATTCCAGGTGTATGTCTTAGTCCTTTCATTCCTGTTTACCTCTGAGTTTTTTGTTTTATAAAAAACTTATGAACAATTATTAAATCTTTTATAGACTATATTCACCAGTTATATATTGACATTTTCCTCACTAAAACATAAAGTTCTTGGGAAGAATGTGTACAACACCTTTCTCTGATGAAATCAGCTATATCTAGAAAACTAAGTCATCACTGCCATTTTCCTTAACCTGGAGGAGTTATAAACCACCTTACAGAAAGCCTTATGCTGTATTATGGGGGAAAGAAAGTGGCTTGTCATATGGTGTCACTTTGTATAAGTATTACTGATGATGCTATCAATGGTAAGCAAGAAAAGTAAAAAGAATTTTGATTATTCAGGCAGTGTATTTCTTTATCTTGCATGAATTTGTATCAATTGCCATCTAAATATTTAGACACAAGTATAAAATGAGAACATATACATAGGTTAGGATTGTTTTTAAGTTATCTGCCTTTTTGGTTTAGCTGCACATATGCACATTTCCATTCCTTGGAATAATCAGACATAAACTGTGACCTCTCTTGTTTATAATTTGACTCTTTAATACTGCTAGATGTGTCATATTTAAATTTATATGACTAGGTTGTGATATTCTTTTCAAATAAAGAATTTGTTCCCAATATTTATTTGGGAAATAATTGGCTGTGAAAAATTCTTCAGGTACCAATTTCCTCAGTAGCTTTATTGATTTTCTTATCTGTTATTTTAGGTTTTATGTCAAAATGAAGTGAGGAAGATGGACAGGTAGTGGGAAGAGAGTGGTATAGTGACACTTTGAATGTGCCTCTGATTACTCTGTTTAGATATATTTGTAAGGCAAGCTGTGGTTTGGTTTAAATTGTTTTGAAATAAGCATTACACCTTGAGCCTTGAGGGCAATAGTTAAAAGTGAATTTTTGGTACTGGAGAAAGCATCTGTGTGTTGTTTTTGTTTTGTTTTGGTGGTTATCGTTGTTTTGGTTTGGGATTTTATTGTGTGTCACAAGTGGACATGATTAATGCCTACTGAGTAAATTAGTGCTATAAAACACCTTATGTAATTAAATGAAATGCTGGGTTGCCATAAAAATAACAAGAAACAATGATTTCTAATTCAGATGGGTGATTAGATATTTGAATCTTTCCTTGTGGAAATGAATTTGCACTTCTCTTATTCATGATATAGGATATTGCTTACATCTACATTCCTATATAGATGTCCGCATACTATCTCTCCCCGCTGAAATGTCAAACATGATTATAAATTCATATGCCCATTTGAAAGCATTAAAATTATAGTACTCCTATCTCTTAATATATGTAGCAATCTTTTTAGCAGGATTTGCATATTGCCTTTAGTACAATGAAATCCACACATTCTTACATATGAGTTTGGAGTCTTTATTTGAAGGTAAATTCTTTTCTCTCCTTAAAATATTATTTTGCTTCAGCTTTGCCTCTGCTACCTCCAGCTCCTTGCTCCAGGCTGACAGCAGAAAGAAACTTGCGAACTCATTGGTTTCATAGCTCAGTCCTCAAATACAATGAGAGGCATGCTTTGGTTCCTAAAGGTTACAGAAATGTAGCAATGATTCAAATTTAGGGCACATCAGAATCACACAGGATATGTGTTAAAAGTACAGATTCCTGAACCGTTTCCCTAGAGATTCTGTTGAATTCTTGGGTTGGGCCCATGAATCTGCATTTTAACTCACTTGCTAGATGAGACTGATGCAGGTGGTCCAGGAACCTTAATTTGAGAGAAAACGTCACTAATTCTCTGCCCTTGAATATACAATCTCCTAAATTTTTCTCTTCTATGAATATTCGTTTTTGCCTTCTGGAAAGCATTGGGCATTGGGGCAACTAATTCTGCCTAAAAATGAATATTACAGTCAAAATGATAAATTGGGTGAAGATACCATTTTTCTCAGGGTTAGAAATTTTTTTGACTCTGAATTCTTATAGCAAAAAGTTAGATGGTCAGTAAATATGCTTTTGTGAACATCTTCCTGACCAGAAGAGAGAAAAGAGCCCCAGAGTTTCCCAAAATTATTCTTCTAAATATTTTTTCAGAATTATCTACAACCCACCCATTTTGAAGGATATACAGCCAAGAGATTTAGGAAGAAATAAAACTATTCTCTTAAAAAATATATAGATATAGGCATGTGTATGTCTGTGTGAATGTCTCTGTGTGTGTGTGTGTGTGTATATATAGTTTTGTACTGAGATAGTCATTGAAATGCTCTCTCTGGTACACGATTTGTCCTCTCTGAAAACTTGTCTTTACCATGCAGTTAAACTTCTCTTTTGTCCATGTGGAGCCTATCATTCTGTACTTTGCCCACATTTCTGTGTTTCACTTATAATTTAGGTAAAATTTCCCAGTAGTTCTCCATGTAGAACCAACAATAATCTTTTTTTTCCTTTACAGCTTAAAGTTTACCAAAGGGATTAAGTGGCTTATTTTGATATACTTAGATTATTGTTAAGGAAAAGAATAAAAACCGTTGGAAGATTCCAGGAGATCTGCAACACGTAGCGCACAGTCTGTGGATTCTTTTGTTTACCAGTTCTTTATGTTCCTGTACTACTAATAAAGCCTCTGGCATAAAATGGATGAATTGAGTGAAAATGAGTCAGCCAATAATTTACGAAGCCAATCTAAGTGCTTGTGAGCTAGGCTAACATCAATTTTGTTTTATGATCTAAAAACAAATGACATGAGATGTTTGCTGAGGTTTTATTCTAAAAATCCAGAGTAAAGTGAAAGGTGTCCCCTTGGTAGCTAGTAACAGCTAAATTATATCCCACTGGGGGATTTCTGGGAATTTACAAGTCATTTCATTAATTTAAAATTTGATACTGCAGTAGGATAAAGATAATTTCCTTTCTGGTAAAGAGTTGCAGTAAAAACAATCTCATGTACAATGTAAATTGAGGTATTGAAGGACAGTTCATTCCTATAAAGAATGAAGTAAAGGTAGGAAGACCCTTTGGGACTTAGTTTCAATTTCTTATAGCATTTTCTCATTCATTTGTTGGACTTACTCTGCCAGAGTGCATTTTATGTTAACATAACTCTGAATCTAATTTTTACCTCTGGTTAGCAGACTAGGATGTTATAACATTCAACCACATATTGGTGGTTCTTACCCATTGTGATCATATCTCCTGGAATTGTTGTGCAGCTGTTTTGTGCAGAATACATTCTGTTTGAGACATTCTAGATTTTTTTAAGTGGTTCTTAAGATAGTAGCTAAATTTAATTAAATGGGTAATTATACTTGTATTGAATAACCAAGGAGAGGAGTAGTACAAATACAGAAGATTTGCCTTAAAATAAGAGACAGCATTTTACTTGCAGGAAAATAGGGAAGAACTTAAAAGGACCTTACAATGAAATCCCCATTTGAATTGCCAAATTTTCCCACAGCATAACCTGTTCTCTCCCGCTGTCTTAGTACCAACGGTTCCTTGACACTGTTCACTTAAGTTTTTCCTTGCATTATTTTGGCTAAATTTTAGAAGGTATACAATCTTCTACAAAGTGTGATGTATTTTTTTTTCTTGCAACATGTAGCAGTATCCAAGGTTTTCTGTTTTGTATCATAATCTTTAAAGAAAATTAAGCAGCTTCCTAAAGTTAATTGATTCTTACATTGAGACTGAATAGTAAATCAACTCTCCTCCGTAGATTTTTTTTCCTAACATTTTACTGCTATGACAGTAATTCTTCAAAACTGTTGACTGTTTATCATTCACCTATCTCCTCTGAGCTGGGCAATGTTCAATGATTTTCTAATATTTCTTTTTTTGAGGTAGGGTATTTCATTTATTTTTATGAAATTAATATGTAGTACAGTGATTTTTTTTTACAGTTCAATAAATTTTATTATATTCATAGAGTTGTGTAACCATGACCACAATCAATTTTAGAACATTTTTATCATCTCAAAAGGAAACTCCCATACCCATTAGCAGTCACCCCCAACTTGTCCCCAATTTTTCAGCAACCACCAATCTACTTTCTCTCTTTACATGCCTATTCTAGAAATTTTCTAATAATTCTTAAAGCCTAATCTTTATATTCAGGGTAAAGAAAAACAGATTATCTGAAAAATTCATGACAGTAAAATAATTTTGCTTTTAATTTTTGTTACCAAAAATACGATAGGTGCTTTTTGAAATTCAAAGTGAACCAGACACAGATTCCAGCTCTAAGGAATAAATTGTTCTATATATGCGAAAAATCAAATCCTTAGCACATGTAAGAGCTAGACGCAATGGTGTAAGAGATATAATAAGAATAGTAAAAACCTAGGGCTTGGTTTATGATTAAGGGTAGAAAGTCAACGTAAAGCAGAGTAAAGAGTAATCAGGAATTTAAAGACTAAAATATCTCCATATATCTAGATTATCTCCAATTCTCTAAAAGTTAGGTAATTAATCCAACAGGAAACAAAATAATACCAGTTTTCTGGTCTTTCCTGGAAAACAGAAGAGCACCCAAACCAAAATACTCTTGGCCTGGAGTCAGAAATTTCATACCTTCTCTCAACAGGTAGAATCATTGTTTAATCACTTGTAGCATAAAGGAAGTCTTCCTTTAATTGAACCCAAAATTCCTACAGCAATTTAGACAGACTTTCTTTAGTTCTCTGAAGAATTGGAAAATAACTAATAGTAACTTCTGTTTAAAGTCGTGTATTATCTCAAGTGAGCAGTGGTGTTAAAATCACAGACATAAGAGGCTCAGCCTTTACAATTCTAGATAAGCTTTCATCCATTAAAAGGTGGCCTCAAGCATCACTAGAATTTTAAAAACAAGCCACATTTTAAAAATGTACATAGCATGAGATGAACTTTTTCCACACACGTAAACTAGGGAAATATATCAGCAAGAAAGGATTAGGTTGAAACTCCTGAGTCTGATTATAGAATCCTCTAGTCTTCTTTTTGATGATCACAAGAAGAAATTTCAGCAATTCCCTTTAAATTATCTGTATAGTTGGCTAAACCCATGAATGACTCCTAGAAGTGCAGCAATGAATGTGAAGCATACATAACAATTTGTTTTTAAAACCAGGTCCAGAACATTTGTGAACTGTTATTGTATTTAAAATGAAATAGGAGCCATTCATTGAAATGATATATTTGAATAATTGAACTTATAAACCCATCACCTAATTATAATGAATAAGATTTTACACCTTTTGCCAAAGTACAATTTATGGTTTTCTAAATTACGTATCCAAAGGGCTTAATGGATCATTTAAATTCTAAAAATATTCAAAAATAGATTTTAATACTTATAATCTATCTGTGTTTTCTATACGCAATACAGGTAGTAATTCTGTAAATTGATTTAAATGCATTCTAAAAGTTTGTTTCTATGGTAACCAAATTCAGAAAACTAACCTTCTAAACATGGTTGTCATAGGATTAAGGCAGGTGGCTGACTAATCTTAACTAGTGCTTTTCTTTCTCATTTTTCCATGGTTTTTCTGTCAGCTCGTTTCTCTGGTTCTCCTAAGATTACGTACAAGGCAACTACACAGGCTTTCTTACCCATATATAAGTGTCTCATTCACATAATATTGTCTGTCGTTCATCCCCGTGAGATTTGCCCAATGACACATCTTTTTCCTCCTGTTACAATTATACACTAAAAGAAGCACTAAGTGGAAATACCTTTGTATGCAATGTGTTAAAGGCATTTCTTGATTACACATGTACTTCAGCTCCTCAAAAATCATTGAATAGGGTTCTTTAGACAATAACACGTTAGAAGAAAAGGCAAAATTGTCATCAATATTTTTAAAAAAATAGTCTAGGTTTGGGTAACCTTCATTTATGATCATCTTTAAACTTGTTTATATTTCACAATATACTAGATCAATGTATTTATCTATGTATAACTCTTATATTACCCTGACAGCAACATATAATATATGCACATATTACCTCTATGCCTAATTAATTTCCTTGCTTGCCTTGGACTTCTTGAGAGGAGGAGCTATCATATGCCTTTTTCATCTTTGCAGCAATAGTGCAATTCCTGGTACAGGTGTTCAATAAATGTTTCTTGTTAAATTAGTATATTGAAGAAGTGCTATAAGTAAACTATGCATTTGTAGTTCTTAAAATAATGGGTCTAGTTGATTCTGTATCATGACATTTGGTTCCTTAGAGGCATTAAGATTAGTGTTCTCAGCCTTCCACATCTGCCCATGAAGGAAAACTTGCTATGGGACTTGCTGTCCTCTTGTGAACAACTAGAAAACTGGGCAAAATATATGAAATAACTGTTGTCAGACACTGGACAACAAGCAGAGTAGGAATGTGATTCTTCAGAGAGGAAACAAGTGAGATGAGACCACAATTATCCCAGCTTTCTGCTGGGAGGCAATTCCTGAACCATACATGGCAAAGAGAAGAGAAACAAAACAGAGCCCAGTCTACTTGTGGGGTTGAGGAAACAGAGATCAGAATTCAAGGAGGCCAGGGCTGCTCCGTGGCGCAAGCGGTTAAGTGCGCGCGCTCCGCTGCTGCGGCGGCCCAGGTTCGCTGGTTCGGATCCCGGGCATGCACCGACGCACTGCTTCTTAAGCCATGCTGTGGTGGCATCCCATATAAAGTAGAGGAAGATGGGCATGGATGTTAGCCCAGGGCCAGTCTTGCTCAGCGAAAAAGAGGAGGATTGGCATCGGATGTTAGCTCAGGGCTGGTCTTCCTCACAAAAAAAAAAAAAAAAAAAAAAGAATTCAGGGAGGTCACAGATATAGAGTTTGTGAGCCAGAGCTCTGGAGAAGAGAAAACTAAATGGGAAAGAGCTTCAGAAATTTGCATAAAGGTTCCCTTGAGTCGTTGACTGAATACCATTCTGTGCATGCATATGGTGAATCTCCACAAGTTGTTGGGTAAAGAACAACTCCTCAGCAAAGAACAACTATCGAGGAGCTGTACACCAAAAAATTCCCAGAGCTCACACAAAACTGGGAACTGTTCAAGTTCCTACCAGCCGGAATTACCTTATTGATTACATGGAACGTTCATTGGAGCCCATAGGTGAGTCATACCTTAGCAGAAAGGCTAAAGTAGCCATCGAGTTAAAGCTATCCTAGGGCTGTGCTAAAGAGTTTACAAACAAGCCTCAAGTGAGTCAAGCTGATTCTTAAGTAACTGACTGCCAGAACGAGGTCCAACCACCTTTAAAGGAATACAAAAAAATCCTTCACTCAACAGCAGAAAATTCACAACGTCTGGCATCTGATGAGAAATTACAAGAGAGACAAAGAAGCAATCAATACAAATAGACAAAAATTGACAGAAATGATAGAATTAGCTTATAAGGACTTTAAAACAGCTATTAAAATATAAATATGATCAGAGATTTAAAGGAAAACATATAGGAGAGAAATGGATGACATAAAAAGAACCAAATAGAAATTCAAGAGATGAAAAATAAAATATCTGGTATAAAAATTTCACTGATAGTGGGGCTGGCCCTGTGGCACAAGTGGTTAAGCACGTGCGCTCTGCTTTGGTGGCCTGGGGTTTGCAGGTTGGATCCCGGGCACGCACTGAAGCACCGCTTGTCAAGCCATGCTGTGGTGGCATCCCATATAAAGTAGAGGACGATGGGCACAGATGTTAGCCCCGGACCAATCTTCCTCAGCAAAAAGAGGAGGATTGGCAACAAGTGTTAGCTCAGGGCTAATCTTCCTCACACAAAAAAAAATTCACTTGTAGTATTAACAGTCAATTAGATAACAGTAGATTAGAGACTACAGAAGAAAAGATAAGTAAACTTGAAGAAATACTAAGAGAAATTATTTAAAATGAAGCACAGAGTGAAAAAAGGCTGTGTGTGGAGGGGGAAGAACAGAACCTCAGTGATCTGCGGGGCAATATCAAGCAGTATAATACATGTATAATTGGAGTCCTTGAACTTGGGAGGAGCAGAGTACAATGGGTAAAATATTTGAAGAAATAATGGCCCAAAATTTTCTTAATTTGATGAAAACTATAAACCTACAGATCCAAGAAGCTCAATGAGCCCCAATGGAATAAACAAAGGAAAAAAAAAAAACAGACCAAGGTGCATCATAATCATATTGCTCAAAACCCATGTTAATGAGAAAACTCTTAAAAGTGGCCATAGGAAAAAAAATACTACGTAGAGATAAAGAAAATCAAACATAGACTTTTCTTCAGAAAATTTGCAAGTATTGTGACAATGTCTTATGACAATAGAATGGTACCTTTCAAGTGCCAAAAGAAAAGAAACTCTCAATCAAAACTTATGTATCCAACAAAAATGTTTCAAAAATGAATGTAAAGTAAGACTTTTTCAGACAAAACCTGAGGGAGTTCATTACCATCAAATCTGCACCTACAACAAATGACAGCAGTAGTCACAGTAAATAGTAAAGATGGGGCTGGAAACAGAAGTGTACTGTTGAAAGTGTTTTGCATTATACCTGAAATTATATTATTTGAAGGCAGACAATGATAAATTTAAGATGCATATACATTGTAAATCCTAGAGTAATCAAAAAATAAAACAAGCAGTATAACTAATAAATCAATAGTGGATATAAAATGGAATATTTAAAAAATACTCAATTCTTTGAAAGAAGGCAAGTAAAGAGCAAAAAGAGAGAAAAAGGGGCCGGCCCTGTGGCTTAGCGGTTAAGTGCGTGCACTCCACTATTGGCCGCCCGGGTTCGGATCCTGAGCACGCACCAACACACCGCTTGTCGGGCCATGCTGAGCCGGCGTCCCACATACAGCAACTAGAAGGATGTGCAACTATGACATACAACTATATACTGGGGCTTTGGGGAAAAAAGGAGGAGGATTGGCAATAGATGTTAGCTCAGAGCTGGTCTTCCTCAGCAAAAAGAGGAGGATTAGCATGGATGTTAGCTCAGGGCTGATCTTCCTCACAAAAAAACAAACAAACAAACAAAGAGAAAAAAAGAACAAAGAACAGATGGAACAAACAGAAGCAGCAAGATGTTACATTTAAAACCCTTCATATTGATACTTGCATTAAATATAAATGGTCTAAACCAGAGTTTCTCAATCTCAGGGCTATTGACATTTAGGGCCAGATAATTCTTGGTTGTGGGGGCGGCGCTTTGCATCATAGGATGTTTAATAGCATCCCTGGCCTCTGTCTACTAGATGCCAGTATAGACCTTCCCCACCTCTGTCATTGCAACAACCAAAAATGTCTCCAGACATTGCCAAATGTCCCCGTGGGGTAAAATTGCCCCTTTTTAACAGCCACTGATCCAAACGCTCCAATTAAAAGGCAGATAGTGTCTGATTGAATGAAAAGCAAAGTCCAATTATATTCTATCTGAAAAACGAAAAAACAAAAAGACCACTATAATACAAAGACAGAGACAGGTTAAAAGTAAAAGGACAGTTTCCTTGGTTGGACTAAACGCACAATGAGGCCCCTTATTGCTCCAAGAATCTATGACCACTGCTCTATTCTGTAGTATCTGCACTGATTCCCTCAGCCCTCTCCCACTATCCATTCACTTGTGTGGCAAACCACAAGCACAGGCATAACATTCAAAAGACACAGGAAAAAAGTCTCCTTCCCTCCCCTGCATTCAGTCACCCCATTCTCCTCCCTGGTGGCATCTACTTGTACAATTTCTTATGTATCCTTCCAAGATATATTCTATGCATTTGCAAATATGAGTACAGGCATTTTTTTTCTTTCCCACAAACAACACATTTGCACAATTTTCTGCACATGGTTCCCCACACACACTTAGTACAGGTTGGAAATCTTTCATATCAGTACATAGAGGTAGATCTTCATTTTTTTTTATTTTTATAGCTGGATAGCATTCCATTGTATTGATGTGCTGTCATTTATTTGAATAATCCTCTGTTGATGGACATTTGCTTCCAATCTTTGCTAGCACAACCAATGTAGCGATGGATGACCTTGTACTCATATCATTTCACACGTGTCAGTGTATCTGTAGGATAAATTCCAGAAGTGGAATCCTTGGGTCAAAGACTAAGTATATATTTGTTATTTTGGGAGATATGGCCAAATTGTCCTCCATGGAGGATATAAAACTTTTTGATTTTTGCTAATCTGACAGGTGGAAAATGCTACCTTGTATATTTAATTTGCATTTAAGGGAGCTTGAATATCTTTTCATGAGCCTGAGTGGTATTGCATTTGTTTTGCTGTGAACTATCCCTTCATATCCTTTGAGACGGTCTTTTCTTATTAATTTATAAAAAGGACATGACGGATGGTCATGTCCTGACCAATGACCTTGACACCAGCATCAACACACCTGTCACTTGTCTGTGGATTTACTAACCCAGGTATGGAATCTTGGCTTTGCTACCTGCTGTGCGATCTTGGGCAAATTACTTAATCTCTTTGGGCTTCAATGCCCAAGTATCTGGCATAGAGTCTGGCTTATCAACATGGCGCAGGACAGCACCTTTAAAACCAAGGAGTTGGCTTGGACATGTGAGTCAACAAACTACAGGACACGTTTCTCCGCGGGGAAATTTTGCTTAGACACGGAGGCCCGCACGTAGCAACCAAACCGCGGAGTCCAGGAGGAGCGCCCGGAGGAAGTGGGGGCCGGATCCTTAAAGACCCAGTTCTCCTTTTCGAGAACAACTACCGGGGCTGAGACCAAGAAATAAAAATCCAGCAAAGAGGGGAGCCACTTTCGGCAGCGAGATTCGCCTCTCGGCCGCTCCTCCTGCTCCCAGGCGCCCTCCCCTACCAGGCCGAGCGCGGCGCTGCGGGCCCGTCGCCCCAGACGCGGCGGGTGCGGCGCGCCCGGGGGCCCGGGGTGGGGAGAGGCGGGCGTGGGCCCCGCGGTCACGTGAGCCGGGCCAGCTGTTAGCGGAGGGCGGCGGGCGCGAGCGCCAGGAGTCTGGGGAGGGGGAAGCGCCGGACGGCCGCCTCCGCCACTGCAGCTGCAGCCCCCGATGTCGCCGCAGTGATCGCGACCGCAGCAGCACCCGCACCCGCACCCTCAGCGGCCGCAGCATCAGCACCGCAGAGCCGAGCCCGGAGGCCACCACCCCGCAGGTGAGCCCCGGCGGTCACGACTGGGAGCGCAGGGCGTCTGCAGCCGCTTCCCCGCGCGGGTTTCACCCGGATCCGCCATCGCTGTCCCCCGTGCCTCGTCGCCTCCTGCTGTCCCTCCGAACCCGCAGGTACCGCTACCTGGGGCCAAAACCCGCGGGTGCAGGCTCCGGCGGGTTACGGTCCCTGGGGGATCAGGGGAGAGGTGGCCTTGGCTCAGGGTTGGGGGTGACGGGCTCGTAGGCTGCGGGAGCGCAGGAGAGGGACGCCCCATCCCGGGGCACGGGCACTGCAGCCTGGTTGGAACCTCTCTCTGCTCTCCGCGCCCCAACCCCATCCATCTTCCCACCTCCCTTTAACTCGCATAACCTCTCAAGCTGCTTTTCCTGTGTTTCGGTTTCCTGATATCCCAGCTGCTGCCCCGCTGGGGTGTGTACCTTGTGCGCCCTCCACCCCCGACACCCCTCGGGCCGCTCCCGGGGTTCGGGGCTCGCTGGGGCGCAGCGCGGGTGGCGGAGCGGGCCTGGCACTTTCCCGGGAGGTAAGGCACCTGCCCCGCGGGTGGGCTCGCGCGAACATGGCTGCCTGGAGGGGCCTGCTGCCCTTGGCCCGGCTCTGCCCCAGCGTCCACCGGGTCCGCGATCGCCGAATCGTGTCCGGTGGACTGCCCTCCAGTTAAGGGCAAACGTACGGGCTGTAGCTCTGGTCTACGCGAGCAGCAGGACTTGACACAACTTCCCCCCAAGCCACACCCGGGGCGATTCTTGGGGTGGGGGAGTGTCAGGGCATGTTAACGCCATGGCGCCGGGGCACTTCTTGGTAAAAGGCACTCATGTATTTGAGATGATTATCCACTTCAGTTTGCCTTTGCGTCCTCGGTTCGCTTGTCTGTCGGGGCTCCGATTATTTGGCGACATCACTGGTGAGGTCTGAGACGAGTGTGGTCTGCAAAGCAGGAGGGACGCTTGAACTTTAGAGAATTGACAGGAACTCGGATTTAGGGGTTAAAAATGACCATTAAACCCAAGTGCATTTAAGGAAGCTGTCATTTGCTGTGACTCAAAACTGCCTTAGTAGGGTTCTGCTAATTAATAAGGTCTTTTTGGATTTGCTGTTTAATTCTGGCTTGCAAGTGTCTTGAATTACACTTGTGTCCAGCTTCCCGGTGGGGTGTGTGTGTGTGTGTGTGTGTGTGTGACTACTGGGTTCCAAGCCTGACCAGAAGATGCATCAGTTGCAAGGAAACCTATGTTAATTCAAAATGGCAGCGTGAAAAATCAGGCCAGGCTGAAGCAGCACCGACCACAGCTAACATCCGCTGCCCCCTGACTTAAGCCTTGGTGAGGCAATCTATGGGGAGGGAAGGCTCTCCTGGGTGTGGCTGCAGCCAGCCCTAAGGGGTAGGGAGTGATTCTTGCATCAGGCTCGATTACAGGGTGCTGCAGGGTCCTGGGGAGGTTAAGTGGGAAGTTTGGGTAGCTGTAATTATCTTCGGTAACTTATCAAAAGCTGATGCAAAGACCTAATTAAAACTCGCTGTGATTTTGGTCTGATTTTCTCCAGGCTCCCCTAAAATCGATTAATGTGGCTGTTGATGTCTCTTTCATACGTAACTTCTGTGTTTTGTACCTACAAGTGGCTCTTAAGAGACGAGTATCTAGTGTAAACATCATCCAAGAACAGTACATATAACAAATACCAGGTTCTTAGAGCAAGTTTCCTTACAAGCACTGATTTAGCACCATGAGCAAGCATCCAGGCACCAGAGAATGGTAAATTCTTGAAAGGTGACTCATTTTAGGATTTTTTTTTTAAACAGCCTTTCTTTCTCCTTTCACTGCTGTGCTGCCAGCCATCTTCTCATTTAGGGAGGAGGAGATGCATGAGGAGGTGTGTTTCAGGGATAATGGAATGGAGGAAGATTAGCACAAAGGTCAGGAATGGTGAGCCGGAAGCAGCCTGAGAGAGGTTGTCTGCTGTCAGCCCCCTTTTTACAGCCCAGGAGGCTGAATCCAGCAGGTTGAATGGACTGCATCCAAGGTCATATAGCTGGTTGGCATCTGGCAGTGAGGACCGAAATCCAGGTCTTATAACTCCCCATTTCAGGGTCCCACATGCCGCCTTTCAAAGCCTGGGGGAAAAGGGCAAACCTGTCATTATTAGGATGGACAAACACTTTAGAGCAGCTCGAAACCAAACTGTAACATGAATTTTAAAATCTATAGGTATTTAAAGTGACTACACCTTGGTTCCTGATTCAAGCCCATTTAACTTCTTAAGCTGTGTCCACCTCCTTCCCATTTCCCAGTGACTAGACTGCTTCTATATTTAAGCACCAAAAACATAATTTTAGTCAAAATCTTTGAGGTGAGAAGTGTATTTACTGGTTAAAAAATGAGTTGCTCCTGTTTGTGGAGAACCATTAGGTCAATTTCTTTTTAAAAGAAACCAATGTGGGACATATAATAGCTTTTGAATGTATCTAATTTTAAGTAAAAGTAAATATCAAGCCTATTTTAAAATAACTTTGAAGCAGCACTGAAGACAGAGGCTTTTTCTAGAATTTGAATTTGAATTCTCTGAGTCATATCAGTAATCTCAGATCTACTAAAGCAGAACTAGAAATTGTGTATGGGTTGGTGTTTGTGCAGAGGTGGTGAAGATATGGAAAATATTTCTTCCAGGCATTCTGTACCTTCAACCCAGTCATCTGCAGAAGGAGAAAGTGGGCAGGTTGCAGGGAACAAGGAGAATAGTTTGAGACGGTGAAGCAGATAGGAGCTAGATATGGGTAGATATGTCGAAGCAAAGACATGCAGACGCCACGTGTGCCATTTAAAAAAAATAACTTGCATTAGAGCATGAATGTGAACATTCATTCATTTAAATTCCCCTGCTATGCCAAAGATATTTAAAATCACAAGTTTTTAAAATAAACACATGCAATTTGTGTTTATTGGAGAACAATAAAAAATACAGATAAGCCAAAGTTATTATTATTATTATTGTTTTTGCTGGGAAAGATTTGCCCTGAGCTAACATCTGTTGCCAATCTTCCTCTCTTTTTTTTCCTTCCCAAAGCCCCAGTACATAGTTGTATGTTCTAGTTGTAGATCCTTTTAGTTCTTCTATGTGAGCCACTGCCGCAGCATGGCTACTGACAGATGAGTGGTGTGCTTCTACGCTTGGGAACCAAACCCAGGCCACCGAAGCGGAGTTCACCAGACTTTAACCACTAGGCCATCAGGGCTGGCTCCAAAGTTATTTTTTAAAAATCACCCATGATCCCTTTATCCAGCAATGATCAGTCATTATGATAGTTTGGGATCATTTTCATTGGCGTGAGAGCCTAGGTCTGTGCTATCCAATTCAGTAGCCACTAGCCAGCAGCCACATGTGGAGACTGAGCACTTGAAATATGGCGAGTCTGAATTGTGATATGTTGTGAGTATAAAAAACACACCAGATTTCAAATATTTATATAAAAAAAGAATTTAAAATGTCTCATTAATAATTTTTATATTGATTATATATTGAAGTAATATTTTGGATATATTGGATTTAAATAAAATATGTTATTAAAAATAGTTTCACCAGTTTCTCTTCATTTTTTTAGATGTGGCTACTAGAGAACATAACATTGCATATGTGGTTTGCATCTGTCTTCCATTATGTTTCTGTTGGACTGCGTTGGTCTAGATTATTAACAGAAAGTGGAGGTTGGTTGAGGTGTGTGATACCGTTCATAGAACTGGACATGTAAGGAGAGAGAAGCTTGAACAGAAACTGGAGGGGAGATAGGATGGATGGAGAAGGACTACAAGGAGGAGGTGCTCACGGACACTTTGTAGATGGAGAGAGTGAGTATGTGGTGGGCTGGGACTGCTGGGTTATAAGACTTTATGAAGCAGAAAAGGCAGAGTGTGTGGTGTTCCAGGATCTGGAGTCAGTGGAATGCGGGTTGGCAGGGGTTACGGTGGTGGGACAGTAACCAGAGTGGTGAAAGGATAGTGTGGGCACAACTGCACAGCACATTGGAAAGTAACTTGCACATTCTGGTATGTCTGGTTTCACAAACATATCAAATGCATCAAAACGAGGTGAATGCATCTCCTACAAAGAGAGATTCTCAGGCTGCAAGTTAGGGGACCTTGGTCCTAGCTCTGGTTCTGCCTCTAATTAGGAGTGTGACCTTGAGCAAGTCACTCATCAAGGCTCTTATCATCTCCTTCTTAAAATGGGATAAGCAAGAGCTGTCCACCAATTTTGCTAGATGGTTTCCATGGGCTGAGATATGGCATATTGAAAAACACAAAGGATTATTAGAATTTACGTTATTGTATTTCAGCACTACACACTGAGATAACTTTTGCTTCTACACTTGTGCATACGAAGACAACAGCAACAAAAAGACTAGCCTTCCTCTGGTTCTACCAATATAAATGCTCTAAACACTTACATTTTTGAGTAATAATATTTTTGGGGATTAGGAGTGAATTGGGGATCTGGACAGATTTCTTCCCTTCTTTCTCCATCCCAAATAAATTATCCCAACGCCGTTTATTGTTTAATACATCTTTTCACCTTGGTTTCAAATTCAGCCTTCATCATATACTAATTTCCTGCATTATATGGGTATATTTAAGGAGTCTCTATTCTGATAATCTGTTTATTCTTGCATCAGTATTGAACTGTTTTAATTACTGAAACTTTATAACATGATTTAATACCATGCAAGGTTAGTCTTTCCTCATTAGTTTTCATTTCTGAAACTTCTTGGCTAATCCCACATATCCTTTCTAGATGAAGTTCAGGATCATTTTTGTCAGGTTATTTCCAAAATTGATTGCTGCCTAGTGACTCCATGGATTAGGGAAGACTGACACCTCTGTATAGCATTAGATCTTCCCAGCAAAGAACAGGAATATCTCACTACCCTTCATATCTTCTCCTATGTCCGCATAAAGCCCTATGGTTTTCTTCGTTGAGGATATGTACATCTCCCTCTAGTAAACTTATCAGAAAATGGGCAGGATCCCCATAAAGAAAAATACGGAACTCCAATGATGGACTTAGAAGAAAGCTCACGCCAACAAAGACTAACCCTGCCTTTGGTTGGGAAAATGAAGTCAGGACAGCCTGGTGGTTAAGAGTATTTTGGAGTCTGGATTCCCACTCCACTACTTGCTTATTTGACCCTGGGCAAGACTTAACCACTCTTAACCTCAATTTTATCATCTTTAAATGGGGATAATAATACCTGTGTGATATGGTTATTATGAGGATTAAATTATTTTATATATTTGTATGTATTGCTTAGCATGTTATTAAGCACATAGTGAATGCTTAATATTCCAAAACAAAATTTTAGATTTTATGATTTTGATTATTTTAGTTGTCTTTGTGAAATGAATCTATAAAGCCAGTATAAATCCAATCACAGGCCTAGAGGGACTCTGGAAACGTTTCACCAAATTTTTTAAAAGTTCAACTTGGGAAACAAATGGATGAAAGAGCCAGCAAATGTAGAGAAGAGTTATTGGGGGTGAGGTAGGATCTGTGCTCGCTTTATCTCTGAGGTAGATTGGCCACAATCCTCTAGCACTTTGTACCTACCCTGTACCAGGTGATAGACATATCCCTTTGCATCATTCTGTGTATCTCTTCTACCCTCACTCTCATACCTACCCCCAATCTGGGCCTTATATGGGACGTTCTTCTCAGCAACTCTTAGGGGTGGTTTCAAACCTCTTGTCAGTGGAAGGGATGGCTAAGACCATGTGCTCCTATTCCCTTTGTGACAAGTGAGCTACCTGAAATCCAAGAAGGCGAGAAGCGATGCAGGTGTCAGTCATATCCACCTGTCCTCCCTCCCCCAGAAGCTTCCAGCATCATCAACCCAGTCCAGGATGGCAGTGAACTGAACTGGATGGAATGTCAGGTCCCCAAGTCAGAGTGACTGGAAGGGGAGGGAGCTGGGGGCCTTCCAGTTGAGCCTTACCTGAAGTGGAGGGAAAGAGCTGGAGATGGTTCATGTTCCCTTCTTCTTTTGTTCTTAATGGTTATATATTTAACGTAAATCTCTTAGTGCTTAATCTGCTCCCCTAAGGTGAGTTGGACATCCTTGAAAGCTCCCATAAGCTTTCCGATCGTTGTTTTAAGTTGAGTTACTGCCCTCCTCTGTTGGTTGTGTACATGAGCACCTCTTTTTCTAGATCATAGGGACCTTAAAGCATCTGTTTAGCTCCGTTTTCCCTTGGGTTGAACAAAGAACTTGTAGGTGGTCAGGGGCTCAAAATACACATTGGTAATTCACATGAATTTTTTTTTTTTTTTTTGCTGAGGAAGATTGGCCCTGAACTAACATCTGTGCGCATCTTCCTCTATTTTGTATATGAGACGCCACCACAGCATGGCTTGGTGAGCAGTGCATATGTCTGTGCCCGGATCTGAACCCACGAACCCTGGGCCGCTGAAGCAGAGGGTGCAAACTTAACCACTACGCCACCAGGCCGGCCCCTTCATCTGACTTCTTAAAAATTGTAATTAAAATGAGGTAGCGATCAAAGGCTCTTCTGAATATCTTTTTATCTTCTCAAAGTAAAACCTTAGTGTATTTTAAAATTGCACTTGGCAGTGCCCTAGTGACCTGAAAGAATTAGATGAAATGTCTTAAAATGTCCTTTTTTTTTTTTTTTGTGAGGAAGATTGGCCATGACCTAACATCTGCCAATCCTCCTCTTTTTGCTGAGGGAGACTGGCCCTGGGCTAACATCCACGCCCATCTTCCTCCACTTTATGTGGGACGCCGCCACAGCATGGCTTGACAAGTGGTGCGTTGGTGTGTGCCCGGCATCTGAACCAGTGAACCCCGGCCCGCTGCAGCGGAGCGCGTGCACTTAACCGCTTGCGCCACTGGGCCAGCCCCAAAATGTCCTTCTTAAGCACTAAAGTAATCAGATTTTTAAAAATAATTAAAAATCCAATAAAGTAACATGAGCTTGCTACAAAGAAATTTAAAATGACATAACTAGATAAAGTAAAGTTTCTGTCTCTGTATCTCACCCTTACTCCCACCCTCAGTTAGATATTAATCCTTCCAGGTTCTTTTCTTTCTTTCTTCCTGTCTATTCTTCTATCTAATTGTATATACTTATATTTACATAAATGTTTATATACACACATATAAAAATATATACATATACACACTATTTTCATATACATATATTCATGTATATGAAATATATATATGTACGCACGTTCCTTTTGATAATAAAATGGGATAAACTTCCTAATGGTAAAACGCCAATGGCTCTAACCTTAATGAACATTTACAAAGTAGTTTTTAAGTCCATTTTGCTAGACATAAAGAAACCCTCTGGTTACTAGCAAGACTTAAATCTTATTACTTTATGTCTTCTGTAGGAAGTGAATGTTCAGCTAATTTTTTTACAGGGACGGAGTGTAAACCACCATTTTAAGAATGATTGGGAAGGATTTTTAGTATTATAGTTTACAGAGTTAACAGGTACATATCAAATCACATTAATGGGAAAAGATCAGAATAGACAATGCATCATTTAGATGAGAGAGGAAAACAGATGGTGGGAATAGGAAGGTCATAATTCAAAGTAACCTTGCCAAATTAGTGGACACAATGACAGTAATGTCAGAAATGAGAACAGAAGGAAATGAAAGGACCCTAGATGCGGCTCTTCAGTAGCTCCCAGATCTTTCCCACAGAGAATGGTTTTGGCAGCTAACCATGTATCTGCCTATTTCAAACACATTCTTCTTCCTTTATCTCTGTTATCATTATGTTCCCAGAACCCGGTTCTTTAAGAACAAGTTAAGGGAACAAACCTTTCTTGAATTCCAGATACTCTGCATATATTATCTCATTTAATCTCCTACCAGTACACAGTAGATGAAATAGCCACATTTTATAGATGAAGAACTTATTAAGTGGAAGAATTGTACCTGGAATCCAGGTCTATCTGACTCTTTCTTTAAAACCCATAGTGTAACTGCTTAGAGAGATTATCGTGACTGCACAGGTCTAATGTGTATCATTAACGTAATGCAAGTCATTTTCTTTCTTTCTTTATATTGCTATGAAAGATGGAAAACTATCCAACCTGCCATGTATTGGAAAACATCTTTCTTACAATGAATTTGATCTGACTATATTTTTCTAATTTGACTAGTTTGAGTGAAAAAATGAATCCTGCTTGTGCTGTTTATCTACTCTTTCCTGCATTTAAAAAAAAATATATCCATGAGAAATGGATGCCATTCAATTAATCTCTCCTCTTCCCCTCACTCTAAAATCCCTAAAAGAGCTCTTGCAAAAGAGATATGCACGCAGCCTGCATTTTCTTTTAAGTAGTACCATATTTTAAATGGACAGATCACTGGGTGTGGTGAAGTTTTTGCAGGTGGTCCTTGAATCCACACGTGTCCCAACATTGAATGTGCACAGACTAAATAATGAGCCGTATATACCTGCACTACTGTTTTTCAAATGTGTAAGGATTTTATTGTCATTTAGTAAATACAAATCCATTGAAAGTGTTACTAAATTCGTAACATATATTCATTACATATTTTTACCAACCAACTGCAATGACTGTTATGTGGGGTGTCCATGAAAATTTTTTGTCATTTAAAAGTTGGGAAACATCATATAAGTATATTTTGCGTTATAGAGAAATTCTGGAGTGATTTAAAGAATACTTTTGAAAAGTGACCAGTTACCTCCTAATTTATCCTATGAATAAATGTAGATTTTGAAGCACAGCATTCCATTTGACTATAGAAAGTCTACATTTTCTTAGTTATTAGTCTGTCGCTTGAATCATTAAATTAGACATTTTACTTTATTCATATTTCTCATTGTGACCATATCTTGCAAATGAGGCAGAATCAGATGTGGCCAAAGGATAAAATGAGTTCATTTGCCATGGCTGAGCTGTGGGGTTCTCCCCAACCCACGAGTCTCTGCCCTGTTGCAAGGCCATATTTATTAGCTGCGATGAATTGGGGTAATAGATTACTTTGATTGCAACACTTTCTTTTCTTTTTTAAAAAAAGTATTTTCATACAAATTCTATATTTTCATGTGGGAAATGTGAAAATGCCTGAATATATAGAGGTTAAGAAATTGTCTGCAACCAGAGATACTATTATTCCTAAAAATTTTGTTGCATTTCCTTATGATCTTTTTGCATTATCTATCTAGATAATATGCATATTTTGAATGATACTATATATAATTTGTATGACCTCTTTTGATTTTACCAGCTTGTTCCCGTGTATTTATGTATTTTCCAGCTTTCCATGGTAGGTGTAGATAGCCAATTACATATAATAAATTTGTTTTGTTTTCTTTTTTGATTCTTATGATCATCTAAGTGGCTGTATTTTGGGGGAGGGAAATGCACCAGCAGTGGTCCATTAAATTATCAGGGGTTATGGTGAAGTTGAGTATTCATTAATTACCTGGAATTTTGGTTTTAACAATTTTTAAGTACACACTCTTTTCATTTCCTCTTGCTAATCACCTGAATTGCAATATTTTTGGAACGAAGTAACAAATCAGTTTGTGATCATTTCAATCATTAAGAAAAAAGTATCCTAAGGATATTCCTTAGCAGTTTTACTGATTTAGAAATACTCAGCTGCTTGACATGATATTTAACTCTTCTTTTTTCTGGCTCAAATTCTCACTTTCTGTCTAAGGCAGAAGAGTCATGATAGTCACCAAAGGATTTACCTTGCATCTATGCTAAATGAAGAACACTTTTTTTTAAAGGCATTTTTAAAGAGTTGGATGAGACTTGATTTCTTTAAAGTGGTGAAAAATGCAAAACATTTAAATAACACTTAACAATCTTCTTGATTATCATGTAGTCTGATTTCCCAGTTTTAAAGCTAGAGACAAGAAAACACAGCCTCCTACACTCCTGTTTGTCGTACAAGGGAAAGAGAATCCTGCTTTCTCAAGTTCATCAGGGATGGGTTTCACCCACCTTCATCTTGAAGGTAAAGAATGTTGCTGAATTCAGCAACATTCAATTAAAACTAAATGGTTTCCTTAAAAATAAAATTGAGAAGCAAGAAGGCAGAAAGTTGATGGCCCTTGGGGCTGGTTGATGCCTTAAGGGGCTTTATTGTACTCTTCTCTTGTGTGTGTTTTGAAAATTTCCACAGTCCCACAAAGAGCCAGGCAGAAAAAATGAGTAATACTTTTGAGAAGCAAAGAGGTTAAATAACCTCTACCAGTGGATACTGCACACCAGTCTGAACAGGCCGCATCGGAATCACCCGGGCATTTGTGAAAAACATCCTTGCTGTGATCTCAGCTCAGACACACTGAATCAGAATCTCCATGGAGGGGGTGTCTAGGAATCTGGCATTTTAACAGGCTCTCCTGACCATTTTGATGCGTGGCCAAATGTGAATACCATGGATTGAACCACAGCATGGGAGCACCTTGTCAAAATCAGATTTCCCTGTTCTTTTTCTCTCAATGAAGTGAAATATAGCTACCCCCCTTCCCCTTTATTTGCTTAACAAACATTTAGCGAGGTCTTATTATGTGCCAGTCTGTGTGCTAGGTGCCAGGGAAATAAGAATTTACATGAGTCCTTGCCCTTATGGGGCTCACAGTGTGTTGAGCAGAGACAGGTGTTTTACAACTTGAGGAAAAGGAATAAGATAAGGTAGAGGGAACTAGGGGCTCTCCTCTTCCCTCAGCGCACTGACATACCAAGCCAAACTAAAATCCCTCCCCGTCTTCTCTTCCTTCCTCAGAGGTATCTGAGCCCCCAGATCAGTTACTCCCAAGTAATAACTCCAAGAAAACATTCTCTATATTAGATCAGTCCACTGCTATTTCTTACCTTAAAAGAATTTTAAACATCTTATCATGTGCTTTACTTTCAAAAAGTTATTTATTATAGAAAATTTCAAGCATATACAAAAGTAAGGAGAGCAGTATAGTAAACCCTCATCTTCCCATCACCCAGCACCAGCCATTTTTGTTGCATGGTCCATCTTGCCTTATCTGAACTCCCACCCTTTCTCCCCACCCTGGATTACTTTCATTATATCACTTCACATGGAAATATTTCAGTGTGTACCTCTAAAAGATATGGGCTCTTTTCAGACATAACCACGACATCATTATATCTAAGAAATGAACAATACTTCCTTAATATCATCAAATATCCAATCAGTGTTTACATTTCCCCAGTTGTCTTATAAAATTTTTGTACAGTTAGTTTAAATCAGAATCCAGATAAGTTCTATTTATTGCAATTGGTTGATTTATCTCTTAAGTAACTTTGTCTCATAATCTTTTTTCCTTGCAGTTTTCGTTGTTGTTGTTGTTGAAGAAATTAGATTTGTCCTATGGAGTTTCTCACAGTCTGGATTTTGCTGATTGCATCCCCACTGTGTCATTTGTTTTCCCTGTAAACTGATGGTTAGAGCTAGAGGTCTGTCATTCCAGTTTGAGTCTTTAAGCACATTTTAGTTACACTTGAATGTGAGTGTGTCTTATGTGTCAGGTGCAAACCATTGGTGAGAGGGTGCAGGAGTGTAGTAGGAATTGATGCAAAACTGGCAAACCCATCACCAGTGAGTAGTAGGAGGGAGGAAAGTGAACATTTATTGAGAGCCACTGTATACAGCCACAGGACTAGGTGCTTTCCATAAGCTCTCACACAAACACAAGTGCTATGTTGTATATGGGGGATTAGTTCCATTTTCACACGTGGAAACTCTGGTTCAGAGAGAGTTCATAACCTGCCTGTTTCTTCAAGTTAGTGGGTGGAGTCAGGATATGGACAAGTGTCTGTCTGTCTTTAAAGTGTGTCATTCTCTTGCCCCTGTACACATGGGGCTACAGTGCCAGGCAAGCATTGTTAATGACTATGATTGAACATGAAGAAAAGAAAAAATAGCAATAGCCCCAGGGTGATGATAGGTGGCACTTCCACTGGCTCAGTGTCAGGGAGTGGAGGGGAGTGTGGAGAGGAGCCCTTCTCAACCGCAGTCTTGCTGTCATGCAGGAATGTGGACCTGGGGTGGCCAGATCTTTTGAGTTTTCAAGAAAAGCCAAGTATCTGAATTTCTGTGGAAAATCTCTAGATTTTAAAATGTTAGCTGCTAATTCAGATCTTAAAAAGATACTGTCTAGGGCGGCACTCTGGGCCAAACCAAACAAATTGCAGCCTGCCACCTCTTTCCCACCCCATGCTGTTCCGAAGTATGTCAGCTGAAGATTGGCACTGAAGACCACAGGAGTTAACTGTCAGAGGTGGGTGTTGCCCTTGCAATTAGAGAAAGGGAATATTAAGCAGCTCTTAAAAGACATTAAGTGACAATGAAGCAAATTTTCAAAAGGTGAAAGAGCATTTAGACACTGTAAGGAAAAAGCTGAATTTCTGAAGTCTGAACAGATTAGACCTTGACAAAGGAACAGCCTTCATCATGTATCTTTTCTCATCCTCATGATGATTGAGCCCTTGCTGTGTCCCAGGTGGTATTCTGAGCACTTTGTAAGTATTTGCAAGTTTCAGCTCATTTAAACCTCACCACAACCCTGTCATTATCCCTGCCATAAAAAGGTGACATGGGGCTGAAATTTGAACCCAGGTTGACTCCAAAGCCTGGTTACTTACTTAGTACCCTACACGGTCGCTCTTCCGTTAGATAGTTCCTCGTTCAAGGCTTTGAGTGTTAGAAGCTGGAATTCACTGGCTGTGTAGTCCTAAAGCTTTATGTTCTACTCTCTTGAGCTTTCAGTAAAACACTTACATAGAAGCTTCTTTCAGGCAGAGCTTGATGGCTCTGAGCTAATTTATATGCTTTTCATCATCTGGCATTTACATATCAATTTTTAGTTAGCTGATTCCTTTCCCAAACACTTTATTTATTCCTTATTATTTTAATAGCAATATAAGGCAGAAAAATCAATTTATAAATGAGTATCATTTGTCCTATTTTCAGTTCAGCAGGAATGTCAATAATTTAAAAAATGAACCCATCAATAGATGAAGTAACACAATAAAATAATTTCTTCTTTGCTTTTCTGGAAGGTGGTAATTCATAGACCTTGGATTTAAACTTACCCAGGCTGCTCAATAAAGCTGGGAGCTTGGAGCGTAAGGAAGCCTAGCTGGACGTTTGGGTTTCATTTCCTTGTATAAGGAAATGCAGTTTGTCACTGTTATTTGCAAGACAGTTAATAAGCCTACAGCTTATATAGATGGTCATTTTCTTCTTCACGGGCAACTCAAGGCTTTCTTATTACTGGATAAGGTGACTGATGAGGGGCACTCTAGCTTCACTGAGATAAAAGGACAGGGCAGTTTGGCAGTCAGGCAAAGAAAACCCCTGCTTGGGCTTGGAGCATTCACGCCCTTCAATAGCAACTCACTGAACTTGAGGACAAAGACCTTTTCTCTCATGCAGCTTCCTCCCTCCTTGTCTAGACATTCTGGAAGTGGTCTCCTAGTTACAGGGGTACAGTGCTCCAGCCCTTCAAGCCTGCACCCAGCCTTCTGTCCCCAGTCAGAGTGTGAGTGTTGGTAGATGTGACTCCTGTGCTGTGAACTCCGGGGAATCTGGAGTTCTGATATCTCGTTCCCAAGAGGAAGTCATGAATCCTAAAAGGAGTTTGATAAGGAGGACAATGATGGTTAGAAATTGAGCTTAGGGATACTTGATCACAGCGGACAGCACAATCTCTGAAACCGCATGGTCCAGTACTGTAGCCTCTAGCCACAAGTAGCTATTTAATTAAAAAATTTTTTAATTGTAAAATACATGTAAGATAAATTTATCAATTTAATAACCATTTTTAAGTGTTCAATATATTCATATTGTTGTGCAACCAATCTCCAGAACTTTTTGCAAAACTGAAACTGTACCCATTAAACGCCAACTCCCCATTCCCCCTCCCCTAGCCGCTGATAACCACCCTTCTACTTTCTCTCTCTATGAGTTTGACTACTCTAGGAACCTCACAGAAGTGAAATTATACAGTATTTTTCTTTTTGTGACTGGCTTATTTCACTTAGCATAATGTCGGCTATTAAAATTTCAATTACTTAAAAATTCAGTTCCTCACTTGCGCTAGCCACGTTTCCAGTACTCAATAGCCCCTTCTGGCTAGTGGCCACTGTACTGGACAGCACAGATATAGAACATTTCCATTATTGCAGAAAGTTCTATTGGACTAAAGGACTTAAGTCTAAAGGAAACTGGATGGCTTATACTGAGACCTGACTGGAGGTAGGGCTGGGAGAAGGAAAGTACCAGCTATTTTTTCATGCCCTTGCAGCTAGTGAATAATCTGACTCCTTTTCACCACCACAAAACAGTACCAGCTACATGATGTTTTAATATTTACAACTTGCATCCTTATCCCAGCCTCCAGTCTTTTAATATCCCCTCTCTTCTAATAGCATACAACATTAAAAATAATTTCAGAGAAAATATACAGTATAGACTACAGATAAATGTACTTAAAAATATTCTTAGCAAGCCCTTCTTAGGAAATGCCTGTCAGTTTAACCATCTATGGGAGTTAAATTGGAGCGTTTCATTAATTGGAACTGTTAGTTTATTGCTAGCCTGGCAAGAATCCTAATTGGTATTTATCACAAAGAAGCCTTATTCAGTAGACCTACCCTTTAAGCCCATTGCTTTTAAAGATTTTTGCTTGAAACACAGTAAGAGACGAATGGGGTCTCTCAACCCGGTACATGTACACAGTTATGTGTTCATATGTGTATACCCGAACTTAAAATGAAAGTTTCTTGTACCATCTTACTGAGATGCATGTATTCTTTTATAAAAAATGCTTTTCTAAAAAAGATGCTGATCCTATCCACTAAATTGATTTTATAACCCATGAAAGGGCCACAATATACAGTTTCGAAAACAGTGCTTTAGACACACCTGGGTTTAGTTTCAGACCTATAGTGTACCCTCATCCCCAACTCTGGAACCCCATGACTCAGAAAATGGCTTCAGAATTGCATCTCAAAACCAGCAAGTTTAAAGAAAAGCCATCAATCATGGCTTTTTTTCTGGGTAAGCTCTGTTCACTGATTTTAATGCTGATTTAAGTAGAGTGTAGTTATGATAGAAAATCCATTATCAAATGCTTATACTGTTCTCCAAAGCTGAATATAAAAGATGAAAAAAATTTTTATGCAATAAATTTCTGCATTAGCATGTGTGATTGGGAGTTAATTGCACTTTATTTTTCTCTGTGGAGGAGAATATGACATTTCATAATGCTTATTAAGGTTATAGAGGGAAAAGGAGAAAAATCTTAAAGTGGGTTTCTTGTGTCATGCATGAATAATTTAACAGTTTATAAAAATCTTATAAACAAAGATTTCAAAATACGTGTTTTATACAGTATATAGATGAGTTAACTTGTCAGATTTTTTTTTCCTTTTTAGTGCGGGTGTCTGGTATCTTCACCACTATTTTGATAAATAATAGGAACAAAATTGAGTTTCCTTGAATCTCTTTCAGAAGCATTTCATCTCGGGGTCAGCAGAGAATTGGCTTCCTGGTGGGCTAGTTTTTCTTTTCCTGTTAAGGAGACAACTGTAGGAGGCTAGCCCACTATTTATGTGAATAATAGTAATCAAAATTCGTGTCCTCCTTGAAGAACTCTGAATTGGGCAGGCTGTGAAAAAAAGTGCAAGACAGTATCAGAGAATAACTATAATAATGCTGAATAAAAAATTTCATCCTAGCTATAACTCATATAAAATTTGGCAGTTTTGAAATTTTAGATGCGTCAGGATATAGAAGTAGAGCCAAAATTTTTTCTTTAAAATGAAATTCCAAAATTGGTAATATTTCCTGGGTTTATTTTTTAAAAATCATTTTCATGATTATATAAGTATAAATGCTTGTAGGAAAATTGAAAATTAAAGGAAAATATGAAAAAAACAGAAAGAATTCAATGGTCAGGCTACCACTGTTAATGTTTTTGGCACATTTCCTTCTAGTCTTTTTCTATGCATATTTTTTTACACAATTAAGATAATTTATTTTGGATTCCGCCCCCCCACCCCCACCCAAACCATTTCTCTATTCAGTTAAGAACTCTTCATAAACATTTTTAATGGTTTTATAGTATTCCACCATATAGATGTAGCATAAACTTTTTAGCTATTTCTCTGATGCTAGATAATGAAGCTTCAGTCCGTTTTTTACCCGTATAAATACCGCTCTGGTGAACACTTTTGTGCATAAATCTTGTTCGTATTCCTGATCATTTCCTTAGGGTAGATACATAGAAATGGAATTACCTGTCGATCTCATCTCCATCTACTGCGCTGTCTCTTCTCTATCATAGCCATCCTCTTTAGAAAGTTGTCTATATGCACTGGCTCCATTTCCTACCTAAAACCTGGCTTTAAAGTCTTCAGTGGTTTTGGTATTTATTATGGGATAGACACTAAAATCCTTGCTGTAGCCTTCAAGGCCCAACGTGGACCCGCCCGTCTGCCTGCCTCTCCAGCCTTTTCCCCTCTCTTTCTGGCCTCAGCCGCACTGGTTTTTTGATTAATTGGCTCCTTCCCCTTTCTCCAGCCACAGGGCCTTCAAACCTGCATATCTTCTCTCTGGAACAGTCTCCCTCCTCAGCCATCTGTCCTTTGTGGCGTGGGAGTTGAGATATTTGCTTAGAGGAGGTGGTTGGAGGTTTGAAGAAAAGTGAAGGTATCAAAGTTCATTTAGGAGAGAAAGAGAGGAATTGACCAGAGAAGTACACAGGATTTCCAGGTAGCAGTGAGGGCCACTTTCATGGTGTATTCAGAGTAGGAATATGAGATTCACATCAAGGGAAATGGTATTGTTATCAAGGGCTATGAGCACCTTTACCTTCTGGAGAAAAGAGCTTGCTTGAACTCAGTCTGCCTGGGGAGTTCAGTAGCTGCTTCCTATGGTTTGTTTTCTTCAGTCTTCCGGAAGTGTCCTGTCTCCTCTTTGCTAATTCAGTTTTTATGGGTGACAGCACATTTTGTCATTAGAATGAGTGGAGGACTTCCCAAATAACTACTTCTGGGATCATTGGAAGCCTTAATGTGAAAATCTTCATTTCTGGGTTTATTGGGAAGTTGTAATGTTGCCTGTCCAGTAGGATTCCTACTACTCACGTGTGGCTATTTAAATTTAAATTAATTAAAGTTTTTAATAAAATTAAAAATTCATTTCCTTAATCACACTAACTACACTTCGATAACCTCATAAGGCTAGTGGCCACCATATTGGACAGTGGAGATGGAACATTTCCATCATTATAGAAAGTTCTTTTGGACAGCACTGATCTAGAGAGCAGAAAAGAAACCAGCTAAGTCATCTCTGAGGCTAGTCAGTTTGTAGAATGGTGAACTAGGAAAAATAAATGGACAATTCGCTTTGGCTAGTTTGCTACTGGTTGTGATACACAGTTTACTGGTTTATCTAGCATTTAAAAAAAATAGACATTAAAATTTTGCTCCCTTCTGGCATTCCCAATCATTCATAAAATTCAGTGGAAAAGCCAGCCTCCCTGGGCCCACATACCCCTGGGCTTCTGTTGCCTACATCCTCGTCATGCTCATGTGACCTAGATGACTTGCTGACCCAACAGATGTCCTGGCTGAAGAATAGGTACTTGTCAAAAACTCTGTAGGTTTTATTTATTTTCTGCAGATACGTCTCATAAGACCAATGGATTCCTACTATTTTTAAGGATCAAATAAAGTAAGGTTCTGCTCATAGATGAGACACTAGCACTTTTGAAATGGCTTCACAATGAGGGAGGAAGGGAAGTCGTATTACGTATGAGAGGCTTATAAACACAGGTAAATGCATCCTTTCTCCATATTATCTTCTTCTGGGTCTGTTTCACTGTATTTGGCCCAGCCAGCAAGTCTTCCCACCCCTAAATTCTAGGAACTCTCTATAAAGGCATTTTATCTTATAATTATTCTAGGTCTTTCTTACACATACAGAGTCTTTGTTTATTTCTCTCTACCCCCGAAGTCTAAAGATAATACAGTTTTTGTGAAAATGGGAAATGGTAAGGGGAGAAAGAATTGGAGTCTCTTTATCGTCCTGCCTTTTCTTTCTCACGGAGGAGGTGGGGGATATTTTCCTGAGCTGGGAGGGAATTATTTTCAGCATTATGGGCTTTCTTACTTCTCTGTACCCTGGGGAGGGGCCTGCCATAAGCAATGCAGGAATGAACTCTGACAGCCCAGGTGTGCGTGTACAGACTAATCTGGAGTAGCCTCGATGTAGACGCAGCAGTATGGTTCCTCACAAAGATGCTTCTAAACATAGAATACTGCTGACTCTGTGATTTAATAACTGCTGCAGTTATGAGTGATGTGAGTTAGTTTTGATTGGCTTGCTTAACAGAAATTTTGAGATGCTGCTCTATTTGAACAGTCAAAACCCAAATAAAATATCATATACTCATGTATCCTCTACAGTTTGCAAAATATGTTCTCAAGCATCATTTCATTTGATACTCAGGATAAACCTGTGGGCTGGGGCAAAACATTTGCAGAAGAGAAAGCCTAGACTCAGAGAGGTAAAGTGACTTGCTCGAGGTCACACAGCTAGTAAGTGGTGGCGTTGAGTTTCGAATCCCAGTTGCTTTTCTGAGAACATTGCTTTACTTCTTGTTTATATTTTGGACTAATAAAATAAAACACATTTAAGTTGGATAATTGGTGACACAAATATGATAGTTGGTTCAATAGATAATGTTTGTTGAGTGCCTATAGTAGGAAGTTGAGAAAGGGGCTACTGTAGTTGGCGGCATGGGTCCTGCCCTCAGGGAGCTTTATTTGAAACAGCTGAAGCAGTACATTTACAAACAACAAATGCTTGTTATCCTAGAACAAACTGGATGCATTAATGCTTATGGATGCTGAGAAAATGAGAGAGTCCATTATGAAGGCTTCCTGAAAGAAAGGGATTTTGGATCAGATCCTGAAGGATATGTGCAAAGACGAAGGGAAGGACATTCTAGCCAGGTGCAGAGGCATGGTGGTGAGAAAGAACTGTAGAGAGTCACCTTCGGTCTGGTGGAGTAGTAAGAAAGAAGAAAAGAGCACTTGTTCATCATTTATTGAAAATCTACCCTGCAGAAGGCATTGTATATAGAGCTGGGTGTGCAAAAGAGACATGGGCGCTGCCTTCAAATTGCTTAAACTTGGGAGGGAGACTAAGTGTTGATTGTTGGTAGTAAAATAATTACACAAATATGTCAGATCGTGATTGTTACTATAAAGGAAAAGGACAGGATTCTATGAGAGTGTATAGTACAGCGACATATATTAAACTGACATTTGAGCTGGTTTGGGAAGGAGCAGAAGTTAACTAGGCAAATGGTTTTGGTGTAGGGAACAGGGAAAGGAGTGCTCAGAAAACAGGATACAGCATGTGCAAAGGCCCTAGGAGTATTGGAGGAATTAGAAAAAGGCCTGTGTGCTGGAGTTGAGGGAGTGGAGGAGTGAGTGGAGTGAGATGAGGCTGTGGAAGGGGCATGAGCTTGATCAGATTTTGATCTTTATTCCAAGAGCCATGCAAAACCTCTGAAGGATTTTAAGCAGAGATGACATGATTGACATGATCAAATCTTCCTTTAAGAAAGATCACTTTGGCTTCAATGTGGAGACTATTTTGGAGGGGGAATAATAGTGATTATGGAGTAACCCTTTAGAAGGCTACTGCAGTGATCCAGGCTAAAGATGATGGTGACTTGGGACAGGGTGGTGGTAGTGAAGATGGAGAGAAGCGGATAGTTTCCATAGAGATTTTGGAGATCAGATCTACAGTGGAATTTGGTGGTATGTTAGGTAATGGAGAAGCAGATGGTAGGGATAGTTCCTGAGTTCTGGATGCTCCAGTGGGATGAAGAATAGTGGAGCTGGCCAATGAGATAGGGAATCTTGGAAAGGGACCCAGTTTGGGGAAGAAGATGATGAAATCAGCTTTGGATATCAGGTAGACAGTTGGATCTATGGATTGGGAGCTCAGGAGAGAACTGAGCTGGAATTAAATATGTAGGTCCTTGGCATATAAGTGACCAATGGGCGTGAATGAGTTTTCCCAGAGAGAAGAGAGCATTAAATGAGGAAAGAAGGATCAAGCAATGAGGATGCTCCAGGGTCAGGTAGAAAAGAACAAGGTAGCCCAGGAGCAGCTGGAGAGGTGGGAGGAAAACCAAGAGGTGCTTGAGTGTTACATCATTGAGGTAGAGTAAAAATATATAAAAAAGGAAGAGTATCTTTCAGTTTATCTCTAGACCCATTTCCCCATCATCACCCCAAAATCTATTAGGTGGCATCCATGCATCTCTAGATCCAAGGCACTTCTGTAGTGCACTGTTACAGGTATATTTATTTATTTTTGTATTATTGTGACAGATTGCAGTGTGTGTGCGTTTTCTGCCTGGAACAATAACCTCCTTTCCTTTCTCCTACATCATTGCACTTTTGGCTGCCACTGCAGTTTGTTGCAATTCTGAGCTCGTTTAATCCCACAGACTACTAAACAGTATCTGGTCCCGGTGGCTCTGTAATTCTACTCCAGGCGCCCCACCTTCATTTGCCAGCTGGGATCTCTTAATGAGCTAGCTGCACACAGCTCAATACTAAAACTATTTTAGCTGCTGAAATATGTTTGAGGAACTCACTGTTGGAATGTTTCACGTTAGGCCTGCTCCCATTCTGTCTCTGGCATTCTCTCTCTTTTCAGGATGGCTGTAGCTCCTCCAAGTTACTGTTTTGTGGCCTTCCCACCACGTGCTAAGGATGGTCTGGTGGTATTTGGGAAAAATTCAGCTAGACCCAGGGATGAAGTACAAGAGGTTGTGTATTTCTCGGCTGCCGATCATGACCCCGAGAGCAAGGTTGAGGTAAGTCGTGCGTTACAGTCTCTCAGCACTTATTCTCTGTCTCTGGCTTTGCCCAGCCCATCTTAACTTCTTTCATGGACGTCTGCTCACTAGTCGGAACTATCATGTTGGTTCTGTTGATTCCTGTTTCCATTCAGGTTTGTTCATAGCCTTAAAAACAGGATCACATGCAGAATTCTATGTTCTTTGCTATGGCCCTTGTTTTATAATTAAGTAAAATATTTCCGTGGTTCCAAAGTCAAATCTACAAAATCAGGTATATTCGTAGAAGTCTAACTTCTATCTTTGTCTCATTTACCCTATTTCCTTTTTCTCCTATAGGTAACTGTGTTTTGGAAGTTTGGTTTATCCTTCCATTTAAAAAAATTACATATATATGTAATAAACTACTCACACACACATGCATATGCATATTCATCCCAGTCCCTTTCCTCCTTTCTTAGATGAATGGTGGCATGCCGTATACACTTTTCTCCACTTTGCTTTTTTCTACTAAACCCATATCTTGGAGATCACTTCATTTGGTATAGAGAGATTCTCCATTCCTTATTTAGAGCTGCATAGTATTTCTTCTGTGGATGTATCATAGTTTAATCAGGCCCGTATTGCTGGACATTTGGGTTGTTTTCCACTCTTTTGCTATTGCACATAGTGCTGAAGTGAATGATAGCCTTGTGCATCTGTCATAGTATCTGGTTTTTGGTTTGTATATTTTTATCATGTTAAAAAATTATCCATCAATTCCTATTTTGAGTACTTAGAAAAACTGTTTTTGTCAGTATTTCTTTGGGATAGGTCCCTAGAAATGGGATTTCTGGGTCACAGGGTAAATAAGTATGTAATTTTGTTAGAATATTGTCAAATTTCCTTCCGTGGGTAGTGTACCATTTTGTATTCCCATGGTCAGTGTATGACAATGCCTGTTTCTCCATATTCCTGAAGTGTGTTATCAGACTTTCATGGTGGCTATTTTATGTTAATTTTACATTCTGCTGGTTTACTAAATTTTTTTATTTCCTGTCAGTTTTTATCATTGATTCTCTTGGGTTTTCTAGGCATATTGTTATAATTCCTGCAAATAGAGATAGTTTGATTGTTCTTATATGTCTAATTATTTTCTTGTCTGATTGGCTTATAGCTTGGATTCAATGTTAATAGTAGTGGAGATAGTGGGTATCTTTGCCTTTGCTTCTAACCTGAGTGAGGCAGCCTCTAGTGCTTCCCCTTAAGTAAGATGCTGGCTTTGGGACTGAGATTTATGTGGTTTTTTCATGTTAAAAAGTATACATCAATTCCTATTTTGAGTGCTTTAAAAAAAAAAAACCCTCAGGATAGGTGTTAAATTTTGTTAAAGGTCTTTTCAGTGATTATGGAGGTAATCACCTGATTTTTTCTTTTATTTATGTGATAAATTGAACCATCTTTGCATTCATGGAATAAACTTCTTGGTTATGGTATATTTATTTGTGTGTGTGTGTGTGTGTTGTGTGTGTGTTTAAATGGTAGTTGTTTGTTAAAGGATGAAGAATTTGGAGAAAAAAATTGAGGGCTGGTAAATTAACTAGCTCTTTTCACTAACATAACCTCTACTCTTCGGTGTTCTATGCTTTACAAAATAAGCTGATTTTTCTGATATTTATGCTAGGTTTTAAATGGTTATTCATCCATGTGTATTTTATATTCTTATCTAAATCTTTATCTGTTTCAGTCCTTTAAAAGCACTAATCAGCACCAAAGAGCAACAGAACTCCATAAGGAGCTGCTAGATGTTAGATGAATTTAACAGAGGCGTTGAAATGAACAGGCAGTGCTGAGCATGACTTGGCGTGGGCTGTCTGTGGATGGAGTGGTGGAAGACTGTCTCCCACAGAACTGTCACCAGAACCACTTGCCTCTCATGTTGTGCCACTAACTTGGTCCGAGCCCCTAAACTTCAGTGGGACTTTGCTTTCATGTAGACAAAGAAGAGTGCTAGGTTCTCTGGTGATCATGCTAGGTTTTAAATGGATATTCATTAATGTTTGAATGTTCGTGTTACTTGGATCTGAATGTTTCTCTCTGTTCCTGGAACAGAGTGGACTCGGTGTGGATGAAGTTTGCTGGTTGGAGTTGTTACTGACCTTCTCTGTCTGTCTTCCCCAAATGTTTCTTTTTTCCCAGAGAGTTGTACAAACTGAAATAATACTTTGATTTTCATGTGGGTGGGTTTAATTTCCCAAAGATGACTGCACCACATTCCATCCCCCATGCATGTCTTACAATGTGATGGACACTCCTCCATGGAGGGGTGGATTTACGCCCTCCCTCCCTGCCATGCATCTTGGTGAGGGCTTGTGATGGCACTGACCAGTGGAGCATGGTGGAAGTGATGCTCTGTGACCTCCAGGGCTGGGTCATAAACGGATTCAGCTTCCACTTGTCTCTTTCTCTTTTGGGACTTTAGCCCTAAGAACCCAGGCACCATGCTGGGATGAACCCAAATTAGCCCACATACAGAGGCCATGGGGTGGGGCCCACGTGGAGAATAACCGAGGTCCCCCAGCCGGCAACCAGTGAGTGAGTGACATGAGTGAATGACTGATTTCAGGCCTCAGACACTGTGGAGTAGAGACACACCATCCCCGCTGTGCCCTGTACAAATGCCTGGCCCATTGAACTCATGAGCATAGTAAATGGTTGTTTACACCACTAAATTTTGGGGTCATTTGTTAGTAGCCACAGTGACTACAACATCACACAAAAGCCATTTATAAATATGTCTGAAGTAAATATTTTGAAAAATTTGTTTCCTTTTGAGGGGCAGAGGCTACATAACTCAATATTTTACTCTCATGGTTATAATCATTTTAGGAAATAGACTAGGTTCCTTTCACTAATTATCTATCGTATATTAATACTCAAATACACTGTAGGTTAAATTATGTCCCCTTGCATAAATAAGTGCAGCTTGGTACATGCCAGAATTAATCTTTCAGGCAGCCCTGACCTCTTTTCTGGATTGCATTCCTGTGTTTTGAGCTGCCTCTGCACGTTTCCACATCCATATTCTGCAGGTACAATAACCACAGGTCAAAAACCAGATTCATTTTCCTCATCTCATTTGTTCCTTTTCCTCTAACAGCACAATCGTTTACCACATAGTTTAATCTAGAAACCAGAGGGAAATGCTGACCCTCATTTCCCTACTCATCCCTGGATGCATGGGGACAGCTGTCACTAAGTCTTTTGCTTCCTCTTCCGTGTCCCCATCTCCTCCCCACTGCCTCGTCTCCCTTCTGCTATCATCTGCTTATTGGTGCCGGGTCTCTTTCTCCTGAATTCTTCTTTCTGCAGAGTCACCAGAATTTTCTTCCCAGAACACAGCTCTGTCACTGCCTTGTTTAAAAATCTTTGGTTGTGTTTATAGGACGAGAGTCCAGGCTGATTTGTATGCCATTCATAACTCTTCCTGACTGGCACCCTGCTCGCTTTTCCTTTCTTTTCTTTCTTTCAAATTAATAGTCTTAATTTTGTTAGAGCAGTTTTAGGTTTACAGAAAAATGAACGGAAAGTACAGAGTTTCCGTAGAACCCTTCACCACCCCCGCGTCCCCCACCTCCCAGTTTTCCTTATTATTAATGTCTTGCATTAGTGTGGTACACTTGTTAGAATTCACGAGCCAGTGTTGATACCTTATTATCAACTAAAGTCCGCAGTTTACATTAGGATTCACTCTTTGTATTGTATATTCTGTGGGTTTTGGCAAATATGTAAGGACAAGTATCCACATATAGCGTAGTTTTACTGCCCTGAAAATCCTCTGTGCTCACCTATTCATCTATCCCTTCCTCCAACCACTGGCAACCACTGGTCTTTCCTGTCTCCATAGTTTTGCCTTTTCTAGAATGCCATATAGTTGGAATCATACTGTACGTAGCCTTTTCAGATTGCCTTCTTTCACTTAGTAATATGCATTTAAGGTTTATCCATGTCTTTTCAGGGCTCAATAGCTCATTTCTTTTAAGCACTGAGTAATATTCCATTGTGTGGATGTACCACAGCTGATTTTTCCATTCACCCCTTGAAGGGCATCTTGGTTGCATCCAAGGTTTGGCAATTAGGAATAAAGTTGCTATAAACATTTGTGTACAGGCTTTTGTATGGACATAAATTTTCAACTCATTTGGGTAAATATACCTTTTAATGTAATTTTACATTTTGGATAGGTAATATATTGATGTGGTTCAAAGATTAAGTAATATTAAAAAGATTGACAGTGAGAAATCTTACTCGCCCCTTATTCCTATCTACTCCAATTCCCATCTTACATAACCCTTTCTATTAATTTCTTGCACACCCTGTGAATGTTTTATACAAATGCAAATAAATACAAATACTTAGCCTTTCTTTTCTTTCTCTAAATGCAATAAATATGAAAGTAGCACATTATATACACTATTCTGAAATTTGATGTTTTAAATATATAATTTCAAACTTACAGAAAAGGTCTACAATTTGGTTTTTTTGTTTAATGACATTTTCTAAAGAGTTTTCCATATCTATACATAGAGATTATCTTTTTTCTTTTTTTTTTTACAGCTGTTAGTAGTCCATTGTGGAGATATTCCATAATTTATTTAATCAGTTCTCTATTGGTAGACGTTTAGACTGTTGGCTAGTCTAGAAAGTACAGCCATGAAGAACATTGGCCTTCTGTACATGTGCAGGTATAGCCATTGGATCTCCTTCCAGATGCTGGATCACTGGGTCATAGGGTAAAGGTTTTGTAATAATTGACCTCCATAAAGGTTGTACAATTTCCTGCTTACTTTTCTATCCTCATTCTTAGTTTCCCTCTCCCAGCTTACACTGTAGGCCCCAGCTACATTCAGCTGCTCGTCATTTCTTGAACAAACAACATGCTTACATTTCTCTGTGTTTTTGCTCTTTCTATCCTTTGTTGAGAATGTCCTTCTTCTCCCCTCCTGTCATCTACTTGGTAGACTCCTATGCATCCTTCAAGGCCCCAGCACCAATATCCCCACCCCCCTCTAGCCTGCCACTCTTCTATGAACATGTAGTATTTTGTGCATGTTCTGCCATTATAAATCAATTGAAATTTACAGTCAGCTGAAAGTAGGGGGATGAGTTCTGGCCTGGGAGGCAGGGTCCTGGTTTCTAGTCCTGCTTTCTCTGTTTACTGCATCTTAGGCCTTTGAGCCTCTTTGAGACTCAGTTTCCTCATGTGCCAGATGGAGATCATAACATTTGCTTTGTCTGCCTTACGGGGTTTTTGTGAAGCACACGTGTGCTGACATGTGAAAGCATTTCATAAACTCTAAGGAGAACATTGTGCAGAGAGATATTTTTTCTTTTTTTAAAAAAAGAATAGACTAGTATTGAGAGATTCTGTGACTCCAGGTCTCAGTTCCCAAACTCCTGTCTTTACTACATGATTCTGAATCTGCTTTTCCAACTTCCTCTTCCCCCTTTAATTCCCTTACAGCAACACCTGTCTCCATCCCCTGGTCTTGTCCCAAGTACAGAATGATGGTTCTTTTCTTTATTTGGGCCTATAAGCCACAATAACTATCATGTAAGTTTCATAAAAGCACTAATTAGCATACAGAAATTATTTTTTTTAACTATGAAGAGTGAGAACTTCCCATAAAAACCCTCAGCCATTTCATGACATTCCTCAGCCATTTCATGACATTTTAAACATACACATTCTGCAGTTTCCCTAGAAATCTCATATGCGAGTGTTGAGGTCCCAGGAACTCATTTTCCGAGAATAACCGTGTGCAAAAAGTCAACCTGATTACTCATCCACCCACCCACCCACCCTTCCAGCTGGTCCGTCCTTCCAGGCGGTCTTTCCTTCCAGTGTGTCCCCACCCTTCCAGGGTGTTCCCCACCCTTCATCCCTTCTTCAGTCTATCCATCAATCTGCCTGTCCATCTGTCATCTACTGTATGTCAAGTTCACTTTGCTTGAGGCTGGAAGAATAAGAAATAGGGCCCACCATCACAGAGTCCCTCAGTTTCTAAAATTACACCGCACGCTTTTGTTCCACTGGTCAGTTGGCAGATTGGAACATTTTATCTTATATTCTTTAGTCTTTCTTCTGTGGATACTGGGTTTTTAACAACTCCTCTTTTGGTTGCAGAGTAGGGTGGATAAATATGTATCCATTTGTGAAAGCCCCTCTGTCCTCTCTGAGGATGCTGTACCACTGTGCATCACAGAACCCATCTCAACTTTACCTCAAGCCCTACTCTTCCCTTTGGGTAGGGGTGTTGAGAAAGCAGATGAATAATTTCCTGGATTATGATGTTCTGTATATGCGTGCGTGCATATGTGTGTGCGTGTGTGTGTATGTGTGACCGTGGATGGGTACAGATCTATTCTTAATATGGTTGAAACTTCTATTTGGGAAAAAATGGATCCAACGTTAGAATCCTACTCCAGAAAAACAATGAATTTCAACTAAAGTTTATATTATTTATACTTGTTGCCCAAGAAAATACCACAGTTTGTGGAAACAGAACTCTTAATAGCCAAGTCAGGTTTGACACATAATGTTTTTTGAAAGAGTCCCTTATTATTATACAATAAATCTCATCCCCATTTTTTCCCTCCTTTAAGGTTTAAAGTCTTCATGGTTTCCTTTTTTTTGAAAGTTAGTTTTAATTTGGTTCTATTTTCCACTACATGAAGTTCTGTATGGGAGCAGTATCCTTAGCGAGGTTCACGATTCAGGGCAGGTTTTTGGAGGATCATTTCCCTTTACTTCCCAGTGGAAATATTTGCAAGAAGAATAGAAAATGACCAATTAATGATAGCTGGTAGCATTGCTAGTAAAATTGTCTGGATGGCAGCTATATTCATGGTGTGTGGGGCATGTGTGGGTAAGGGGGGGAGGTCTGAATTTTAATTCTGAAGATTATCTCTTACAGTAGGAAAGCACAAGTCATTCTGGAACCAGAGAGAGCTGAGCAAAGCTCCATGGCCACTGTGTGTCGTTCTTCCTGTCTTTCTATTTTCTCCTCTTCAGCCCCAGGAGCAGGAGTCCCCAGGCTTGGGTGGAGTCAGAAGCATCTCCCTTGCCCCATGGGAGAGTGGCTTAGTGGGGCCTTCCTTCCATCATGTCCCCTTTCCCAAGCCTATTTCTGACCTCTGGCCTTTGCACTGCCCATCCTCAAAGATCTTACAGCTTCAGGGAAGGAAAAAGCAGCTCTTCTAAAATATGGCTGACATCTTCTTTTGTCTTTATTTAGACTCATATGAACCTTAAGGGCACATTTTCAAAAACAAGTCAAGTAGCAGGCAAGACGCTGGGATAAAAATTTAACAAACAGGGGCCGGCCCCGTGGCGTCGTGGTTGGGTTCAGCGCGTTCCACTTCGGTGGCCTGAGTTTGCAAGTTTAGATCCTGGACGCGGACCTACACCACTCATTGGCAGCCATGCTGTGGTGGCATCCCACGTACAGAATAGAGGAAGATTGGCACAGATGTTAGCTCAGGGACAATCTTCCTCAAGCCAAAAAAAAAAAAAGGAAGATTGGCACAGATGTTAGCTCAGGGTGAATCTTCCTCAGCAAAAAAAAAAATTAACAAACAAACAAAACAAAAAAACCTCAGTGATAACTAGCAATGCTGCTTTAGAGTTGCAAATTTCCTAAAACTAAAAATATTTCTCTAAAGCATCCCGTTTTCCCCACCTTTTTCTCCCACCCTCCGAAGTCTGGCTGACTCATCAACTCATTTCACAGTGATTTTCGCTGGTGGTGCCAGGGTTGTGTTCGCCATCTGAGTACAGTAGGAAAGACACAATGGCTGCGTTTCATGACTTGAAACATCTATTGTGTGAGTGTCTCTATTCCCCCTTTCACTGGGTGATATCCAGAAATAGTGTGTGCTGGAATGTGCAAGGGGTAGGCGACAGCATGAAGCTGATTTTGCTTTTTTATTTTTGACACAGTCACGCAAAATAATAAAAGGCTTGCTCTGCAGAAGAGTTGTCTTTTGTCTTTGTCTCTAGGGCCTTGTCAAGATTTATCTTTCCATCCTCCAACCTGGCCTGTGTCCCCAGGAGCTACCTGAGAGAGGGACAAGCTCAATTTGGCAATACCTTTAAAACCTGCACGGTTAGCACGAGGCGGTGCCTGCATTTAGAAGTGTGCCCCACCCTGGGCACATGCTCCTCACCCTGGGCGTTCTTATATTGTTATGCGGCCTCTGCACCCAGAAGTCACACTAGCTGACAGATTTGTTTTACTCAAGGCTGGGTGGGAGTAGCTGTGGGGGCAGCAAGACAATCTGCTCCTCTTTTTCTGCAGCCCACTTTAACAGCTTAATAACCAAAGCTGAAGCCAGAGTCATTCGTGTAAAGATTGATCTTTTAAGTGGTGAACATTTTCTTTTCCCTTCTTCTTTTCTAATGAAATTTGGCTAGGAATTTTGACTTGGGCAACTAAATTGTTTTGCCGGGCTGAAAGATTTCAGGTGCTTGTGGATTTTTTTTTTCTGTTGAAACCTTCTCTGTTCCCTTAAATCCCACTTATTTGCTGCCTCATTAATAACGTGGCAGTTGTGCAGTCTGGTGAATTTTATTTAGAAAAAAAATGACTGCCTGTGGAGTTCATGTTCCAGATAGCTGACTTTATAAAGTTTAGCTAATTACATCTTGTGTGCATGATCCTTATTTGTGACGTTTGCTCCCAAACTCAGATGGGTCAGATTTCAAACACAATGGAGAGTGTGTGAATTGTAGCCACAGAAGGACCCTTGTTAGGCCCAGGGTTCTGTGGTCCATGACAAAGATGCCCTAGGGAGCATGGGTTACAGGTCACTAGGGCTTGGGTGCACACACACCCATATCCCCCACCCCTGCTCTGTAACACATGAGGGGGATCTGGTGCCTCAAAGCGTGGTGCTTAGGAGGGGCTGATTTGGCCCATCTGGCTCCTTGGGGATCTCCTTCCTTCCTCCTCATTCTGAATTTGGCCTGAAAAGTGTCAGGTTGGCTGCGTATATTTTGAACTCCCACAAAGACCACATGGTCTTTTTGATTCACTGTTCAATATTTTCATCAGTCAGTCCTTACTGAGCTCTAGCCGTTGTGTGACTCAGTGCCTTTACAGTAGCCCCCCTAAGTGGCACAGTGGGGGACCTCCCTGGACCATGAACACGCCTTCGACATCCCCATCTCTCTCTGTTCTCAGGCTCTCACCTCTGTCTGGAATTTACCTTGATGTCTGGCCCATTTTTCAAGATTAACTCTAATGTCACCCACTTGATAAAGCCTCTGGCCACTTGCATGTGTTCCCTCTTTTCCTCTGAACCTCTGTGATGCTCCCTCTGACCTTTGTTTTTCATTCATTCATTCATTCATTCATCCAATAATTCATTCCAAAAAAAGGTTTATTGATGCCTAGTATGTACCAGACTTGAGATATATGAGTGAACTAAACAACCAAAATATCTCCCTGCCCTCACAGAGCTTATGTTCTTGTTGGGGAGAGAGCAGTACATAAGTCAATTATAAAGTATTTTGGAAGGAGATAAATGGAATGGAACGGGAAAAAGAAAAAGAGCAGGATGGGGTTGATCAGAAGTGTGAGGTGGGAGGAGGGGGCAAGATGCAGTGCCCACTAGGTTGACAGGCCTCAGTGACACTTACTAAGATGGCCAGGTGGTCTTAGTAATTTGTGTGTATGCCTTCTCCTTCCTTCCCGAACAAAAGGACAGGAATTAGGCATCCTCATTGATTTATCTGCCAGCAGTATTTAGCACAAAATGCCTTGTGTGTGGTTGCTGCTCTATAAATAATTGGTGAAGTGGAAATGAATATGTACGAATGAATTTGAGAACAAATAAGTAAACCCATTTCCTATTTTTACTTTTATCCTGCCTTAAAAAAACCCAACTTTATGATAAATCTATGCTTAAGAATCTGCGGTTCCTTCCCTATTTACTCATTCTTTTCAAGACAGAATTTGTCACTGGAGCTCAGTGGGTACATGGGTTTTGGAAAGTGTTGGTCAATGCCAGACTACTTTTTACATGAGAGAGTACAATTTTAAGATATAAATTTCAATTACATTTAGAAGAGCACAGAGGACCATAGTTTAATTGTTCACTGCTTTGGCAGGGTTTTTGCTCTAAAATAATCATTTTTTAAAGTAAATAACTTTGGGGAACTGAATAGGGAAAACATTTCAAGCATATATTTTATTATCAGTTTGCCGTGAAAAACTCAAGAGTCTCTTGACAACCTCTGGATTTAATTAGCTTTCAGTTTACAAATATTTATCAGGTGAAATAACATTATCCCGGGGCAAAGCAATACCTAATATGAATTGGGAAGATATGGATGTCAGCTGACCAGTGAGTGCATGCTACATGCATTTTAGCTCTTACCTGAGGGTTAGAGATTATGGGAAATCGATGTGGGATAACTTTCCGGGCTGCATGCAGTCGATATAACTGGGTCTTGAATCAAAAAAACATCTAAGACTGCAGTTGATTCAATGCTTTCAGCTGCCCAATTTAAAATGTAAATGGATGCTGCAGCTGATAAAATCCTCCCTTGAGAGCGAAAGAGCTCTGTATAATTTAGAGCCCTGAATTCCACAGTGCATGCACCGCCCAGAGAGTGTTGTAGGCCCATAGAATGTCAGAGCCGGGAGGCCCCTCACGGATCAGCTAGGTGAGTGGTTTTCCAGCAGCTCCAGTGGAGTCCTCCCATGGGCCCAGAGTGGGGAGAGAAAAGGAAGAGCCAGCAGGTAAGGCTGTTACCCAACCCCGGTCTCACGCCTCTTCTTCCATTTGCTTCAACACGCTTTATTGTCTTGCTGCTTCCCTGTAAGAGTTTGTAGAAAGGAAGGGCTCTGAGGCTAAAAATACTTGGAAAGAAACAGTTTGATCTAGATTAGCTCACTCATTTTCCAGGTAAAGACACAGCAGCCTAGAGAAGGTAGGACATGCAACTGTAAGTGGTGTGAGCTGTAGTTCTGACAGCAGTTAGAGCTCTGGGACTGTTTCCTGGTGTGTCCACCTCATGGACTTAGTGTGAGAATCAAATGGGACAGAGGGGGAAGCACAATGGATAAGAGAGTATGCATTTAATGCATTTGTTAAATGTAAAGTATTATCATTTTCTCTTTTCTACCACTAGAGCAATCAGGTACGTTGTCAAACTGTGTTCCAGGGAGCCCCAGGAATCATTGCAGGAGGCTTGGTGACCTCCCTTCTTCAGACAAAGCATCTTCCCTTTTATCTGCTTTCTCTGTTAGGCTTCTAGGTAAAGTTTCTTTTATAGATAGAGCTCTATAACTTTAAAAAAGTTTGAAAACCACTGATCTACAAGGATTTCTGCAAATTAGAATAAATAGCTACGTCTGTTTGACATGTTGGTAGCCCTCTGTGCCTATTGAAATGACTGGACACAGAATGTTCAGGGCAGAGACTGGCTGCACACCCAGTTCAGGATGACCACTATAGATGTAAGCATTAAGGACAGATTGGCTTGAACCAAAGAGACTGAAAACTGAGTGAGTGGCAAGACTGAAACTCACTATGGAGACCTTTGAGCTGCATTGAGACTTGGGGTGTCTTTTAAGTCTAGGTGTTCCCAAGGCCTTTTATTTTTTGGTCCTGTTTGTAACTGATATGTGGGTTCAGTATAAGTACCAAGGTGAAAACTAAGTGGTACCTGACAGATGATGGCCCTTTCTTTCCTGTCTTCATTTTTTAGTGCACTTATATTTCAATCGACCAAGTTCCCAGGACACACGCCATTGTGATAAGCAGACCTGCCTGGCTTTGGGGGGCAGAAATGGGAGCCAATGAATACGGAGTGTGCATAGCCAACGAAGCCATCAATGCCCGAGAACCAGCCGCTGAGACAGAAGCCTTACTGGGGATGGATCTGGTCAGGTACTGGACGGTGATTCTTTAAACAACTGCCCAGAACACGTGGGGGATGGGGACAGGATTTATCTCCCTTAAAACCTCATATTTTGTAACAGAATCCTCCCAAAGAAGACGTGTCTGTGTTATGTAAACTTTGAGGTGATGAAAAAAAGAATAGATTATAATGGAAGATTATTTAGCAATAAAAGGTAGTCAGGTACTGATACATGCTACAAAACATGGTGAATCTTGAAAACATTATACTAAGTGAAAGAAGTTAGACACAAAAGGTCACATATTGTATGATTCCATTTATATGAAATATCCAGAATAGGCAAATCCATAGGAGCAGAAAGTAGTTTAGTGGTTGCCTGGGGTTGGGGTGGGGGAATGGGGAAGGATTCCTAATGGATTACAGGGCTTCTTTTTGGGGTGTTGAAAATGTTCTAAACTTAGATTGTGGTGATAGTTGCACAACTTTGTGATATACTAAAAACTACAGAACTATGTTTTTAAATGGGCAAATTTTATGGTCTTTGAAATCTATCTAATAGTATATAAAAAAAGAATATATAAAAAATAGATAAAATATACAGGAAAAAAGAACAGAGATCACTTCCTCTTTTCCCCTCCATGTCTCAGTCGTCGTTTCTTCCTTTCGCTCCTCTTCCAGCCACCGTGTAAGAGAAGGGAGCGGACATGTAAACTGGATGGACAGGGATCTGTGCCTGCTTGTTCACTGCTGTGTCACAGGCACCAGGAACTGTGTGCCTGGCACATAATGGAGGATCAGTGACTGAGTTTGGAATGAATGACTGAAGTAGAGGATGGGCTGGAATGAAACAACATTCGGAAATGGCTTTCTTTTTTCTGAAGTAGGGAAATACGATAGAAACATGACATAGCTGAAAGCAGATTAGGCTGGGAGCCGCAGCCTTGGTTTTCAGTGTGTATACATCAAGTTACATCACCTCTCTGGGCCACAGTTCCCTCACTTGTCCAATGTGAGGCCTAGATGGGATGACCTCCAAATAACCTCCCAAAGCTAACATCCTACAAAAAGGAATGGAGGTGTTGACACTTTGTAGGTTTTGTCGGGAGAGATTGCACATTGACACAGAGACCTCTCTCGCCGTAACTTCTGCCAACCGATGAACAGGTCTGTTAGCGACACCCTTTTGGTAGCATATTGCCTTTATGCCTTCCTTACTATTTCTGGTTCTTAAAAACTCAGAAGGAGCAGGTTCCCTGAGCTGGGGAAGAGGAGGAAAAAGCCTCATATTTACAATCAGTTTTCTCTTGATTAACAGAATTAAATGTATAGAATAACAAGTTTTGAGCTTATGTTTTGACAGCTGTCCCAGTATTTTTACCTCCATGCTTAATAGAAATTCTGAAAATGAAGAATTAACAATGAAAAACATGCCCCTTTTATGACCTTACATTTTGAGTTATTATATTTGTGGTATGAGATTTAAAGAACTGGCAAAGATCACCATTTTAACAGTTGGTTTCTAAGGGATGACAGAAGAGAATGTTTTTTTCTTTCTACGAAGCTGCTGAAATATCTTTTCAAGATTATCAACCTATAAAGCAAGAGGGGTTTACTGAATTTCTGCTTTGTGCTAGACTCTGGGCACATGAAGACGCTCAAAAGCTTCAGAGAGAGTTTAGTCTGGTTATAGGGAGAAGACAGAAAATTGAGTAATGTAAGATTTTAAGATCAAATTAAGATGACAGTAGGAGAGATGTGTCTCAAGGCAATCTGATATTTACCTCTGCCACTTGAATGGCACAGAATTCCAGGGTATAGCCCTCAGCAGACACAGCTGGATGTTCAGAGGTTATCAGGGACCGCACACATTTGAGAATGCTTCGAGAAGGAGGTGCATTTGACCTGGATCTACAAGGCTGAGGGATGTAGACAGAGAAGATATCCTTGGCACATAATTGGGGTTGTGATAGTCACTGAGGTTTGGGACAGTCACAAATGTCAGGAGTAGATGACAGGGTGAGTTTACCCTTAGCCATTTAATTTTAACTCCTCCCCTGGCTAGCCATGTCCAGCTATTGCAATAAAAAGGGATGTGAAGAGGCCCCTGCCGCAGGTGTCTGCACCTTGAGTAGCTCTTTATGAGTGTAGGCTGAGAGCATTACCCAGGGTATGATCCGTTCAGCCAAGCACAGTCAGATACTCAGGGGCCATTTCATACCAGCCCAATCCTAAAAGTGACCCATGAGCCAGAAGGCCTCCTATATCAATTTCTAAGAAGCTCCCAGGCCATGTTGATGCTGTGGATCCACAAAGCACTGTTTGAATGGCAAGCTTCTAGATCAGCGGTTCTCAAAGTGCGGTTGGTGAAGCAGCAGCCCCAGCATCACATGGGAACTTAGAAATGTAAATTCTGGGTCCCCACCCCAGACCTGCTGAATCAGAAACTCTGGGAGTGGGGCCAGCAATCTGTGAACACACCTTCTGGGTGATTCTGATGCTCACTAGAGGTTGAGAACTTCTGCTCTAGAGGAAACTTTAAATCGGTCAGTTGTGTTCTCTGAATTTAGACCCAGTATTTCCCTACATATTGCTGCCCGAGGGACCACTACTTCCTCTGTTCTTGCTTGTACTCTGTGCTCTGGACAGCTCCCAGGAGACAAGGCTGTTTGCATTTTACAGTCTATTTCAAGTACCTGCTCGACCTGCGGTTGATTATTCAAAAAATACAGTGGCTGCCCCCATATGGATTCTGATCCTTTGTGCTTTCCAGTAGCATATCAAATCAACCTCAGTTCAAAGAGATGTAAGTGAATGTCAATAGCAATTTAACACGTACTGACTTGAGCATAAAAGTATAATTTGTCTGTGTTTCTTAGGGGCTTGCTGTGGGAATGCAAGCATTAGGCAATACTGTTTTTTTAAAAATAATTCATTTTCAGTGATGTTTATGCCGAAAGCCAAGCTTTGTCTGTCATTTGACCCACTGATCTCTGTGAGAATCTGACAACTAGTCCCTTTCTTCCCGGAAAAGGCACATAAACACATTTACACATTTTTGCATATTTCTGGAGGTTGGTTCCAAGTAACAAGTAGCTGACTGGAGCTAGCACAGAAAATGGGCATTTATTTTCTGGAGGTCAGGGTTATCTTACAATCCAAGGTCTGTCTCTCATGATAATGCATCTGGGCCTCAACATGGATGAGAACTAGAAAGCTGTTAGAACTCATTTGTCAGTGGTATGCTGGTAAATGTTTAATAACCAGATTTGTGTGTGTGTGGGGGGGGCAGCCCTGATTTGTAGCCTTTTCCAATTTCCATGGTGTAAATACTCCCACAGTGACTGATTTCAAGCTACCAGTGGTTCAGCAGCTGGCTTGACATTCCTGACATGTAGCCATCTGCTCCGAGCTGGCGTCGGCCGGCTCCAGCACGGCACTGCCTTCTTTCCGTGTTTCACACATCTTCTTCCCTTTGTGTAACTGGTTTCTTCTTCTTTTTTTTTCTTTCTACAGACTGACTTTTGCTGCTCCCATTTGTGTTTAACTTTGGCACTAAAGCCCAGTCAGTCGCAATATTTCAGAGCATCTTATGATTCTGGACACTTACCATCAGACCCTCAGCATGTAAATAAACACAGATGTCCTTGGAGAGTCCTTTAGAAAGGTCTGAGGGTTGTCTTTAGGTTGCTGGTGAATGTGAGGACTCACAGGTGACTTGAAAGGGGGCCCAGTCAGTGTCCATAGGAGGGAAGAACTTGTGTCATTAGAGTTACCATTTGCTGAACACCATTGTGTGCTGTGCTTTGCATATAATATTTCTTTTAACTCTGACAACAACCCAGTGAAGTAGGTCTGTTCACTTCCATTTGGTGGACGAGGAAACTGGAACTTAGGGAGGTGAAGGGACTTGCCCAAGGCTTCCGAGCTGGAAGGTGGCAGAGAGCCAGCTGTACCGGGGCCTGCTAACCTCAGGCAGGCCACTCCTCTCTGTACTAGATCACAGGTTACTTCTCCTCTCCATAAGACAGGAAGCTCTGGACACCAAGAGATGGAGATTAGTCAAAGGTTTTACACACCCTTCCCCCAAATCAATGCTGCCCTTAACGTCCCCTTATTTCCTTCCTGCTTCCAGCCCTCTGGCTGAAGACTGGGAATCTTCTGATGTCTAAAAGGTCATGAAGCCAGAAGGACCTTACAGACTCCTTGATTGTGGGACGGGGGAAGATTATTTGCATCTGCGTCCCTATAGGAACACCAGGTCCAGCCCTATAAGGGGAAGAGTAGTGACTATTTTCATTACTTTCCCCATGACAGTGATTATATATCCATGGTAAATCTAGTCACAGCATAGTTTTACCTTAATTGTATACGAGGGGACAGGGGTTTCCATAGTCCGTGGAGGTATAGATATCTAAAAGATGAGCAAGCCGAGTTCCTAAACACAGGGGCTTTAAGCAGGGGAAATGCAGACATTACTCATCTTCCTTAGTGAGATGCGTTGACCTATCAAGGATGGGCCCAGTGAGCTTGACATACCTGTGAGAAAGTCATGGGCCCCAAATAGGGATTTTCCCAAAGATTTCCTGTAAAACAAGGATTTGAACTTGGGAGCATCTAACTCCAAGACCCAGAAAAACCTGGACCAAGCACACACTTTGGAAGGATTTGAATTGCACTGAAGGTAGATGTCAGAGTGAGACTCTATCCTTAGCCCAGTTAATTTCATTCCTTTTCCTGCCCTGGTCATGTCCATAATGAGGCGTAGCAAGCAAAGTGAAATTAGTGTTGGGCCCAGAAAGGTGCTGTTCTCATTTTGAATCACACGAATCTGCCCCATCTATGAGGTGAGACCATTGTGAAAGGCTTTAAAATAGGCCTCTTGATGTTGTGTGACTTGTGGCCCTGGACCACCATAGCCCTGGGGCATTTGCACCTCTCAGTCTCGGGTGGAGAGTGTGTAACCCTGCTGTCATTCATGGCCCTGGTGCTGTGGAGCGTGTGTCCTGTCCTCGTCCCATGGCAGGGGGTCCAGGTGGGAATGGTCAAGTGGACAAAGGCCTATCTCTTTCCCGTGGTCCTGGCATGAGGGGCAGGAGGGTGAAATCAGAATTGTTCTGTGGACGAGTGCTGAGGTCTTGCTGCAGACACTGTGCACAGGAGGCACCAAAGTCAGTGTGGGAGGGCAAGTGCAAGTATTGGGAGTCTCAGTGTGGAACGCAAGCAGACAGAACATCAGGAGAGTGAGTTAGAAACTGCAAAAGAGAAGTCAGAGCTTCCAGAGCGGGGGCTGTTGCCCCTGGTTAGGTATTCACATGCTCCTAGCACATGTTTGCATGGGCAAGTTGGGGCCCTGCACAGGCCCTGGGGACAGGGTTCTGCTGGGAAAGGTACATGAGGCAGTGTGACCAGAGGCCACTGGGGACCTGTGGGAAGAAGGAAGGGGGCCCTCCTGGGTGCAAGCTCTGGGTCATGGCATGCCTCTTTGCTCTGGGTCCTCAAGATAAGATGAGTCCTTGCCTCTGCTACTCCTCTTTAGAGAAGATGGCACCGACCAACAGAGAAGTCTACTTAATTCAATCTTCTAATGAGTTTATTCTTTAATCTTAGGATTCAGCTTCATGAATCATTGCCTTGTCACCAAGTCTTCCTAAATAAGCTTAAATCGAGAAATGCCAAATGAATTGATATATAATTATCTAAGAAAATAAGCCTATTACAAGAATAAGTCCATAGCATGTAGTTCTATTATCTTTTCTTCTCCCTGGCAGCACAGTGAAATGTCCCTTCAGGAAGAATCAAGCTGGGTGAATTTTAATAACGATTGCTTCTCAAGTTGAAAATTCACCAATAACTGATCTATGCTACCATCTTAGCAGGCTCCATTGCCTCTGTTCTAAGACTCTTATGTTCCTGCCACCAGAATTATAATTGGAATGAGGAGATGAGTGAATGGACATTTACTGAGTACATATCAAGTGCCATCCTCTTTCCAGTCAGCCTGAGAGGGAAATAGTACTGTTTTCACTTTACAGATGAGAAAATCAAGGTTTGGAAAAGTTACATTGCTTAAGATCATCCTGCTAGTGGGTAACAGAACGAGAACTAGAAGCTAGGTCCCTTTATCTCTGAGTCATTCGTTTTCTGACAGGGTCTGCTACGTTTCAAAACCTACTAGTCACTTACCTGGTCCTGGGTACTAGTGCTAAGTACTGTTCATGTTCTTTATCTCATAAAACCCATGCTCACGGCAACCCAATGATGTAGGTACTTATTTTATAGACATAAAACTGAAGTTCAAATATCTTATGTAACTTGCTCAGGGTCACACAGAGGGCAGCATCCGTGCCCTCTTTAAGAGGACTATTGATTGGAAGGGCCCAGAGGAGGATGCTTTTTCACTTCAAGAGAAATATGGACTTTTTGATATAACTGAGCTGTAAGCCACACCAGTAGAGATAGGTGGATAGGCAGGAGGAGAAATATGTAGAAAAAGGATTGATCATGTCCTAGCCAGCCGCCCGTTCCTCCTGAGATCTCTGAGTAAGTTATGTGCACCGAGGACAATGGCTGGCTATGGAACACTTTTATTACTGACCAAAATACCTGGTGAGGAATAATAGAGATCAAGGCTGGACTGGGCAGGGACTTCCTTTTGGCCAGAGGCAGGAGGCTACAGGCAGGAAGGAGAACAAGTCACAGAAAGCGAGTAGTGCCAAGGGCTAGAGCTGAACTGGCCAGCTCCATGGGAGGCAGAGTTAGAAAAGAGAAAGCTGGCTGAGCTTCCTTTCAAGAAGAGAAGCTGCTGGGTTCCCGACTCTCCTGTCTGTGTGGGAGGGGCATGTCTGAAGACAGAAAAGACCCCAGGATTTTGAACCGAATGTGTGAGAGTTGTATTCTGAGTTAAGGTGCTGTTAATCTGTTTGCGTATTGGCCTGCACATTTAACATATTACACATGCTGGCTTGCTTCATAACTCAACCGTGTCCCACTCTTTGATTACTGAGGTAATAATCACCTTGTATGAAATGACTGAGGTATACTTCTGGTTTCCTTACTTCAGGCTTGGTTTAGAAAGAGGGACAACAGCTAAAGAAGCCTTAGATGTCATCGTCGCCTTGTTGGAAGAACACGGACAAGGTGGGAATTATTATGAAGATGCAGACTCCTGCCACAGCTTCCAAAGTGCGTATCTGATTGTGGATCGTGAGGAGGCCTGGGTGCTTGAGACCATAGGGAAGTACTGGGCTGCCGAGAAGATCACAGGTGAGTGGATGTGGATGGGGAAGTGCTTTGAGGACAGGAACGGCTGAGATGGGTGTGGCCTGGACCTGCAGTGCAGACTGGAGGAATCACGCTGCTGCGGCAGACCCTCTCTGTGCTGGATCTTCAGGCTTTGGCATGCCTCTCATTTCTGGGCTTCTGCTTCAGGAATTTCAAGTCTCCTGAACCTGGAGTAAAGGGATGTCAAGACTTGGGAAGCACATTCCTAACGTTTCATATTTTTTGTATGCTTTCTGGGCAGGACCCAATTCAGACTCTTACCAATTCCATGATCCAAATTGTTACTCTATTAATTGGCCCAGGGAATGGTGGTTTACCCGTTCCGTTCATGATAGGTCAACGAATTACTATAACAAGAGCTGCTTCGGGTCACCTCAGCCCTGTAGCCCTTTGTGCTTGGACTGTTCCTCTAAAAGAGAAATTTGGATCTGTGTGAGGACCATTGAGTGCCTCTGGGCCAACAAGCCCATGTCTCTGTGAGACAATGTTCATAGAAGAGCAAAGGGCTAGGGAATCCACCCAGAAGGATTAGTGCCGAATAAATTGCTGCTGTACGCTCCCTGCAGCATCTTATTCTAAGACAGTTCTGGGGAAAGAAGTATTAGGAATGGGAGTGGCTGTCTTGTATCATCGCCTCAGCACCCTCATACTCTGGACAGGATGGGATCCCAGAATGGGTTAAACAGCTTCCAGGAGGACTAAGGAATTCTAAGAATTGGCCAATTCTAACAATTGGCTTTTAAGAAGCCCCTCTTGGGCCGGCCCCGTGGCTTAGCGGTTAAGTGTGCGCGCGCTCCACTGCTGGTGGCCCGGGTTCGGATCCCAGGTGCGCACCGACGCACCGCTTGTCCGGCCATGCTGAGGCTGCGTCCCACATACAGCAACTAGAAGGATGTGCAACTATGACATACAACTATCTACTGGGGCTTTGGGGATTAAAAAAAAAAAAAAAGAGGAGGATTGGCAACAGATGTTAGCTCAGAATCGGTCTTCCTCAGCAAAAAGAGGAGGATTAGCACGGATGTTAGCTCAGGGCTGATCTTCCTCACAAAAAAAAAAAAAAAAGAAGCCCCTCTTATATTCCGTAGGACTGGGTGACAAATACATGGAATGTGTGCTGCCATTCTCCTCTCGTGCCCATGGCAGACATGGCTACTAGATCACAACGCTCTTCTCTTGATGAACCTATACTTGGCCTATGTATTTTTATCAACTGAATTTGCCAGGAAGTCTCTTCCAGTTCCTCAGAAATGATGTTAGGGATGAAACCTGTTTGCCATCTTAGCCTTCAGGGTGACCGGAACCAAACCTGACCTGAGTTAGAAGCAGATCTACTGCAGTAGTTGGGGGAATCAAGCCCGTTGTTTCCCATGGCCTGACTCAGTCCAGTGATGAGGGTTGCTGTGGACAATAGGCATGTTGTATCCTGCACAAGGCCGCCCCACTAAGGCTATGGAATCTATCTAGCCCTGGTTTCTTGACTAAGCTGTGCAGAGGCTATGTCTGCCTGGAGGAGGGGCAGCTTCTTCTCATTCTAGCAAGGGTGCAGAATGGGCTGGCTGTACCCTCAAAGCAATCTCAGAGTCTCTCCACGGGTGTATGCCCAGCGTATGCCCACTTGTGCCTGCCTGCCCTGCTCCTACAGAAGGTACAGAACTACTGCAGCCAGTGGGCCTGCCAGGTCTCCAAGCTTCCCGCCATGCAGGAGCTTAAAACTCCTTTATTAAAAAACTCTCCCAAGACAAAGTCTTACTATCAAATTGTTCCGCCAAGAGGGCTAGGGGTGCATGCTGAAAAGCAGTCGTAATGCTTTTAAGTATGACTTAAAACTTTTTGATCTATAACTACATTTCAAAAGCTTAGCTTTCCTTCAAAATATAGCTTAAAATATCCACCTCCTCAAAATGAATGTTGTCTTTCACTAAATATTTAAAACAAACAAACAAACAAACCCAGCCATTCCTTGGACTCATTGATTTCATGTCCTCTGATCCCAGCCGCAGTGTGATTGCAGTAGGATTTAATGAACTCTGGCCCCTGAATGCTAAAATTCTTGAAAGCAAATGTCTATTATAAATCAGCCCTCTAGGAAAATAACATCTGTGGAGTTGTTCACAAGATTAAAAAAAAATCTTAGTATGAATAATGTCAAAATCACTTAGTTAGGCCAAAGCTACTTTTTATTTTAAATTTTTAGAAATAATTTTACTCTTGTAGTGTCCTCTGAAAAGATGAATGGAAAGTACAAATGCCCATCAGCCAGGAATGCTTATTTTGGAAGTGTAAATCAGTGAAGCAGAACATACTAGAAGAACTCAGTGCAGCACTGACCCTGCCTGTAGGAACTGGTTTTCAGGCAGTAGTGGCTTTATTGCAGCTTGTAGCTTGGGCTCTATCTCTCTACTTCATTCTCCAGGAATTTAGAAGATCAACAGGCTCCCTGGAAGCAGCAACTCTAAAGGGCCCTTTTGAGCTACAAGTGACAAATTCTTAGTGTTCTGGCAGCATCTCGAAGCTCGAAGGCCAAGTCATCTTCCATGTGTGTGCTGCTCAGGCTTTGGAGAAGCCGTAGCAAGGCTCCAGCAGATAGGAGAATTTCTGGGTTAACCCTCATTCATCAAGGTGGAGTGTACTCAGAATGCAGGCATTTCTGATTCTGGACTTATTTAGCTATACTTACTATATTTCTATGAGAAAAGAATTCCCGTAGATTTTTCTCATAGGCACACATGACACACATATATTCCCAAGTACATTTCATTATTTTAAAGCGATTCATTATCAGTGTCACTATGGTTTTCTAAATGTTGGGACCTGAAAAAAAAGTTGAATGAAGAAGTATCATATTTGTATTTTTTAAAAACCATATATATATATATATTTGGGCAGAGAGTGGTGGTGTAAATTGCTCCTTCAGGTGGAGCAAGACTAACTTGGGGAGGAGGAACCGCTGTAGTTGCAACATTCGCGAGTCTTGTTAGTAGCACGGTGCCTCTTTCAAAGAACATCTCACTTTTCTTGTAAGTAGTAAATGCTTGGGGTTGATTTAGCCAGAATGAAGGGCCTCATGTCTCTCTCTCTCTCTTTTTTTTTCGCTGAGGAAGATTCACCCTGAGCTAACATCCGTGCCCATCTTCCTCTATTTTGTATGTGGGTTGCCACCACAGCATGGCCACGAGTGGTGCAGGTCCGTGTCCAGGAACCGAACCTGGACTGCCAAAGTGGAGTGCGCCAAACTTAACCACTAGGCCACGGGGCTGGCCCCTCACGTGTTTCCTTTTGATTGTGAATTTAAGATCAAGTGACCGTTGTTCGTTTAAAATGTGATAATGCCTGGCCAGGACTGTTTCCCGATTCTAGGAGATCTCATCAAAAGAGGACCAAGGATCCTCTGTTTCTCTCTTCACAAATGGAATTGATTCCTCCCTGAAGTTTAAGTCAAGTTGCAGGGGAGAGATTCCCTGTAAATCCTCATTGCTTGATTAAGTCTTTATAAGTACATTTCCTACTAATTGGGCTCTGCACTCTCCACAGAGGGAGTCAAGTGCATTTGCAATCAGCTTTCACTCACCACTAAGATTGACGCAGAGCACCCTGAACTGAGGAGTTACGCCCAGAGTCAAGGCTGGTGGACAGGAGAGGACGAGTTCAATTTTTCCGAAGTTTTTTCTCTAGCTGATGACCATCTACACTGCTGTGCAGGCAAAGACAGCTTAGAAAAGCAAGAAGGTGAGTTCGTATATCCTTTACAACTCTCCCTCTCATACCCTTGGTCTTGAGCTATTTCAGTGAACTTGTCTGAACTTCGGAGAGTGAGTGAAGAGGAGGAGAGTAGACCTTGTATATAGAGACCAGCTTGTGCTCAAGTCCCCAGCGTGTAGGCGAGATGGCAACTTGCATTTCTTTTTTACATGATGCTTCCTCATCCATGGAACTTTCCTGCTCCTGTTTCTCCTTTAAACACTGATGTCATTGTGATACTTACTGCAGCCTTTCTTATGCCTCAACCTTTGTATATGTGACTTATCTTCTCCCTATATGTCCTCTCCCATTAGCCTGCTGGGCCTTGAGGGCAGGGTGTTGTCTTTTAGTCATCTCAGGATCCCCTTGTGATGCCTTGTGCCATGAATATTTATTAAGTTAATTGTTGAACTGAATTCTCCTCCCGATCCCTCTGTCTTCCACCCAATTATTGACTTAATCAGAATCCATATTTAGGTAAATACGGTGACTGGGTAGCTTGCCACTTTTGTGCCTGAGTGGAAACCCTTCCAAATAAACCACAGTGGCTACATTTTATATTTGCTAGTGATATGCGTGCTTTGTAAGTCAAACCTTTGATCATTTAGAACACAGGTCAGCAAACTATGACCTGTCAGTGGCCGCCTGTTTAGTAAATAAAATTTTATTGGAACACAGCCACATCCATTTATGTATGTATTGTTTATGGCTGTTTCCCTGCTACAGTGCAGAGTAAGCAGTTGCAACAGGTATTGCAGAGGTTGTATGGCCCGTAAGCCTAAAATATTTACTGTCTGGTTCTTTAAGAAAAAATTTTCTGACCTTTAATCTAGAAGATCATTTAAGACTTTTGCTGTAGAACTTCATTAATATATTTTTGGTTAGAAGGTAAGAAAGTATACATTTAGGGGCCGGCCCGGTGGCACAAGTGGTTAAGTGTGCGTGCTCTGCTGTGGCAGCCCGGGGTTCACGGGTTCGGATCCTGGGCGCGCACCAACGCACCAACACACCAACGCACCGCTTGTCAAGCCATGCTGTGGCAGCATCCCATATAAATTGGAGGAAGATGGGCACGGATGTTAGCCCAGGGCCAGTCTTCCTCAGCAAAAAGAGGAGGATTGGCAGATGTTAGCTCAGTGCTGATCCTCCTCACCAAAAAATAAAAAAGTATACATTTAAAAATGGGAACTCTAAAAAAAACTCTAAAAGTTTTTAATTAAAAAAACAACTAGCTTGATGAAAGTGTACAATACCATGTATGAAGTAGTCCTGCCAAAACATCAAACCTAAATCTGAGGAAGCCTCCTGATCTAGCTGCTAGTTTACGGGAAATACAAAGGATAGGGGAACATATTAAAGAACACCATGGGGATGCCATCTGCAAAGTCCAGCCCTGGAAAACTATGAGAGAGATGGCCCAGCAAATAAAATTCAAGAAGGAAAAATGAGAGGCAGCGATTAGAAAAGATTCAAGAGATGTTATCAACCTATTGGATCCTGATTCAAATCAATAAACTCATTTATGAGACAATGAGAAAATGTGGACACTGGATAGTTGGAAGAAATCAAGGACTTATTGTTAATGTTTTCAGATGTGACATGTTGTAAATAGAGATTTGCAAAGAGGATGTGAGTTGTGCTAGTGAACTTTACGGTATCTTCTCTCTATGTGATGCCTTGATTCCATCTTTGGGAACACGGGCTGAAAGAACAGTGTTTTTGTGAATTACAACCAGAGGGAGAAAATGTAGAACTGGAATCCTGTGTAGTCAAAGATTTGTTTATCGATTTATCTGAAGTCAGAGCCAATAGTCGTAATGACTCTGAATATTCTAAATACCCCTCTGTGTGTACATTTCCCACTGCAGAGAGGTCATATTCTCAAAATGTAGTATTGACTAACTAGCAAGAGTATATGGGAGAGCTTGCTTGGAGGACTGTGCGTAGATTGCATACACTTTCTTATGAATATCGTTCTATTGTTACTGCACTGGTTGAAGTATTGCTAAGTGCTGTATTGAAGAGACCCTGAAATAATGTGGCTTAAAGAAAATGGAAATATATTTCTCTCCCATGTTATAGTTAGATGTATATGGACCGTCTAGGGCTGGTGGGTTACTCTGCCTCAACACATGACTTCCATTTGTGGTCCACTTGCTGGCATCTCCCAGCTAGCAGGAAGGGAGAAAAAAAAAGTGAAGGGCAAGCATTCCTTTTTATGGATGTGACAAGGAAGTTGCACACATCATTTCTGCTTGCCTCCCATTGGTCAGGATTTATCACATGGCCCCACCTAGCCACAGGGGCAGCTGGGAAATATAGTAAATGTAGTATAGTTATGTTCCCAGCTATAATTTAAGGGGTTCTATTACTAAAAAGGGAAAGGAGTGGATGGATTTTGGTTAGCAGCCTGCCACAGTTTTATCTCTTCTCTCTTTTTTTTCTTTACAGAAAGCGTCACTGTGCAGACTATGATTGACATCTTACGGGACAAAGCCAGTGGAGTCTGTGTAGACTCCGAGTCTTTCCTCACCACAGCCAGTGTCGTGTCTGTCCTGCCTCAGAATAGAAGCTCACCGTGCATTCACTACTTCACCGGGACCCCAGATCCTTCCAGGTTCGTCTGAGACACAGTCACATAGGCAGAAAGTGTGTGCTTCCCTGGAGAGCTCACCCAACCAGCCTACACTAAGTCTCTGCACCTCCTCTTGCACAGCCGAGTCACGTTTTCCAGTTGGCCTCAACATGGCCAGGGCAGCACAAAGAGCTTTGATTAAGGGAAGTCCTGGGCTTTAGTCACACAGTATTCATCAAAATCATGGTATCAAATTGTTTTAAATTCAACAAATATATATTGAGTGTATATCATGGGCCAGGCCTTGTGCCAAATATGGGGAATGCAGAGGTAAACAAGACACAGTGAGACAGGGAGCCTACAGGGGTTCCCAAGATTTATTGAAACAACCACTTTCTATGGGTTAGAGGACAAAATGGCCCAGAGGCAATGCAGATTGAAGCAACTTCAAGTGCACTGGCCAATTCTTTCAGACATTGAAAGAATTTTTCAATTCTTTCATTCAATTGAATGTTTTAGGGAGCTGCTTTCTGCCCATGTACTTCAGCAAAGAGGTAGTATTTCACAGTGGTTAAGAACACAGCCTCTCGGGGGCCAGCCCGGTGGCATAGCAGTTAAGTGTGCGCACACCGCTTGGGCAGTGCCGGGGTTCGCAGCTTCAGATCCCAGGCGCGCACTGACGCACGGCTTGTCAGGCCGTGCTGTGGCGGCGTCCCATATAAAGTAGAGGAAGATGGGCACAGATGTTAGCCCAGGGCCAATCTTCCTCAGCAAAAAAAGAGGAGGATTGGCATCGGATGTTAGCTCAGGGCTAATCTTCCTCACACACACACACACACACACACACACACACGAAAGAATGTAGCATCTACAATAAACTGCCACGATTTTGAATTCCACCTCTGTCACTTAGAAGCTAGATATGTAAATAACATCTTCAAGCTTCCATTTCTGTATTGTACAATGGAGATAATCCTAGCCCCTGCCTTTATATGCTTGTTGGGCCTCATATTTTAAACTACTGCCAATATCAATAGATCCTTCTAGCAGGACCTGACTAGTAAATTTGGTATAAGCTATTTTTAGTATTTCATTCACTCATTTATTCATTCAACAAGCACTTATTAAGCACCCACTCTGCCAAATATTGCGCTTGTTGGGTACTAGGAACGAAGTGTGTACAAGGTACGAGGTGGCACAAAGGAGATGGATGAGGAAAACTTCACAGAGGAAGGAACTCTTAAGTGCTGGGCCATTGTGGGAAGAGTAGGAGTTAGGTACAAAAAGCAGGAATGACATTCTGGGTAGAGGGAACAGCATGTGCAAAGGCATAGAGGCATGAAAGAGCATAGCACACCGTTGCAGTTGTGCATCCTCTTGTAGATTAGGTTTCCATCTCCTCCACTAAACAAGCCCAGGACCTTCGTGTGGTACCTCTGCTGGCCTCTGACAGTGAGCCTCACCACTCGGCAGTGTTCCAGGCAGCCTCTCAGGACGTGCCTCCTGTTTGAGGCCAGCTGCTTTCTCACGATTTTATCTCCCTCTTCTGAATGCTTGGTTCAGTGCTCCTCTCCCACTGACTTTTTGGTCCATCAGGTCTGGGGCACATCCTTCCTCTCCCTGGTGTCTGGACCTCCCCTCATGGACTCTCCCCTAGCTTGTCCCCCAACACTGGTGGCTCAGCAGTCTCTTGTGAGCATTTGCTACTGGCCCACAGGGGTACATGTGGGCATTTAGAGCCCTACTTTGAAATGTCTGGAATGCTCTGCCAACGTATTTGGATGTTGTTCCTTAAGGAACGGGAGCCTTTGAAGGAGTGGGTTGAACTGAAGAATGACCATACCGACTTCCTTTTCCCCTGATGTCTCAGACACCTGTACTAACAATGCTTAGAAGACAGGGCTTTGTGAGGCCTGGACACTAATATAAAGGAATCTGTTTCCTAATCTGAAGTGCACAGCCTAATGCAATTAGAGAAATGGGTTGGGAAATAGCCTTCTAAGATTTAAAATGGAAAATTTCAAGTAATTTTATAAGAAAATGATTCATGGTTAAATTAATTGAAAAGACCTTAAAGCAGATTAAGGGCTTTCTGGAAGACATTCCTTTTTATCTTCTGTGGTTAAATGAGCTACATTTCCTACTATGACTGTAGAACTGTCATAGATTTTTTTTTTTCCTATTCAACATTTCAATGTTTCCGTGTAATTGGGCATGTTCAACATTTTGTATTTTGTCAGCAAGAAGCATAATTCCCTACTCTTGGGTTTTTAGGTAGTAAAATTAGGGAAATTTTAGCCAGCTTCTGCTAATGCTAAAAACATTAGAGAGATGTTTTCAGGAAATAGTTTCAGTGCAGTGGACTTGCAGAAGATAATGATCAAGGAGCAGGGCTGTATTATTTATCCCTCCCAGTTCCTGCTAGACTCCAAAGGACAGGATCTGACTGTGCTTCTTTCTGCTTCAGCTCTCGTCTGTTCTTGGTTCACTGTATTAATTATCAATCCTTTTCTTGAAATAACTTGTTCTCACATTCTCTTTTTCTCTTCCTCCTTCCCTCTCTTTTTTCCTCTCTCCTTCCTAATATGTCCTGGGTACTATCTAAGTTTGAGAGTTGGAAGGAGATGCAAAAGTCAGAGTTTGAGAGAGAGGGAGAGATGCAAAAGACGTTTAATTAATTTTATTGGGAAGGAAAATTCCATCATATTAATGTTCTGTTGAGTCAGCTGGTGCCTCTCTCATCCATGTAGTGACACTGGTTGGCCTTAGTGCACTAGTTCTGACCTTTGGAAACCATTTCCCAGTTGGAAGCCAGTGCTTGCTAAAGCTTCACTGATGTGAAGAACTGGAGAGGGAAACAGTAGAGAGGTAGGTGAGAGCTGATTACGTGCCTCTCTTCCCAACCCTGTGTTCAATGACGTCACATTGGTAGCTTGAAATGGGCCACAGCGGGTGTATTTACACCACAGAAATCAGCACACACCATGAATCAGGGCTTATTGTTTTTAGAGATATAGTTGTCAAACCAGCACACCCCTGAGAGGCCCCCACAGCTGAGAAAACACACAGATACTCAAGATACAGGATGGATAAAGCAAGAGGGGAAGAGAATTTAAAAATTTTACATTTTAAATATTAGAAGGCTATTTCCCAACCCATATCTTTAGTTGTGTTGGGCTGTGCACTTCAGCCTAGGAAACAGAAAATAGAGAGGAAGTTCTAGGAAAATAGGGTGTTTGACCTACTGTAACTAGTGGCAAGGATCTGGGGAGATGCAAGGGACATGGCCTGTGTGTGTGTGCACGTGTGTGTGTTTCGTTTCCTCCTCTTCTCCTCCCAGTGTACTAAGCTTGGGAGGCTAAACTGGATCAACTGAGACTGTCTCATCTGGTTAGATGTTAGTGACAGGTGGCACCTTGTTGTTACTGGAGATGATATTACGGGCCTTAGACACCATAGTTTACATAAATACAGGCCCTGGAGCAGTGCAGGGCACAGCCTGCACAGACATACACAGAGCTGAGGGCCCTACGCAAAACAGCACCCGCCTCCAATATAATTTTGAATTCTTCCGACACCATCTTTCTTCTCTCTCCTACCTTTCAATTTTGACTTTTCAAAACCTCCCAGAGTATCTGGATCCAGCCTAAGGGTGTCCCATGCTCCAAAAGTACTAGTGGTCTTTCCCTCTAAATGGAAACGCCCCTACCTGATAGGTTCTGCTCTCAGCCAGGTGTGGCTTTGACCCTGTGATTAAAGTGACTCTATGATTAAAGTGACTTGCAGTAAAGCTGGCATGACCTCAGATGAGCCATTTAGAAGGACACCTGCAATTGAGAGAAACTGATCATTCTAGGTTCTTTCCAGATTGGCTCAAAGTTTAGGAGATTCATCCGAGCAGGAGCATTTGTGCCGTTCCTGTCTGTGCCAGACTGCGCCCAGTGGATCTGCCGGGGACTCCAGGGCCCGGGATCAGCCTGGCTTAGTCCCTCAGGGAGTTTCTGCACCTTCAGTAAGAACAGAGTCATGTTTGAAGTCACAAGTGTTGGCTGGCCACTGATATTAAAATTCCAAATCCCAAAGCACAAAGAGTATTTTATTTTTCTGCAACAGCATACTGTGTATAAAAAAACTAACAGAAGGATATGGCGGTGAGAGGTGGGGGAAAAAACTGACCTTGGCTTTGGAAGATCTGAATTTAGTTCTTGATCTGCCACTTATGAGGAATGTGCCTTTGGACAAAACACTTAGCATCTGTGAACCTCAGTCATTTCGTCTGTAAAATGGGACAGCAGTTTTTGTCCCACCTTGTTCACCACTGTATCCCTAGTACCTAGAACAGTATCTGGTACTCAGTCAGCATTCAATCACGTATTTACTGAATGAATGAATAGGGTACCATGAAAATTGAATGCAAGTGCTTTGAAAATTATGATACACTATAAAATGTTAGAGATTTTCTTGATAATTTTGTTTTCCTTCCAAATGAGAAAACAAATCAGAAGAAAACAGATTTTTTACGCTGGCTTGGTGTATCCATCACAAGGTTTTAGAAGGAAAAAAAGGACAGAAAGGCAAAGATGCCACCACGGAGCATGTTTCTTGGCTGTGGCTTCAAGTGTCACCTGAGGCTAAAATTCCGCAGACCTCTAAGACAGCTGGGAAGCCCGTGCTGTGCTGTGTGTCATCAGACTGTGTGTCTCGGACCTTAGATTTGCCTCACTGAGAGCTGACGGTTGCAGCAATGTGCTTCCCTTTAGTGTTGCTTGTACCTCTTTTGTGTAATTGTCCTTCACGCGGGTCCCTGTGGAGTAGCTCAGCCACCTTTAAACCTCCTTCTCACGCAGCTTCTGGGCTGCCCTTTGCTGCTGCATTTTCCCCTTTTGGGCCTATCGTCTTGTGTTCATGTCACACCACCCCATAGAGGGGCTGAGTGACCAGGGTGATTCCAGGTTAGGTGACATCTCTGAAGGTCACTCTGAGAGGCAGCCCTGGGGACAGAGCAGAATCAGCTTTCTGGAGGCCTCTCAGCCGTGTCTCGCATCAGAAACCCCCACAGGATGTTCTGTGGGTGCTCCGCATGCGTGAGGAAGTGGGCACCCCCCCCCTGCCCGGCTGGGCTCGGAGGAGTGGTCACACTCCAGATGGCAGTCTCAGCTTTGCCACTAGCTGGACATGTGACCTTGGTCAAGTCATTTCATCCCTCTGGGCCATAAATTGGCATACATTCATTCAAGTGGCATTTAAGAAGCTACCGTCTGAGGTTCAAGTGTGGGAAAATTCAGCGTATCTCCTTACCTTTTTGGATTTTTAATGCGATTTTCTATAAGGATTGGCAAGAAATCAAAATGTTTGGGAACCACTGAGTTATCCACATTCCCCTTTTCTGAATACGTAGACACAGATGATCAAGGCTGAATCATAGAGAATTCCTGCATTCTGGCTTAAACAAATGTTAGTATTATTGCAATTTATCTTCAGCAGTAATTTTTATTTATTCAATCTCAAAAAAATCTCCCTTTCATTGCCCGACAAATCTACGCTTGATGTTTTTACCAGTTGAGGATGCTGACTTCCTTATAGACTCTGGAAAAAATCCTTGGAGAGCTTTGGCTGCTTTAGAATATTATGGTGGGAACCTCATCATATTTATTATTTATTTTTACAAATAAAACTGACAGATGGGAGGGATAAACATATGGTACCTCTTATCTTAGAAAAGCCACCAGACACCCTTATTGATGTTAAACTACCCTCCACATTCCAGTGAGTGTGGAGTGGGTTTGAAGTTACATCAAATAGAATGTTCTGATTTTTTACTATACTATTATCCTGGATATGGGATGCAGAAGACTGCGACTATGCTTAGCATGAACTTCTCGAAGTCAGAGTCACAAGTTCACAGGCCGCATGACGTAAAATAGAAATAACACAAGAGGTTTAGAAGGATGTAAAGATCACTTTAATCCAGAGGAGAGACAGAGGGGGAAACAGTGGGCCCCACAGTTGGTCAGAGGCGGAGAGGGGATGCACACCCCCATTCGGAGTCCCACCCCAGTTTCCTTCCTCCACTGTCGTGAGGCAGGCAGGCCCAGGGTCACAGCTCAGCCCAGAGTGTGCTGTCAGGCTGTTGCCCTTGTGGCCCCCAGTGCCACAGGTCTCCCCCACAGGGCCAGTGTGTCAGAACGGTTCTGAGATGCATAGTACGTAAACTCCTGAGGTTCCAGAAATGAAATGACAGGTTTCCCCATGAAAACATGACTCACACACAGGCTTTTGAGGGGTAGAGAAAAGAGGTGCAGGGCAGGGGGTCTCTGCACCAGCAAAGGAGGCTGTGGACAGTACGCTGTGCACTGACTTCTCAGGCCCCCTGAGTGCTATCAGGCCCTGAAGGATGGGATGTTTGCCTGCTGTGAGGCTGCTGTGTTGTCAGAGACCAGAGGGGCCCAGAGCAGTTAGTTCTGGATGTTTTATACTGGACTCTCTCCCCAACCTTTTCCCTCCCCGTCCTTCTCCTTTTTCCTCTCCCTCTTCCCCTTCCCCTCCCCCTCTGTTGCCCTCTTTCAGTGAACTCTCAAACTGCAGAATCAACCAAATGACCAGTTGGAGAATAAAACGTCATGTAATCTAGTTGCTTTAAGACACTTTTATATTTTGCCTTAATTCCTTTCCTTTTCAACAGTCATCTACTCAGCATTCAGTAGAAGGGAGAAGGGATGATTTAGTTGCAAAAGGCTGTAGGAAGCTGGTGTGTGCTCCCTCTGGACAGGGTCACTCCCCTCTGTCTTGGGGAGGGAAGGTCCTTGCAAGGGCTTGGCCTGGTGGAATTAGGCCTAACCCGCATGCCGATGGGGCTGAGGATGGGCCCAGTCTCCTGCGTGTGTTTGCATCACCTGCAGAGAACAGCACAGCGCCTGGCACTTAACCAGTCCCACCTACTTTACCAGATTGGGGCACAAAGGACTCACTGCTCTTAATATTCACATTAGATTAGCCTGAGACCAGTCTTGCATACTGTGATCAGGGTCTTCCTTTCCTCATGAGCCTACTTTCTTTTGATAACCTTAGGTATAGCCTAACCTAAGAGGTCACTTCTTATCACTGTTGTCTCTAGTGGTGCTCCTCAGACTTGGTGTGTCATGAGTCCCCAGGGACCTTGTTAACATGCAAATTCTGATTCAGAAGGACGAAGGTGGGGCCTGAGGGGGATGCTGATGCCTCCAGTCCAAGCACACCATTTGGGTAGCGAGGGTGGCTGGTTCCCAGTGCCTTTCAGATTGTGGCTCCCTGGCAAGGCTGCTGTGGCTTCCTCAAGCCCAGACATCCTGGGGCTGAGGGACTCAACATCCCAGCTCACTTCTAGCCCACTTCAGGCATGGAATGGGCCAAGGCGCACCAGTTAGGAGGAGAGAAAATAACCAAAATCTGATCAATACACATTGGGGGGGGTGTATGTCTTATTTTCTCCTATTGTTATTGCAGGTGGGGCCCCATGGCGTGGCTGAAAACAGGCCACCCTGAGGGTCCAGAGGTGCCTGTGCTCTGCCAGCAGTGCTGCTTTGATCCAGCGGTGGTTTATTTCTGGGTGCAGAAAGGGGAGAATAAGGCTGTCTCCCTCGTGTTACAGTCAGCTGTGGTCACCACACACCCTGTTGGCCTGAGATCCCAGGATGCAGTTCTTTAGATACATGGCTCTTTTGGTATGTGTGTGTGTGTGTGTTGACATGTGCCCAGGAATGCACAGGTACACACACACACACACACAGTCACTTTCACTAAGATATAATCCATTGTGCCAAAAGAGCTAAATCGAAGAGTTCTTGCATTAGCCACCACCTACTATGCCCAGAGCTGCTATCTCACACAACCAGACTTCTGTTTCTCTGTGGTGTGCCCTCTCTGGGGCCTCTGGGATCTTTTTTTGTCATCTGTCTTTCTTAATCTGTCCCCTCCCTGAGTCTATCAGAGATATTCCAAAAACTTTCAAATAAGGTAGAACCTAAAAAAAAAAAAGGGAGATGGGGGTCTCAGAACCTTCCAGGAGGCTACTTTCGAGCAAACCACGGTAGAGAAAGGCAAACCTCTTTCAACTCAAATAGGTGGCCCATTGCACCCTTTTCTCAAAATATTGTGTGTCTATTTGCCTTACTTTATATAACTGAAAGGGGCCTCTCAAATGGTCTTCCCAGAACAAAGCAAGTCTGTTTTGATGTCTCTTTGCTGTAAACAGAAGAATTTGCAGCTTATAAATGACAATTAGTTTTACTAAAATATTTACTGAAATATGCCATTGTGTCTCTCTTGGCATGTGCCCACCCACCACCCACCCACCACCAACCACCCACCAAAGTTGGCTCAGGAAATGTTTGCTGAATGAAAGTTCAGTCTCTGGGTATCCTCAGGCCCCAAGCTTCGTCTGGCTGAAGCACCTTTCCTTTCTCTCCAGGTCCATATTCAAGCCTTTCATCTTTGTCGATGATGTAAAACTTGTCCCGAAAACACAATCTCCCTGTTTTGGGGACGATGACCCTGCCAAAAAGCAGCCTCGGTTCCAGGAGAAACCAGACCGCCGGCATGAGCTGTACAAGGCCCACGAGTGGGCACGCACTGTCATTGAAAGTGACCAGGTGAGTCCGGGTGTGGGCCAGTGGAGGGCAGCGAGGTGGGCGAGAAAGGAGGCAGAAAGCGGTTAACAAGCTCCTCATGTTCCTCCTCTCCAGCATGTCTCCTCCCAGACATCTGGTTCCCAAGGCCCTTCCTAGAATGCCGGTGTTAATTTTTCCACCCAGTCTCTTGAAACCAAATGCAACAAAGCCTCCACTTTTGCTGTTATTCTAGAACTCAGTAGGCTAAGAATATCCCTCTTACACTTAATGTTTACCTAGAAATAACAGAAATGTGCAGTTCTAGTTTGGGATAACTGCTTTTCCGCTGTCTAAAATTCTTTGTATACTTTTGGGGGTAAAAAGTTGTATGTGATGGCAACACTTTATTTAAAGATACAGTCAGGGGCTGGCACCGTGGCGTAGCGGTTAAGTGCGAGAGCTCCGCTGCTGGCAGCCTGGGTTCGGATCCCGGGCGCGCACCCACGCACTGCTTGTCAGGCCGTGCTGTGGTGGTGTCCCATATAAACTGGAGGAAGATGGGCACGGATGTTAGCTCAGGGCCAGTCTTCCTCAGCAAAAAGAGGAAGATTGGCATGGATGTTAGCTCAGGGCTGATCTTCCTCACACACACACACTAAATAAATAAATAAAACTTTAAAAAAAAAAGATACAATCATAGGTTGTTTAAAAGAAAGTGATTCTTCAAAACAGTTCTGGAGATGGACAGTGGTTGCACAACAGTGTGAATGTACTTAATGCCACTGGACTGTACATTAAAAATGGTTAAAATGGTAAATTTTATGTTATGTATATTTTATGACAATTAAAAAATGATTCTCAAGTTTCTAGTTAAAAAAAATGGTTCTTCAAAGTACAACTCTCCTCCTCTATCCAAGGCTTTGGTAAATAAAGTTACAAGACATCAGTTCAAACAAGACAGGCACCCAGGATGTGCCCAGAGCAGCCATTAGAGATGGACTTTCATGTAAAATCCAAGCCTCTATTTTGCTGAAGGGAGGAGGAAGGAACGTGCCTGTTAGATGCTCATCTGCTTCCCAAGCCTTGATTTAGCAACTTGTAACAGGTCCAGTTTGTCCTAAGAAAGGATGAATGGGTGCATGCACCTTGTGTGGACTGGGGGAGTTACTTCCTTATATTCGGCATGGTGGACTATGTAAAACGGATATAAAGAAGGGCAGCATCAGCAGTAAATCCAAGAGAGTTAGAAAGTGTGTCTGAGAAGGGCAGTCTCACTTCTCATAGACCTTGCTCTTCCGTGCTACAGAAATGACCATCTTGACATGTAAAAGTTGCAGTTATTTCACGTCTGTCCTCCCTGCCCAGCATGCCCCTGAAGCCATGACTGCTACTGCTGCGCTGCACTGCGTTTGTCCAGGGCTGTCCACATTAGTTCCTGGCAGCGCATATCTTCTAGGCGGATGACAGTAAGCCGAGTAAAAATGTCACTCTGTGGTGCATGGTTTTGTGGCTATTTGGAACTAAAAGCCAGAGGTAGAAACAGCTGTATGTTCTGAGCTATTCTACACAAAATTTGAAAGAGATGAGACTGACAAGGTTGGGTGGACTTTGAAATTTAGAAATGACCGTTGGTTTGAGTCAAGGCAGCCTTAGGAAGTGGTGGATGGATGGTGACAGCAGCTTCTCCCTTCTGGGACTAATTGGGCCAATGAAAGCTTTTCACTGTCATCTACCATAAATGAGTGATTCTCACTTGCAAGAAGAGATCTCACCACCTCAGAAAAAAAGTAAATCGGGGATAGACATGGCATGTGTTTATTCATTGATCCATTTATTCATTCAACAAACATTTATTGGGAGTTTCTTATGTCCCAGGCATTGGAGGAGAGAGCTAAGCCCAGTTCTCATTCCCCAGGAGGTCATGTCTAATGGGGGACAGAGGCAAGTAGACACATCATTACAAGACAGGAAGAGAACTGCCATGGCAGAAGTAAAGGCATTGGGCTGTGGGAGTTCAGAGGAAAGGCGTGCAAGGAGGCCTGAAGGTGGGCTGAAGCGGACCGAGTGTTGAGGGAGAGCGGGGGCTCCTGTGCAGTGGCGAGAAAGAGTATCACAGCTTGAAGGAATGCAGTTAATTCAGTCTGGCTGGAGAGAAAGGAGACGCAGGGGAGGGCAGGAGATGAGGCAAGCAAGACCCTCGTGTGTTGCAAAGGGCCTTCCCTGAATGCCACTCAGGAATCTGGACTTTATGCTGAAGGTGGCGGGGAGCTGTGTGAGTATTCCAAGCCGAGCAGTGACATAACCACATTGGCATTCTAGAACGATCCTCGTGGCAGTCATGTGGGAAACAGATTGACTGCTGTGGGTGGGCCCCCCCGGAGGCTTTCAGTGTCCGTGGCAGTGACCCCCACTGTCTTTGCCCTTCCTCAGGAGCAAGGTCGGAGGCTCAGGAAGACCATGCTGGAGCTGGAGAAGCAAGGCCTGGAAGCCATGGAAGAAATCCTGACCAGCTCTGGCCCCCTGGACCCCACCGAAGTGGGGGATCTTTTCTATGACTGTGTTGACACGGAGATTAAGTTCTTTAAGTGAAGTAAGCATTCCCTTTCCCCTTCTTATTTAAAGTTTCCCACCTTACTAAATTACCAGCAAAACAAACCGCTCTCCTGTTTGAGTAAAATGAGCAAGTTCAGATGTGTTAAAGTCACACTGTTAGCTTGTGTTCCTCCTTGAATCTCAAAATGTCCCCTTCTTCTGCAGTGTAGGCCCCTTCTTTTGCAATGTCCATGTATCCCATTTGCCTGTCATTAGATTGTATGACTAACTGTGGATTTTAAGCTGCTATTATTGTATTTCAGTGACAATGGACACATTAGCTTTCTCACGGGAGGACTAGAGTTCATCGGGCCTTGAAAGACAGGCTCCACAGTGCTGAGTTTGCGGGAAAAGCAAAATCTTTTGAAGTCTTGCTCTTTCTCTCAGTAATGGCTTCTTTCAGGTTTTAACAAAAGGCATTTCTTTGTCTGGCTCAGGGCTCTTGTGTGTGTACTTGAGGGAGAAGCTTCCCGGCCTCCTCTAACTGGATGCGTGTGTAGTGCAGAATGTCTCTGGATGTGTCTTCTGAGAGACAAACCAATGGGAAGGAATAAAGGGGGTTCCTCTCCAGTCCCAGCTGCGTCCCCATTCCCGTGATCCTTAAAGACCCATCTTCTGTGCACTGTGCTTGTGTCCAGTGGACCCACGTGCAGGAGAGTCAGTCATCTGTGTTAGCTGGAACCTGCCCACTTTAGAGATTCAGCGGCAGCCATGCCGGTGACTTCCCTGAATCACTGCGTGGATCTCCCAAAAGGTAGGCAGCTCTCCCTGCACAGCAGCACACGCCCCACATGGATGTGGCCTTGTGTGGAAATGATTCCGGGCCTGATGACCGCCATCTAGTTTAGGATTAATTAAATGGCCCTGTGGTATAGTTCCACCCCACAAAGCTGCGAATCTCTCAGCTAATGAGGGAAAGAACAGGAGAGACTCTTGACTGTTTAGATTCCAGTTAAAGTAGCTGGAATCTGAGCATCCACTACATTATCTCAGCAGAGGCTTTAATTAAACTGATTTGTTTTCAACGTCGTGTTTGCGTGAAGGATTTGACTTAGCACCAGAGCATAGAAAAGCATGCAAGGAAGACCAGATGGGCTCAGCATTGGGAAGTCAGAGGGCAAGAAGGTGACAGATGGTTGTAGAAGCGTTTCACTCCAAGGTAGCAATCCAACCCCTACCCTTCCTGCCCAGCCTGTTATATCCCACAAAGCTGCGTAGCAAGCAACTGGCTTTCCCTGGTCCTTCCCTTTATTCCTAATGCTCTGCATGTCCCAGGAGCTGCCTTCAGACTGGTAGCTCAAGTGGGCAGGCGGGGGCTGGGGGCTTACTTCCAGCTATTGGGACTCTCAGCCACTCTTGAAAAGGAAAGGGGGCAGAGATGATTAATAGAAATGTATGTTAATATAGTAGCTAGTGGGAGAACAGCAGCTTAATTACTCCAGCCTTACCCATACCATTTGGGCCTAATCATGCTTCATCAATAGGAATTTGCAAATGGAAACACTGTGAGTGTCAATAGTCTTGGAAGTAATTAGAGTTAGTGACTCCTTCGCAGTAGCCGCATATCATAGGCCATGAGAGCCGGAAGGGACTTGGGCCCCATACACAGATGTGGACACTGAGGGTCACAGGTTTTATTGGAACCAATCTTTTTTCCTACCAGGTCCTCTTTGACAGTGTGGGCATAAGAGCACTGTGAGCTTTTTGCCCAGCAGTTTTGTAAATTCTGTATGTAAAATCACTAACTACAAGTGGTGAGAGATGGAAGAATATTTGAGCTGACAAAGTTAACAGCAACCATTCACGGTAGCTTTTAGTTGCTGAGAGTTTCATCCAGGTTTGGCCTGGGTTTTTACTGTTGCTGAACTTAGGGTCTCCTCTTAGGCGGAGCAGCCATTCTGAGAGCATCTGTCTACAGCTGCCAAGGGGAGAAGGGTAGGGTCCCAGGATGACATAGGTACCTCATCCCCTCCTGAGTCCACTTGCTGAGTGGTTATTTAGAACAAGATGGTACAGAAAGCCACTCTAAAATTTCGCCACGTGGTCTCACCTCCACCTATTATGGAAACATTTCATCAGACCTGACATGTCTGAGAATCCCAAGGTGATTTGGGGTTTGAAGTCTAGTGAGAGGAAATTACAGAGGCCTGCTTTCATTATTATGGGCTAGGCAAAGGTCACAGATAACCCAGCCAGCTTTATGCCATTACCCAGCCATTGTGCAGTGGGAAACACAATGGCTACTTCTGTTAGGGGACCTTGACCTCAGTCCAGCACCTCAGAGAGGGGCCAACCCTAATTGAGAGTTGTCTTGGCTAATGCTGTACCTCACAATTGTGATGCCTGTCTCAACATCCCAGCCCTCCGTGGCACTGCCTGGCAGAAGTTCCCGGGGCTGGGATGCTTCCATCAGGCCCAGAGGTGGTCTATACAGTCAAAACCCAAATGATTGCAGTGGACAGATTCTTGTGCATTGAGATACGTGGGGAAGGACAAGAAGAGAGCAAAGACTCTGCTGATGAGCTGTACTCACTTCTAGTGACTTGTATCTACTTCTATTAACAGCTTGAAAGATATTGTTGGATTTTGAGAAGGCTGTTGTTGGGGGATGTTTGTTTTTTATATGCTCCTAACCGACTCTGCTTTTGAAAAGTGCTTCTCATGACGTGGATGATTTCTTGACCAGGGATTGCTTTTCTAAAGGCAAGATGAGGAAAATGAATATTCAAGATGAACTATGAAAGTGATGTTTAAAGGTCAGTGTATGAATAGCCTTCTAAAATATCATTTGTGTATCCGTTAAGACTTGGGAGCCTGTGCGTGCTTTGTGCAGAAAGAAGTCATGGCCGTAAAGGACAGAATCTGTCCCCCACTCTCACGCCCCATAACCAAACATAAGCTAGTTGATCTTGTCTAGTGGATGGGATTACCATAGATGAAGACAGCCCTCATACTCTAGGGGGGCAGAGGCTCCAGTGGAAGTAAATCAGCAAAACAGAAGTAGTCCTCTTTCATTCTCCGAGGTGGTTTGAAACTTTAGGTAGAATAAGGACATACTTGAATTATGGTGATTCTTTAGTGCCCAATAACATAAGACACAGTGTTATTATTAGAAAGAGTCTTTATTACAAGCTGTCTGACAGAGCAGCTGTATGCCTATTAGATATTAGCAGTGAAGTTTCTTCACTATTGGTGGATCATTAGGTATAAAAAATAATTATCAACCAGGCCAACTACTCTGCTCCCTAGCTGATGCCATCCCACCTTGGTACAGGTGTCGCACAGGTTGGCTCAGCAGGGAAGCCAGGTGGGACCAGTGTGTCTGTTACAAAACCACTCACTGCATTGATGACCGAAGAGCAGTCAGTTATGGGGAAGGTCTTCGGCTGAGCTCTCAGCTTTAGGAAGGGAGCACAGGGAGGAAGGAGGCAGGGGAACTCACTTCGCTGGCTGTTCTTGTATGGATGGGGAGAGTGGCAGGTCACACGCATGTGCTGTCCCAGCACTACCCTGTGCTTCCCTGTAGCAGTGGCTTTGCATTCCACATGGCCCGAAGTCCCAGCTCCTCTCCTATGGTTTGTGTCAAATATACTCTATCTGATTGACTTCAAACATCCCGAAATGTCACATGCAGATCTCTCGTGGGAATGAGTAGGCACCTGTTTGCAATCATGTTGTGAGAAGTTAAATGTGTGAGCTGGAAATTGCTATTGTCAGGGAATAATAAAAAAGGAAATCTTTCTGTTTCCTGCAGTGGGAACTGACCGTGTAGTCTTAACAGCCTTTTGTACAAATATCTACAAACCAGATAACTTCCCCATCCAGTGCTTGCCCTTGGAACTGTCTCTAAATACATCAAGCATACAATAAAAAAATACTGAAATTAATGTCCAGTGGCCTCTTATATCTTGTGTTTCATGAATAAATGTGGGCGTCACAACATAGAAAATGTATGAAAGGGGATATATTTTTCTGACTTGAATCTTCAGAAAACTCAATCAGTTCAGCAGTTTCCTCCATTTTGTACCATTCTGTGGATAAATCCACTCTTTAAAAATAAACATGAAATCACAATGAGATACCACCTCACGCCCATCAGGATGCTACTACCAAAACAACAGAAAATAATAAGTGTTGGTAAGGATGTGGAGAAGTTGGAACCCTTGTGCACTCTTGGTGGGGATGTAAAATGGTGCAGCTGGTATGGAAAACAGTATGGTGGTTCCTCAAAAAATTAAAAATAGAATTAGCATATAATCCAGCAATTCTACTTCTGAGTATACACCCAAAAGAATTGAAAGCATGATCTCAAAGAGATGTGTACACCCGTGTTCATAGCAGCATTATTCATGAGAACCAAAAGGTGGAAGGAACCCAACTGTCCACTGATGGATAAATGGATAAGCAAAATGTCATATATACATACAATGGAATATTATTCAGCCTTAAAATGGAAGGAAATTCTGACATATGCTACAACATGGACGAACCCTGTGGACATTATACTAAGTGAAATAAGCCAGTCTCAAAAAGACAAATACTGCATGATTCCACTTATATGAGGTACCACGAATAGTCAAACTCAAAGAGACAGAAAGTAGAATGGTGGTTGTCAGGGACTGAGGGGAAGGAGGAATGAGGAGTTGTTTTTTAAGGGCTACAGCGTTTAAGTTTTGCAAGATGATAAAAGAGTTCTGGAGACTGGTTGCACAACAATGTGAATATACTTAACACTACTGAAATGTAAAAATGGTTAAGATGGTAAATGTGTGTTTGTTTATTGTGGTAAAATACACATAAAACAAAAACCATACTAGAAACCCAAGTCTAGATCACTGGAATGGCTGGCGGCATCTATGCCAAGCATCTTTATTTTAAAGCCATAGCAGCGCCACGAGAGGAAAGGATGCCCCTTAAGAAAAAAGCCAGCTCTCTCCACTCTTATGACCTAGAAGTGCCAGACTGCTTCCATGATTCTGTCTCCACCATGACAGGCAAAATGCAACTGATATCTTATTCATGAAAATAGGGCTTAGTCACTGGCAACGAGCAACCTATGTCAAGGTCAGAGTACCTGACTGCCCCATTTCTATGACAAGGAACTGCTAACTCTTTACAGTTTATTCCCAGCTCTTTTTTTCATCAGCATAATACAATCTTGTAAAGCTCCACGGTGACAGAGCCTGTATGAGTTTGCTAGGGCTGCTGCAACAAAGTACCACAAACTGGGGGGCTTAAATAGAAATTTATTGTCTCAGAGTTCTGGACGCTAGAAGTCCAAGATCAAAGTGTTGGCAGGGTTGGTTCCTTCTGAGGGCTGTGAGGAAGAATCTGTTCCATGCCTCTCACTTAGCTTCTGGTGGTTTGCTGGCAATCTTTGGCATTTCTTGGCCTGTAGAAGCATCACCCCAATCTCTGCCTTCATCTTCACGTGGCGTTTTTCCCTGTGTGTGTGTCTGTGTCCAAATTTCCCCCTTTTATAAGGACACCAGTCATATTGGATTAGAGGGTCCACCCTACTTCAGTATGACCTCATCCTAACTAATTACATCTACAACAACCCTATTTCTAAATAAGGTTACATTCTGAGGTACTGGGGTTAGGACTTCAACATAAGAATCTTTGGAGGACACAACTCAGCTTCTAACAGAACAGGTTCATGAAGGATGCGAAAGCCTCCTATGGCATGGAACTTGCCTCTGGAGTACAGAGCCCTTCCCATTAAGTTGCTCCCCTCACCCCTCTAGGCACCACCTCTCCCACCCTTAACTCCATACGAGGTGCCCAAAATTATGGCTACTTCACCACCCTCCACAGTCAATGGCTCTGAAGTTCATCATCCACTTTGTCAATTATCCTGGGCCACTGCTTTTCTTCTCCAATCAGAATGGCCCCGTTGGTCATTAACCGGTTTATCTGTACCTCCCTTAAGGAGAGAGCAAATAAAACAAGTCAGGGCCTTAACTGATTGATTCTTAATTTCGATGCAAAGTGTGTAGCAGCTAACTTTGAAATTAGTTTCTAGATGAGATTTATTTCTGGAACATCTATGAATTTTAATTACCGCTCTCTCCTTGTTACCCAACAGCAGAGCCAGTGGAGTGTGGTCTTAGCAGCCCAGGAAACGTCTAAATGGGATGCAGCCAGTAAGAGCTCTGTTTGTGACTGACCATGTAATGGGCAAACTGGTTGTATCCTAGAGGGTGGGGCGTGCTGATACCTGGGTCTGTTGTGACCCGAGGGTTAAGGGCTTGCCCAGGTGTTATGTCACTGAATCTTCTCCACTATAGGCTTAGGGACATATTTATGTCTCCTTTTTACAGATGAGGAAACTGAGACATAGACTGGTTAAATAATTTATTGCCCCAAACTTGTAACAGGCAAAACAGAGATTCAGATCCATGTTTGCCCCTGAGCCAGTTTACCCAGCAGGTAAACCTCATCTCCCTTGTACCATGTTTCAAAGAGTACACCTGAAAAGACTGTGACGGAGACTGAGATGATACTGCTCCATAGTGGAGATTTTTTGAGGGGTTTGCCAAGTTGAGGGGAGTGCTAAGCGCATGTTAGGTTGAAAGTTGTTCCATTTTAACACACGTTAGAGGAATTTATAAGCAATAGTCTCTGCCCATTTTATATTAATAAAACTGAATAAACATAGTGTTATCTACTTTTTTTTAATGCACTTAGAAAGTCTTTCCAAATACACATTAGTTTAGTTAACTATGAAAACCAGGAAACATACGATTAAACTATGACTTTGTTGTTTAGTCAGGAATGTCAGCTCAAAAAGAAAGGTCCCGATTCTAACAGCAAGTGCTGGGTCCTGTGTCAATATAGTTTTTGCTCTGTCATCTTAGAACCCCTCCTAATCCTTAAAAATGGTGGGCTGTACTGGGGACACTGATGGGCATGAACAAGGAAACGACCAGAGCATTTCCACCTATTAAAGTTTATTAGGTACAAAGAAATGAATCTGCAGAGGGAACACCAATAAATATAAAATACATGGGACACACTGGGCAACTCACAGACAGCAGTGTCAGTGAGAATATGCCAGGATGTGGGGCGCAGTGACTCACATGGCTCTACACATGAGTTCATGGTCAAGGGGCTAAGCCTTTGTCCTGCCAGAGGGAACTCGGTGCACCAGTGCGAGTTCAGAGGGCGTGAATTCAGTGATAGGTCTAGGAGGGATGTGATGCCAGATTCCTGAGATTTCTCCCTAATTGTAATTTTTGGTTTCTGCTCATTCCTTCTCTCTGTCCTTGGATAGTTTTATTTTTAATTTCTATCCCAGCGGTACAGAACATGAAGGTATAAACACCTCATCAGGGCAGGGAGTCTACTCTGAAGGTGGAATTGCCTTTGTCTAGGGCCTTCTTAATCAGGATAATTAAAAACTCTATAATTATTTTATACAACTGGGAGGGAGGTGGAGTGGATACTGTTATAATAAAGAAACTGTGACCTTTCTGAAACCTTCTAGAATGAATAAAACAAATCAGCTATGCCCAGAGCTGATGACCTGCAAAAGCTTCTTTCCACTGATTTAGCTGTTAGGATTTGGCATGATTTATTCCCCAGAGTAGGGGACATCTGGAATGAGAAAGCACAGCAGTGACGTGGGAGACCACCCACTACCTTAGTCTTTACTCCAGACGACAGCTGGGTGTCTGCAGTCACATTTGCAAAAACCGTCCTAACCATCCACCTTTTTTGGATGGCTGGGTCTGGGCATGATACCCTTGAGACGTGAGCACACGAGTGGGTTGTTTCAAAGGAAACTTACTTTTCACTGCTCCTCCTGCCTCTCCCTCCCCGATTTCCTTTAATCTGCAGCTATTTTGAGCACAGACCAGAGATCAGTCTGTTTCCTTCTATTTTCTCTCCTTCCTCTGTCACGGCCTTCCTCTCCAAGGACGGGGGCATCTGGGGTCAGGCAGCAAGCAAAAACACACTTCTATCCCCTTGCCAGCTCAAGAAGAGGGTGAGATCTGCAGTCAGAGCCTGTCCTGACCGGTCCATACACAGGGGTGGGACCGATCAGGACAGAGGTGCCCGCCACAGGCAAGGGGGAGCTGTCGGACCACTTCTCAGAAAGGAGCTAAGTTTTGCCTGATAGGTGGTTCCAGGTTTCCTAACGGTGGGGGTTGGGCACCAGGTATTTGAAGCAGATATTTCATAATACATTTAGGTCTACACTTTTTTGTGTCATATTTTCCATAAAAATTCTGCACTGGGGGGGGAAAAAAGACCTCTGAGATAGAATTAGTAATTTCCTATAATAATGAGTTATGTATGTTTTTAACTTGTAGGGAAAATACCGAAATCTCATACAGCTCACATCACCTCACCCTGGCTATCAGGTGGGGCTGGGAGCTTGGAGGGGACAGGAGAAAAGTCACGGACACTTGGGCACAAGGGGCACTGTAAACAGTCACAGTATTGGCTACTTGTAGGATCGTTCAGTTACAAAAGGGGCCCTGTGATCGACACTGGAGGGGCCAAGCCCGCTCTTGCCTGTATTTTGTGTTATATTTACATTAGGCAGCAAAAGAAATCCCTGTACTGCAAACTGGAAGCGAGACATGGCATCTCGTTCACTGGAGGCTGCGTGGCATTGTCTAGGTGTGGGGACACACTACTCTCTCTGAGCTGCGTCATTTATAAGGCATTGTTTGGTTTGATTTTGCAACTGGTGTGATGAGAATATAAAATCATGCCAATAAGAAGCTGTCGTGGATACTATGACTTGAGAACTACCTGCAAACTAAGGGCTCTTTCAAAAACCATTCAGAGTCTAGGAAGGGCCAGCCTGCACGCATATTTACAGTCATGGAATGGACACTATGGGGTGGGGACAGGGCTCTCCTATCTGTACTGACAGACGAATGTCAAGATGCATTTTAAAAAATGTTGAAATGGTGTGCATGGGTTTTTTTTTAAAATGACTCAAATAAAAGTCAACTACAATATTGATTTAAAGCCTGTGAAAACCACGTATTTACAATAAATAAATGCTCCATTCAGAGCCTGTATGTCAACTGAATTACAGCTTGAGTATGGTGAGGTCAGACATGTTCTCCGGGGAATGACCATCCCGCGACATGGAACCCCAAGTGGCTCACAGGATGTTGGCCTCATCTGTCTTCTCACCGGAGTGTCTTTAGAGAGAACTGTGGAAACACAACAGCATTACCAGGAGAGGTCAGAAGACTCATTCCACACAGGTGGCCCATCCCTAGGGCTGGGCGCCACATCACCCTCATTCATGCAAGGCTGCCAGAGTCTGATGGTCCCATCACATGCAAGGAGCTGATTTTTACCCATAGTGTGGTCAGTGGAAAAGGGATGAAATGGGATGTGTAGTTCATGGCATGTGGAGACCTAATGCCGTCTTATAAACATTTATAGGACCAAGCACTAGTAAATTCACTTGACAGGAAGCTCAGGAAAAGCAAAGAATATGCTGGAGATCCCAAGACAAGGCAATGGAAAAGAGAGAAAGGCTCCCAGGTGTTCACATTTCCAGCCCAGGGCTCCCACCCATGCCCGGGTCACTTGAGCCTGTATCCATAAAAGAGCACCCCTGGGGCATTGTTTGCTATGTCTGGAACCCCGTGATTTCTCTGGGCAATTGCTCTTTGTCTCACTGATGTGAAAATGAATTAAGATGGTGTCTAGCTAGACATAAAGAAGATCTTCTTGACTATGGGCTGCCCAGGA